>NC_080571.1:195267005-195587349 GCF_030247185.1 Malaya genurostris | reverse complement strand
CTAGTATCAATCAAAAGTATGATTTCTAAGAATTTGAAAACAAATATAAATCGAAATAAGAGTAGTATCAAAAATTACTTTGCAATTTTTTTTCATATATCGTTTATTTATATTAGTTCTTATTAGTTTTGCAAATTGATTTCAAGGTAATCATTTTGTTCTTTAAAACTAGCAAAAATGTATGATTTTAACAAACAAAAGCTTTAATTGAAATAACTAATTTTATGTTCATTTCATCTGAAAACTGTAAACAGAGCATTCACCCCTATTCTGTACGTCGATCGATTCGAAATATTTCGATCGAATGTGCAATTCCCTTTCTGCATTCCGTTCGAGTTGGGTATGAACTGGAATATCATGTGGAATCGATCGAGTTGTTAAATTTTCGAACATTACTCGATCGACTTGCGTACGTATTACTTCTGTTCGGTTCAGAATCGTTCTAATTTGTTAAAACAAGCGTGACGGTTTCGCATACTAAGAAATGAATAATATAGAACGTGTAAGTATTGTTGACAGTTTTGATGGTTAGTGTTCGAAATTCCAAGTGTTCCCGAACGAGAGTCGATCGAATCATACAAGTCGAACGGAATAGAGAATGCAAAATTCGAACTCGAACGTGTAGATTGGTTCGTATCACAAATCCGTCGGATTGCAGAATCGGGTTGATTGATTGAAACAAACTAATCCACTGAGAAAAATAATTATCATGTTTTGTAGTTTCATATAGTTTGCTATATCAATAAAGATTTTCTATCAATCAACTATCAATATCCTTCTCCCGTTTTTTCGGTGCCATCTTCCGGTTTCTGGAGTTGGTATTTCCGTTACCGCCACCACCACTGCTGCTATTGCAGCTTTTTGGGTCTTTTCCTTCCAGTTTGATCAGTGTAGGTGATATTCTGATTATTAGCTACTGCAATGAGGGGAAGGTGGTGGTTTCCTAGTATGAGCCTACTGTTCTTTGATCGATCCCACGCGCAAGAATTTGTTGAAAAATAAACTATAAACGATTAATTTGAACCAACTGTCTAATCTCAGATATGCATCAGGGTCATTACATTTAGACTAACTAGTTTTCTCTGTTTTTTTTGGGCACAAATTGACAAAAAACACTTTTTTCACTACAGTAAAACGAATGCTTCGTTTTGCAAGAAGGAATCCAGAAAGTAAAAAAAAAACGTATCAATCAACTAGTTGAGTGAAATCCAAATTAAGTTAGGGTAAGGGCTCCCTATTTCATCTCATTTGTAAGGACGTCGGCTTCAAACCCCGATTTAGCCACTAAAATCACTATAACTATTTCATATTACTGCTTCATTCGCCATGCTCCACATTGAGAATTGATTCACATTCCTTGAAAATTTAACAAATATTCATAAAACATCTAAAAACACTTATGATGTGTTCATTACTCTGCTCCTAATTCCATCTCAATGGATTTTTATCCATCATATCGTTGATCCTTTATTCATTCTATAAATTAGCAATGGCGACAGCAATCAAAACAAAATATTCCACTATTACACTCTCAGACTCAAAATGTCAGAATTCTTCTTAAAAACGGCCTAATGCCAACTATCAGACAACATACGATATTTTTATAACCAGTTTGAAATCATTTCAACGTTGAAAAATTTTTCGGTCGTTTCCGTTACCTTTCGCTTTAAATTTAATATTTTACTGTAAAGTTAATTTGGTGAATTTTAAATAAAAACTAAAATGTAATTGTTACTATTAATTCATCAGCCCTTCTTAAAACAAAGTGTAGAGCCAGAGATGCCATTTATACAGATTTATCTGTATTGTATGGATTTTTGCGTTCGCATAATGATTGAAATCAAAGTACAGATTTTATACAGATTTCCTTAATTTAATACAGATTTGTACAGATTCATAGAAAGTGAGAAGTAAAAAATTAGACCTTTATTTCTGAGTATCTATTAGTATTTGATTGCAGTGATTCTTTAAAAGTTTATTAATCAACGGACAAATTACATGTTAGAGTGGAAATCTTTTAGGCAGATAATTGATTATGATTAACATCATTTTATTAGTGAAAACAAATAGAGCAGATATAAACTTTCCATGCAACGTAATACATATTTTCTATGAAAATATCTGGCATCTCTGTGCACAGCCGATGAAACACACACACTTCACAGCGTTATGTTGACGTATAGCGGAATGAAACCAGTGCTACTAGATTTGCCACAATGGTTATTTCATTAGTATTTAACACGCTCTTTCTGGTAATATTCGAAGCCAAAACAGTTTTATTTAAATATTAATATCAATAATATAATTAAACTAATGTCACGGATACCAAAAACATACTTTTTGATAATAATTTGAAGAAGAAAAACAATTTATTTTTTGTAACATTATGAGATAACTTGGCAACTTTGCGAAACCAAATGAGATGAAAACAAAGCGCAATCAAGTGAACTAAGTGAAAAACTTTCATCTCATATTTTTAAAGACTTTTATTGTTTGTCGGGTAATTTTTAAAGTTTTAAATCGTTAATTAAACAAGTGGCAAGTGAACATCACTGATTATGAAGCCATCCAGCATTCAATGGTAGTGTAATTTTGCGAAATAGTGATCATGTTTCGAGACGAATCGATTAGTAGATATTCAGAAACATGACGAACTATAAATCTTGAGACGAAAATGTATCCTAAATTAAAAAGTGAGTTTATTTTAAATGAAAAAACGATAACCGAAGAACTTAAAACCATTTCTTTCAATAGGAAAGTGTGACAATATCTTTTATAATCATTTTAAAACATTTCACAGTTTGGTTCAGGTAGGTTGTAAAATATTATTCATGTTCAAAGTGATGAGGTGAAGGGATGAGATGGAAATAGTAGCTCAGATGAAATAGGGAGCCGTTACCCTATTACAATTTTCTTCCCTGCATATAGTATTGAATTTCGCTCGACAGTTTGAAGTTCGTGGCTAACTTTGTTTATCGCATCATTTTGTAATTCCAAATAACATGCTTTTTTCTTTTGTGGTTGGAAAATTTTCTTAAATTCATCTATCATTTAGGTTGTCATTGATGACAAGTTGTAACAAATTTACTTGATATAAGTTATTTTTATGTTGCGAATAGATCAGTTATTCTAATATGTCCTTTAGGGTGCCAATATTTTTGCGAGTCATATCTAACTTCGTAAAACGATAGTGCTCAGAAGTTTAACCATCCCAACCAAAGTCCCTATGCAAAAGTTGAGCTAAATCGGATATGAGTTTTCGATTTAAAAAAAAATCACCGTACCCCCACATGAAATTTCCGATTTTTTCATGCCAAATGTCTTAGAACTGCATGAAACGTCGAGATCTAGTGTCATCTCGAAAAAGAAATTATTAAAAAACGGCTCTTTTGAACTGAGATTTCCGAAATCGATTTTTTTTTTGTTTTTTTAAGTCAAATGTTTTTCTCTCCATTCAACGGGGACCTCTCTCTATGGATCAAAATTTTTTTTCAAACTTGATCAGATTCACATCCGAGCATAAAGTTGACCCACAAAGTTTAAGTCTAGGTAGCACCCAAGGATGGCATGGATCATTAACATAGAATGGACACCAGTGTGAGAGCGAATTTATCTCGATGACCCGTCTGAGCATCACAGGTTAACACGCTGATGCATAACATTGCATAACTGTATCTATTTTGGTAAGGGCCGTGAAATAGTAAGAGTATGTGGTGGAACGAATAAATGTAGAAAAATTTTCTCACGGTTCATGCAATGAGATGCAGCAGGTTCTTGTATCATCATATAACACATTGGCGATGTTGTAGATAATGTAGAGAAATATCGAGCCGCTCGATGCCAAATTATCGCCAATCATAAACACTGATAGCACCACAAAGTTTTCGTTACCCTGTTTGAATTTTTTTTTTTTTTTTGTGCGACATCGTAGACTCAATTGCCTTGCAATTGCACCACGATTCGCCTCCGTGGCCGCCAGCACCACTACCAGCAAACGATGTTAGCAGAGTGACGAACGAAGAGTTATTGTCAGTGGCGAGATCGCTCGACACTAAGAAAGCTGCCGGGCCAGACGGTATTCCGAACGCGGCTCTGAAGGTAGCTATAACCTAAAAACCACATGTTCAGAGAGGTCATGCAGAGATGTCTGGACTAACGTACGCCCCTGAACATTTGGAAAAGAAAAAGACTGATACTGTTACCGAAACCTGGGAAACCTTGAAGTAAGCGTAAACGTAAGTTTCGTCTTATACTTATCAGTGCGTAGCAGTTTATGTTGAACTGCTACCTCCGACCTGACGGTTCATGACTTCACATTGGCAGATGTTCGCATTGACATTCGCGGATGACTTCACATTGGCGTTCGTGAATTTAGTCAGTTAGTTTTTGATCATCAAGCATCTTGTCCTCAGTTTCCAAGAGCAAACGGATTAGCTGAACGATATGTGCAGTCAGAGATGGTCGGGTCTCGGGTATTTTAACCGAAACCCGACCCGTACCCGTACCCAACGGGTTTTTGGTCGGATACGGGTAAAAAATTTTATTTTCAATCGGGTACGGGTAAAAAAATTTACTGCTCACTCGGGTACGGGAAATTTTTTTTCTGATCGATTACCCGACCATTTGTACTTCACATAAATATGTTTACACGTTGACGAGAATTTTTTATTGCAAAACAGTTCTTCCGAAAAATAAACAATTCGATTCAATGGGTTTTGACATTCGCGCCTAGGACCAGACCTGACAACTGACATCTTTTTCCAGAAAAAACATTTTCTTTCTTCATTAAAAAAAACGATCAATCATAGTTACGTGAATAGTTATGTGAATATTTTCCACCCTAATTTTTTTATAACATATTTAATAAGACTGCCTTAGCTCTAAGATGTTGCGGTCATACCCTACTTTTCACGTAGGTTTTAATGAACTGCCATATTAAAGCTGTTTAATGCACAATCCAGTAAAAATTATTTGATTCATATATAAAATGTAGTGTAGTACTCATATCACATTCAGATACCAGTAAACTGTTATTTTAAATATTGGTTGGAGATTTTCTAAATTTTCATCTTAATTATAAAGATTCTAACCATAAAAACATGAACATTTATTTCAGAAAATCTGCACGGAACCGCCCGCGATCCCATTTCAACCAGAATATTAGTTGATTTTCTGAATTCGATTGGTTAAAATTTGGTACAACTAATCGATTGTTGTTTTAACTAAACTGTCATTTTTGTTTTTCGATTAGCAGAAATGATGGTTGAAACAACTAATTCAACTGTTTGAAAAAAAAATGCTGTCAATTAGTGAGGACACATACCTTTCAATTTCAACAAATATTTTAGTTGGAATAACTGGTGTTGTTATTGAAACAAAATTCTGTTAGTTGAAAAATAAATCGGTTTTATTTGTTTGTTTGTTTTGAGATCAGTAAATTCTAAAAAAAATACTTCTGATTCGATCGGAAATGATTGATGTAGAAAAACGTTTTTAATCAGCAAAAGTGCCCAGAGGGGCGAGTAAATTAGCGAAATTATTAAATTTACCTAAAATGATGCCTGATAATTTTAGTCAATTTATATGATCTTGGGTGCATCAACCGCTGGGAATTGGAATTTTGCGACGGCAATTCAAACGCGCCATTCAATCGCAGCGCGTTCTGTGTGTTTGAAACCCTTCGCTCCTGTTACTTTTATAAATTAAATTCATGTCAAAAAGCGTTTTATTGCTAATGCATGAACATCATCACCGGTAACAAACAGCTGGAAGTAAAACAGTCTGCTGGAAGTAAATAATGATCGAATTTGAAGCATAAAATTTTTGCGCATACCTGATAGATTACGAGATGATCATTCATTAACATTTTCTAATTTGTCACCAAATCTTTTTCATCTCAAACGAGGTTAACTTTATCACAACACCGCTGTTAGATAAACACTTAGGTTATCATAAAATTCTCAAATCGAATGAACACAATTTCACCAAACGCTTTAACCATCGATGTTGTTTTCATTGACATTTTGAAGCGACGCGAACAGATTTCAACTAAAAAAGTTGTTGATTTTGCATTGCGATTATTGTTTTGCTTTCAACTGTCTCCGGCATTTGACAGCATTCAAAACAACATATTTTTCAACTACTTGAATATATGCAAATCAAAAACCATTTTGGTTGAATCAAAAAGAAATTAGTTAAATCAACTGCACTACAAGTGAAAATCTCGAAGAGTGATAACGTGGAGTCGCAAAAGTACGGGTGAAAATCTTTTCTCGCGAAATACTCAAATTTTCACCGTGTTCACTCGTTGAGGGTTCCACTGGAGGTGGCACAGAAGTTCAATGGCGGTAAAAACCACCAGCTACCGTTAACATCGTGGGTGTAAGTTTGTGAGGCTTACAAAACGGGCATATTTGACAGATAAATTTGAATCAAAATTATAATCCGTTGTGCTTTGTACTAGAAAATTCTGAAGAAAAAAAAATCTCTCGCATATTCAAACTACTTACACTTGAAGGACTCACTGTTCACCATTTTCAAAATTGAATTTTTCACACCGGGAATACACGTACATTATTTGATGTTTGGTCAATTCACGTAAACAAACTGATGATACTCTATTCATTTTAGGGGATGTTCGCATAACATTCATTTTCGTCACGTATAATATTGAATTTGACATTTGGAACCATTTTACGTGATTTCGAATGTGAATTTTTATTTGTGTGTCAAGATAATGAGCACGTTTACTTGTGGTTCTAAAGAATAGAATCAAAAGTAGCACTATTTCGTGAAAACTATACCTACCCAAAATTGAATACAACGGGTATTACGACATTTTGGGTAAATATGCTTCGCGAAAAATTTGAGTAAACATTACTCCCTTTTGTTTGCATTTGTAAATGAGTATAAAATAGTAAAGGCATTAGAAATCTATTCCTGCTTCACAGTGTATTTATATGTTTAAATGTAAACAAGCATTTTAATGTATTTTACTTACCAACTAGAGCCTGATACGGCTCGCTATCTAAAACACTTTATGTTTTCCATCCTGAATTTGGTAAAATTTTTACTACTCAATCGGGTCGGGTACGGGTACAGGTAATTTTTAATCGGGTACGGGTAAATTTTTTTATTTTTTATCGGGTACGGGTCGGGTACGGGTTTTTTTTTATTTTTAATCGGGTACGGGTCGGGTACGGGTAAATTTTTTTGCTGATCACTCGGGTACGGGTCGGGTTCGGGTATACGAAATTCTATATCCGACCATCTCTAATGTGCAGATCGCTAAATCAATGCTTAAGAAATGCAATGATGACCAATCGGACATTAGTAAAACCTTACTCCACATACGAATTACACCGTGTAGCACTTCGATACCATCACCTAAGGAAAGACATATGGAACGATCAAATATACCGATGACACTGGACGCACTGAGACCTAGGGTTGCAATAAATGTTCAACAACTCTTAGAGCGCGAACGAGTGATTCAGAAAGATTTCGCGAATAGAGGAAGCATACAACCACAACAGTACTATAGTGAAACAACTTGATGCAAATCGTTCGTACTTAGTAACTGATTGAGGAAGAATTTTAAGGGGGAATGTTCATCACATGCGCAAATTATGTGGGAATGATCAGTAAATAAAGACATGATAAATCGAGTGAGTTCCGTTTTTGAAGCTTTTCTTCACTATTATCGATGATTTCGGAAGCGGAAACCGAGGACTAGTAGTCCCGAAGTATGTTTACGTATCCACTAACCAAAAAGACTCGCACAGTAAAACCGGAACCAGAGGTCTGGATCAACTTTTCGGAGACTTCAAGAATTTCAAGACCTTTTATTTACATCTCAGTTTGTGAAAAACGGTCAAGAAATTTCCGAGAAAATTGGGTGAGCATTTTCTCATAGATTTGCACATATTACCTTGTAATTCCGGGACCGAAAGTCTGATAAAGATGAAATTAAATAGCATGGAAACATGAAACCTTTTGTTTGAATCTAAGCACAGAGAACAGACATCCAAGCTAGTACAAACTTTTTCAAAAAAACTGTGTAAAGCATACAAGTAAAAATCCGTTGAAAATCACCGTTGCGTATGACATTGTACGCTTGAATTACCATTGTATGAAAGCTCGCAAGAGCTCATAAGGGATTACTGGGCTGCTCGAAGCGCCTCTTCAGGAGAATTGCTACTTAATGATTGCTTTTTAAAACAACCGTTTAATTTCTTACACAAATTGATATCAAATCTACTTAGATGTCTGTTCATTTAATTTATAAAGTTTATTGAGACCCGGTTTTAACCTAATTATGGTCTTTCGCCGGGTCTGTTCTCTGTGATCTAAAATCGGTTCAGCCATCTCTGGAAAAATTGAGTGACATTATTTGTCACATACACACACAGACATTTTGTGATCTCGACGAACTGAGTCGAATGGTATATGAAACTCGGTCGTCCGGGCCTCCGTTCAAAAGTCGGTTTTCATAGTAATTGCATAGCCTTTCTATACGAGAAAGCCAAAAATTGAAGTAAATATTGGACCCCCAACAAGCTTAACTGCCGTTCGCACACACTTTTATCCCGTAATATTGAAATTGTATTTAATCGGATTGCCTTCAAAACAGTGGTTCAACACATCTAAAGTAGTAGGATTAGAAGAACGATTTCTTCGGCTCGAAAACGATAACGAATTAAGCATCTAGGGATTTGTTTTTGCAAGTTTTTATTTCTGTGATTTTTATACATTTTTATACATGTTGAAAGAAAGCTCAATAAAATTGGTAGATGTTGCATATTTGTAGTTATTAAGAAAACCGTAGCTTCAGTATGAAATTTCGGACAATTCAATAAATCGTTATCCACAAACATTACACGAACGCCAACAATTTGAAATCGGCCTTTATTATTTGCCGATTGCTTTTAATTTTATTCATCTACAGTACTGCGTTGTTAGAAGTTACAATTGTTTTTTTCTTAAGCTAAGAAAGAGTTCTATTATTCTTTTGTAAGGTGCTAGTGATTGGAAGAATTTATTCAAATAGTGGTAGCGTGAAATACAGTAAAATAAATATTTCTCTTCTGCATTCTTTGCTTTAAACAAAAACGTTAGCTTTTGCGAAAAAACGTGCAACGGAAAACAATGCAGGAGTATATATGGGTAACAATAAAAAAACCTTATCATAACCTAGTTTTCAATTCCAATCTTTGCTTGTGTAAATAAATAAAGTTTTCATTTGGCTTTATCCTACATTAAGACGAGCGCCCAAAGAAAAGCAATACGAACTCCATCGCATAAACAACAAGACATGTTTATTCTTGCTGGGACAGCAAAGTACTTCGACTTGAGGAGCTCTAGCTATTTATTTACCATGCAAGTGAAACACGACCCTAAGCAGCGAGTTAGCACTTTTCATATTATTTACTGTCTCTTGTATAAGTCTGCAGCAACAAAAAACTGGAAATGAATAAAAATATTGTACTGTGTCGTTCAGCTGAATCTGAGTGTAACTAATAAATCATTTTTGAATGCTGCACACTTGTTAATTCTATATGGCCCGTCTAAACAAAATGAGATATTTGTGTATGAATTCGCGAAACCACCCTTTACTGTTGAACCTATCAAGTATAGTGAGTTGTATTGTGATTAAAATTTGAGAATCGCTTGTCTGCCTCCGGACAATGATGTAAAGTTATTTTGATATAAAAATATTGGAGTATATATCCTACTTTACTCGCTTCGTTTTAGCCTACCTTCTGGTTTGGGTATTTTCTACTTATCACATGTCATCGATTCTCCATCAACAACCATACCCTTATGTTTCCCGTTTTGTCTTTCGCTTCAGAAAATAGTAGCCACATCAGCACATCATTAGTGGGGATAATCGTCATCATCGGATACTGCCTGTCCAGTATTGTTACTCCCGATACAGCAAAATCGATGTGTGTTTGCGCTGAGATTAACACCTTTCGTCAAATCTATCGTATCGTGACCTTGAGCGCGCAGTTCTCGTTCGGTACATTTTTCTAATTTTTGCCATTGTTTGACTGCCAGAGCAAATGCTTCATACACATTTTCCGATGTTTTGGCCGACGTTTCGATAAATGCTGCCACATGATGCTCCTGGCACCATTCCGAAACTTCCTCGGCGGTAACCTGCCGCTGAGCCGGAGCAATATCATTTTTCGTTCCCACCACAATGAACGGAAAACGATCAGCTTTTACATCATAGTACTTTAAAAATTCTTCGCGCCATTGAATTAGTGCTCGGAAACTGGTCTTGTCATCTACGGCGTATGCCAGGAGACAAATATCTGAACCCCGATAGAACGGTGTTCGCAGTGCTTTAAAACGCTCCTGCCCGGCGGTGTCCCAGATCTGTAAAACAATTATTGATAATTAGGCATTTTGGTTTAAGTAGTCATCTCATTAGTAGAGTCGCCATGTTATTCCACCGATTACTCCACTTTCAATCAATTATTTGTGATAAAATCGAATACAATACTTCGGCTCTAAGAAGCAATACCGCAGAAAAGTAGTTCGAAAATTGTTCAATACTGCTGTTATATCGAAAATTCAAAGTGAATGCGCTTTTTTATCTTACTATTTGAATTCAACCTATCGAACAGAGACTACAGATATTACTCTAACTAATGATTTGCGCATATGAGATTACTAATGGAGCTGAGATGAATGTGACTACCCCGGACATTTCGATCCGATTGAAAACCAGCACCGTTTCGTGGCAACTGGACCAGGCAAGTGTAAGTTTTTTATGTCGTTTATTTATACCCGGCTTTAACCAAGTTGCGGTCGTTCGCCGGCCCGGTGTAAGTGTAAGTTCAAGTTCTACAAACTTGCAGGATTGACGTTAACTTTATTACGTAGTTTCCATGATTCATCCGGTGGAAGAATGAATAGAACTTGATTCTAAATGGCTCGTGTTGTAATGAAGTTATTAACATGGATAGCAGGTCATTTTTTCAAAATTTGTGTTCAATCCAAAAATCAGTCTGTGCAAAATCTGTGTCCACTTCCCATAAAAATTCAATGCAGCTCGACATCAGTGTAGCGTCCGTCCGGCAAAAAAAAAACAATTAAAATTCTGGTTTGATTCAAAGAATGTTTTATTTTTTTGACACAACCAACATTTGTTTGGAATTATTGTATTCTATTTCAATTGTTTTGTTGTTTTAAACCACCGGGATTTTCCTGAATGAAAGAGTCACAAATAATAATCGAATTTGAATCAAGAATCGACGAGCATCAATGCCTTTCTTGACATTGGGTGACAGTTTCGATGTAGACATCGATATAGCAGCTCCGCTGTTCAACTGCGCGATTATATATGAAAAATCGTGTTCGTGGCTCGATCATTTCTTCTTTTGGGTTAAAAGAAACGGGACGTTGTGTCTGACAATTTCACAGAACCATAATATCAAATTTAACCAAAACACCTCATCTATCCTAGGAAAAGTTACACAGAAAATAACAGTTCCGAATTTACGTCTTTGAGATCGTGGAATTTTTGAATGCCGCTCACCTAAAATAATTGACAATTATTATCATCAATATTCAGCAACTGATCAATCGTATCCGGAGAAAATGCACTCAACGATGATAAGCATCGAAGAATTTGAATAACTTTTTAGAACCCACAAACCGCTGCTAAAGAACTGCTTATGACATTATAACATTTTTGTCCGATAAGTAAATCTACAATAAAAGAAATTATAGTGCATTTTTACTTAAGTGAGCTTCACCTTTTCGAGCGTAAACGTTTTGTGACGGGAATATTTAAAGAGAGCCCTTTCACCAAGCCTCAGTATGTTATTTTTTTGTGTGTGGTTTTCCGGAGAGGGTCTTTTTTAATTGCTCTGTCGGGGTTTGTAAAGCGAACTTGTATTTACAAAAGACCAGTAAGAGACGGTAATTTAATTCAAAACTTATTTTTTATACATAACTAGCTGACCCGTCGAACTTCGTCTCGTCAGAAATTATGTTTTTGAATCTATCTTCTCGAACAGCAGAACTGTCAAACGTTATTATTTAACTGATTACTTGGCCTACAACAAACGAATTACGACAAATTCACATTTAACATATTAACCTCGGTCCGAAGGTCATCAAAAATTATTGTGAACATGTTAAAAGCTTTTGTTACGCAAAAATGAAACAAATGCACCGATCGACATCTCATCCTTCGAGTCAGTGCATTGAACAGAGATGGTAGATCTCTCTCAAACTAATGGTTTCGACATGAAGCGTGGAGCAGAACTGATCAGGATGAATACATTGAATTGATGATTCTGCAAATTTCCAAAAACTGCCTTCGCGACTTGTTTGTCATTGCAAGTTAAGGCTTAATTGTAGACTGAAGACGTTTAAAAATTTAATAGTAAATCCTTGGGATTATCGGATAAAATTGTTTGGAGCGATTTTCCACCAACTGCTTCACCGCTAGTCTGATGATATTACTTAGTCGTGTTTGATGAATGTTCGTAGCATGACAATTACAGGATTAATTTTCAATTAACAATTTACCGATAAAATTAAACATTCTTCTGTCCATTCTTGTGTCTGTTATGTACAGTGTAGTTTAGTACAATCGAAAAGTTGTTATTAAACACTTTAAAATTAGCGTATATAAGATCGATGAATTGAATAAACTAACTGGCAACTGGGTTGAGCTCGGTCGTGCAGTTCTTTTGAGTAATCTATAAGTAGCAGTTGTGTTTTCCTGTTCATTCTACAAAGTTCAAACGAAATCCTGATATTTCCTGCTACTCTCCATGATAAGGATTTGATAACTGGCGACGAGGACAACCGGTACCGTGCACCGGTCATTGCAGTCAGCAATTATACATATTACAGCATTTTCTTTTCAACGGCTACGCTGGTTTGGAAAGCTCTGTAAGTACCATAGTTTTTTAATATGGTGGCCATTAAATAGAACAAAAAGAAAAGTAATTTATTCATATTGTGAAAATAAGTGACGTATATGTGTGCTATTTTATTCAATTTTTGGTTAAAAAAAAAAAAAAAAAAGAAAAAACCACGCTAACACTTTTATTATACAGGGAAGCCATTTTGTTTTCATAGTATTAATATCTTTTCTTTCTTTTTGGAGAGTAGATAGGCAGTGTGACCAGTACGACGAATTTTCGCTAAGCCTGGCGAATAAATAAAAGTGGAAAATTTGGAAAAAAAAATCCACCCAATTGAAAGGCCTGTATACCGATAACGTTTCGGTGAGCCGGTAGGAATAATTTTCTGCGGTGAGTGCAAGTTTTTTTTCTTCTCTTGGAAAATTTTAATACTATATTTTACAAATAAGTTTATTGATTTTATTACTATATTGATATTACTATAAACTGCCTATCTACATATTTATATAACATGGCAAACGTTTTTGCTACAATCGAGCCGTATCGTACGGGCACTAGTTTCGCGGATTGGGCCGCAAGACTGAAGTATTTTTTTATTGTAAACAAAATAGAAGACGGCAATGATAAAAAAGCCCACTTCATTACGATGGGTGGCCCGGTAATTTTTTCACAAATAAAATTACTTTATCCCACGGGAAATTTTGACAATGTTCCGTATGAGGAACTAATTTCAAAATTAAGTGCTAGGTTGGACAGAACTGAATCAGACATGATACAACGTCTAAGATTCAATACCCGTAATCAACAACCAAATGAACCGTTAAAAGATTATGCATTATCTCTTCGACTCCAAGCTGAGTTTTGTGGTTTTGGTGATCATAAAGACTTAGCTATATTGGATAGAATTGTAGCGGGGGTCCAAGATAATGAATTAAGGAAAAAATTGCTTAGCGAGGACAAATTGACACTCGCTTTAGCTGAAAAAATTCTTGAAACGTGGGAAATGGCTACTACTAATTCTAAACCGTTTTCTGAAAAAGAAGATGAAGTTTTTGCTATGAAATCTCTCCCTGGAATGGGTAGAGGACAAGTTATACAAAGAATGAAAGATTTTCAAGAATCTAGGCAACGACGTTTCGAAGAACGAAATCGTATTCCAGTAAAGAATCGACTGGGATACAAACGCCATGATTCGAATTACAGAAAACGAGTTAGGTTCGATGATGCTAGAAGATATGAAGATGTTAGGCCAGCAGAGTACAGAAGTGAACAGCCAAAATGGGATCAGCGCATATGTGATTTTTGCGGACTGAGAGGGCATGTGGCAAGAAAATGTTCCAACATAAATATCCAGTGAACCGGATGGACATTCCTGGTAGCAGTAAGGAGAACATCTCTAACCTTCTAGGGCGCATGAATACCAAGGACTCGGATGACGAATTGGATGGAGATTCGGATACAGGTGAATTATCTTGCATGCAAGTTTCTACCTTGAATAAAATTAACAATCCTTGTTTTATTAATGTAAAAATTGATGGTGTACCAATACAGATGGAAGTTGACTGCGGTGCTTCTGTAACAGTGATGAATAAAATTCATTATTTTTCATATTTTTCTAAAAATTTATCAAAAACTACGACAAAACTTATTGTGGTAAATGGATCGCATCTACAATTATTAGGGGAGACAGAAGTTATAGTGGAACACAAAGAAAAAAGAGCAAAATTAAAACTTTTAGTGATTAGTTCTGAAAACAATTTCTATCCGTTATTTGGTAGAACGTGGTTAGATGTTTTAATTCCTGATTGGAGGAAATTTTTTGCTGGAACTGTTTCAGTTAACAATATTTTGAATAAAAATTGTTTTATCCAGGAAATAAAACAAAGATTTTTAAACATTTTTAAAAAAGATTTCTCGATGCCAATAAAAGGTTACGAAGCTGAACTTATTATTAAAGCAGACACACCCATTTTCAAGAAGGCGTACGATGTACCTTACAGGTTAAGAGAAAAAGTTTTAGACTATTTGGAGAAGTTAGAAAATGAGAAAGTTATTACTCCAATTAAAACAAGTGAGTGGGCTTCTCCAGTGGTGGCAGTAATTAAGAAAAACAAAGATATACGATTAGTTATTGACTGTAAAGTGTCAATAAACAAACTGCTAATACAAAATACTTACCCTTTGCCTCTGGTGCAAGACCTTTTTGCAAATCTGTCTGGTTGCAGAGTCTTTTGCACTCTAGATCTGGAAGGAGCTTATACTCAGCTTTCCTTATCCAGTCGTTCAAGGAAATTTATGGTTATTAATACCATAAAAGGGTTATACACTTACAACAGGCTACCGCAAGGAGCATCTTCGAGTGCATCCATCTTTCAGCAGGTAATGGATCAAGTGTTGAAAGATTTACCGTTTGTCGTTTGCTATCTTGACGATGTTCTAATTGCGGGTAAAGATATTGAGGAGTGTAAGAAAAGATTGTTTGTGGTTCTGGAGAAACTTTCGGAAGCAAACATTAGAGTAAATTTTGAAAAATGCAAGTTTTTTGTAACGGAATTGAACTATTTAGGTCACATGATTAGCGAGGAAGGTCTGGCTCCATGTCAAAGTAAAATTAAAACCATTGAAAATGCTAAAACGCCTTCAAATGTCACAGAACTTAAATCCTTTCTTGGTTTGATAAATTATTATCATAAATTTATACCTAATCTTTCTTCTAAATTGTTTCATTTGTATAAATTATTAAAGAGTGATGTAAAGTTTCTTTGGGACAAAGATTGCGAACAAGCTTTCCAGAACAGTAAAAAGTCTTTGATTTCAAGCAAATTTCTTGAATTTTTTGACCCTAAAAAGCCATTGGTGGTTTCGTCAGATGCTTCAGGTTATGGTTTAGGAGGAGTGATTTCTCATATAGTAAACGATACTGAGAAACCAATCAGTTTTACATCTTTCTCTTTAAATCAAGCTCAAAAGAAATATCCTATTCTACATCTTGAAGCTCTGGCGCTGGTGTGTACTATAAAGAAATTCCATAAATACTTGTATGGACAAAAGTTTTTAGTTTTTACGGATCATAAACCTCTAGTTGCTATTTTTGGCAAATCTGGCAAACATTCCATTTACGTGACGAGAATTCAACGATACATTTTAGAACTTTCTATATACGATTTCGATATAATTTATAGACCATCATCTAAAATGGGAAATGCGGGTTTCTGTTCCAGATTCCCATTAAACGATACTGTTGCCAAAGAATATGATATAATACATAGTTTAAATTTTAGCAATGAGTTCCCAATGGATATTAAACTTCTAGCTAAAGAAACAAAAAAGGACAAATTTTTACAACAAATTGTAAAGTATATAAGACATGGTTGGCCAAATAAAATCGACAAACACCTTGTCAACGTTTTTTCTAACCAGCATGATTTAGAAATTGTAGACGAGTGCTTGTTGTTTCAAGACAGGGTTATAATACCGCACTCTTTACAAGGTGGGATTCTCAAACTTTTACATGCCAACCATGGCGGAGTTGTAAATATGAAACAATTGGCTAGACGTTTTGTTTACTGGTACGGAATTAATGCGGAAATAGAAAAATTCGTTGCTAACTGTGATATTTGTAGCAGTATGATGATTATACCGAAACAAAAAATTACCTCTAAATGGATGGAAACTACAAGACCTTTTAGTAGAATCCACATTGATTTTTTTCACTTTAAACGACACACTTTCCTTTTAATGGTGGACAGTTTCTCGAAATGGGTGGAAATAGATTGGATGAAAAATGGTACTGATGGTAATAAAGTTTTAAGACGTTTAGTAAGTTTTATGGCCAGATTTGGTTTACCCGATGTTTTAGTATCTGACGGTGGTCCTCCCTTCAATTCCTTTTCCTTTGTTAATTTTTTGGAAAAACAAGGATTAAAAGTCTTAAAAAGTCCTCCGTATAATCCTGCTAGTAATGGCCAGGCGGAGAAACTTGTTAAAACTGTTAAAGAAGTATTAAAGAAATTTTTACTAGACCAGGAAATGGTAGATTTACATATGGAGGATCAGATAAACTTATTTTTAATTAATTATAGAAATTGTATGACTAAAGATGGTAAATTTCCATCTGAAAAGGTATTTTCATATAAACCTAAATTGTTAATTGACTTAATTAACCCTAAAAATGCTAAAAATAACTACAAAAACATTAAACTAACCCATCAAACTCCTTTACATGATGTATCTCCAAAACCATGTCCGGTAAATTCTGGATCGGTTCTGGACAATCTGAACACGGGAGATGAATTATGGTATAAAAACCATAATCCACATGTTCATGCTAGATGGATAAAGGCAACTTATTTAAAAAGATTTTCTATAAATACTTTCCAGATTCAAATTGGAAGCGTTCCCGTTCTCGCACACCGCACTCAGCTCAGAACATCTAAATATCCGAACTTGTTGGTTCGGCCGAATATTCTATAAATGTCAGTCGTCAACAAAATAGAACAAGAGATATAAATTTGACACCAGCTGAGCAGAATCAAATAGCAGCACAGAGCTACGAGAGGCCTGCATTCAGTAAAATTATGGAGAAGCGGTCATCGATGGATCGAGAAGAAGAATTCCGAGGGTTCCCAGAAGAAAACCTAAATGAAAGGACTAGAAGAAAAAGAAAAGCCGAGGATACGGCTATCGAATGCCCGCGTAGATCTAAGCGTAACAGAAAACAAAAATGTTTCAATGATTTTATATTATATAATGCTTAAGTCTAAATGAACGAAGTTCTTTCGAAAATTTGTAAATTCTATTGTAGTTTCATATGAATTGTCAGCATGAATTTATTCTGAATTTTATATATTTTCTTCTTAAGTGGAAGGAACTGTTATGTACAGTGTAGTTTAGTACAATCGAAAAGTTGTTATTAAACACTTTAAAATTAGCGTATATAAGATCGATGAATTGAATAAACTAACTGGCAACTGGGTTGAGCTCGGTCGTGCAGTTCTTTTGAGTAATCTATAAGTAGCAGTTGTGTTTTCCTGTTCATTCTACAAAGTTCAAACGAAATCCTGATATTTCCTGCAACTCTCCATGATAAGGATTTGATAGTGTCCATTAACTTTTACATGAACACTGAATTCGTTTAATGATTGTATCAATAGTTGTCTCATTAGTCGAGTCACCACATCATTTTGCTTAGTACTCGATCTACAATTAACGAATGGTTGAGTTCGGTCCTGTGGAACCATATCAGACAAAATTATATGAAAAATGTGCAATTTTTCTGTTCTAGCGGAGTGAACATGAGGAGTGATTATACCAGTATTCTTCTTATCGTTCAAGCCAATGAATAAAACGTTTCTCCTCCACATTTACATTTGGTAATTGGTCAAGTAATGCAATGTTCTGAAAATGGAATGATTTGGCTTAAGCAGTTTACAAATGTAATGAATAGCATCCTAAGCAGTCCGCTTTTAAGTAACCCATCCTTGAAAATGTACCCGAAGCGACTGAATGAACTGTAGCATGCTAAATGAAAAAAATCTCTATATTTTACCTCATTATTTCAACAGCAGAATCCTATCCTTGATTCGTATAATAAATCGTTCTATAATTTGATTTGTTCCACTCAAGCCCACGATGGCCAACATTATTCATCTGACTGTTTACATTGCACACAATTAATCTACTGGTAAACGATATCAGATTGTTTTATCCTGCTTACGGTATAGCAAGAACAGTCATATGCGTTCCACGATTAAGTCATTTGGCAAGCAATAATTTTGGTATCCAATTAAGCAAGTGGCTCGAAATGATGGATCGCATGGATCAAACATGCAAGTCTCCACCCAAAACTGCTCGTTGCGCGCCAAACGATTTCCCAATGATCTAGTATTCCTTTCTTCAACAGCGAAATACTGAGCATTTTGTTGCGCGCCAAACATCAATCAATCTAGCAATCATTGGCGACTTTTTCAGTGGAAAATTCCATTGTCCATACAAAATAACTTTATTGGTTTTTCCCACTTTTCCGGTAAGTTTTCCTAATTTTTTTGATGTACGAACCCGGTGGGGGTAAAAACTGATCAAACAAAAAAAAAAGCATCTCAATCCGTCCATCCGTTCTTACGTGATGCGATTACAAAGAATGATCTCTGCATTTTTATATATATAGATAGATAAGAACCAACTGTTAAAATACATTTTGAAGATATTTGAACCAATCCATACTGAACACGAATCACATCGCATATATTTGCGATTTTGACAACTCGTGATTAATACTCACCTTAATCAAACGGAAATTAGTATCCCTTTTGTTTTGATATATTATTGATGCATGTCGGTTCTCCGAAAAGTCCTCTCGAAAGTAAATTTCGAGATGATTTCATTGATTGATTTTCCCGAGTAAAGTCAAACATAAAAATCAGAGCGAATCGAAATCTGATTATGATAGCAACATCAGATTAAAATCTTAATATGATTTCATCTCATCAACTTTTTAATTGATATCACATGTTATCATTTTGCTGTTCCCTTTTGAAAAAAAACTCCAAAACTGATGAAAAAAGAACTCCAAAAATGATGATATCAAAAGCATTAATTGAATCCATCAAAATGAGACTAATTTTATAAGGTGATACAAAAATGCAGAAGTGAATTTCAAAGGAACAATTATTCCTTCAATCCTATGTTTAATAATGCGTTTTATAAAAATGCTTCGACATCCATAACCGTGATCAATGAAAAGATTTTTGTCGAAATTTTTGCAGCTTTTACACCAATGATGTTCCTTATTTTTGGCCACGAGATTATTGGAACCACTCATCTGGAGAACATTGACTAGGTTGGCGATAGTCGGTACTAAAATATTTGCCATAGCAGATTTATCAATTTATCAATATCTTTTCAATTCTCGCACCAAGTATTTTGGAGTAGATCTTACGCTTCAGGTTAGCGGAAAAATTCCCGATAGGACGCACCCGGGGAACGTTTGGACGGGTTCTTCGACTTTGGTACATCGATATTCAGCCGTTCCATCTCCTCCAACGATCGCTTCGAGTAGTCTTGATGAACGACGCGTCTTCCGGCAGGCATTTCGTACTCAACATATCCCCGTTAACGGCCAGTCCTGAGCGAAAGAAAAGCAGTTTTGACATCCTCTTCTCGTTAATTGTCAACCACAGCAACGGCCTTTTTGGAGAGCTTGGTGTGTGAAATGAACTTCACCTCGGAGCTCACTTTCTTCGTGGGGAAGTAAAATACGAAGTGCCCTGCCAGTCGTTGACATCCAGGGTGAAATATATCTCGTCGTCCATCACCACCACTCCGTCGCGATTCGCCAGGATAATCGAGTTGACCATCTTATTCATCCGCTGCCGTTGCGTCATAGCCTGCAGCTCCGAAATCAGAGAACGCGCCTTCCGGTTCCTGACATGTATGGTCATGTTCGCCAAGTACTTTTTCACGGTTTAGCCGGTGAATGTTTTTTCGTGCATGCACTCACAAGTCCTTTAAAATAATTCAATTTACTTCTAAATGATTCGCTCTTCTTTATATCTTTATTTTAAAATCAAAATTTAGTTCATGGAATTAAAAGATCTTTCAATATATAAATAATACACAATTCGGTTTCTACAGTGATTGCATAGTATTTTTACACGAGGAAAGCAAAAATACGAAACAACTACTCACCATACCCGTTTTGAAAATACCTATAACATTATATTCAACAACATGGAAAAAATCATTGTTTACGAAATTTGAACTAATACTGCATTGAGTGTCTCAGATTTCAGAAACTGAAGCTTATTCATAATAATACTTTGGTTCGACGGCTTATTGGAGCCACCTAGACAATAAATTTTCAATTTGTCTATCCCTAAGCAGTCCACAAACTGTATCGAAAACATCACCCTTCAAAACAATTCTCATTTCTGGCTCTAAAAGCTTTTTACTTCATATGCTCACTAGCGCTGCCTATGAGATAGTATGAGAAATATTTGATCAATCATCTAGTAGGTCTTGGCACTTTATAACACTTGTCCAAAGAAACCGTCTTACTAAATCTGCATGATTTTGAGCTACTGAAATTTTGAGTATTTGATTGTACTTTAGCATCACCAAGTGAGAGAAGTCTCAAACTCTAATTATTCGATCACTTCTGAGCTCCCGAACCTTCTTTCCAAAATCACCGACTTTCTAAATCGTCATGTTTCCGAGATATATCGTTATCTTACTCCTATCAGAATATTTCGAGCGAAGGGTTTTTCATAGTCCAAAGTACGCACGATTTCCTGCCAAAATACGCCTCCGAATTTCTCTACTAGTATCATTATCGGCGGTCACCCAAAGTGAACAAATACATGAACACGTCAACCACCTCGATATTGTTACCATCTATCAATATTCGTGGTGGAGGCAGTGGCGTCCCGTCCTCATGTGCACCTCGTGCACTGCACAACCGGTCAAATTGAAAAAATTTACTGCATCTCTATTCCTCCGTACACATGAGGTACTACACGGATTCAATACAGACGGAATTACTCAGCTCAGCTCTGAGATTTGTTGCTCTCTGCCCCTTTTGACTCTGTGAGAACTTGTTTGCACACCTTCAGGAGAGGCTTCAGAGGCTTATGCTTATGGCAGTTGAAAACAAATTGCTGTTTCAGTTGCAACGTCGAAGCGATTTTTTGATGAAGTTTTTCACATATTTGCTCGAGTGCCGAATTCTTCTATTGTATCGATTATTAATTCATATTATTATTAACAAAAATGAGCTTTAATAAAAAAAATCCCATCCAAAAGTATATCGTTAATTTGTTGTATTGAAAAACACATTCGAGTAGCCATTCCTCGATCTTTAGTTTTCACTTGAATCGAACTGTTACATGGTATTTCATACCACATAATCAGTGCACAACCCGTAAATTTTATCACGAGACGCCACTGGTGGGAGGCGTAGTGTTTCTTCTCTAGAGCCTCTTCCTCTCATGAATTTTGTTGTTGACGCATTTGTTTCGGCTGATTTAATTGTTGAAATAAATAAACCCCTTTTCACACGTCAACAGAAGTGGAGTTGATGTTATTGGCAATGTATTTTTTTATTTGTTTCGATAATAGAGGTTTCAACCTTAAGGTCTCTCGCCTCTCCCTCCAGACAAATTTTCTGACCCTATGTGCAGGGTTGAGGATCTAACCCAGGTGGGCTGCATGAAAGGCATCGATTAACTCATCATGCTATACCCGTCCCCAATGTATTTTTTTAACCAATCATGTTTTGCATTTATGTCAAGAAAAAAAAACTTTCATTTTATCTATGATCTTATTTGTGTAATGATACAACTAAATATATTGTTTGTATAAACCCTATCAGTTTTATTCCGTATAAACCAGAGAACTTTTCTATCCCGAAGATAATAAAAAAAAATTTCACATGATTCATTGGATACAATGAATATTAATATACCACGAACTTGATTACGCCATGTGCAAAATTCGATCGTCTCTCGACAAAGAGACCCAACAGTTGTTAAAAGCATTTAATAATTTAAAAATGGATAAAAATCGAAATAAAATTAGTTTAAAAGATGACCTTGAACATTAGTTTGAAAGAAATCTTTTTATTTGTTTAATGATTTCAACAAACAAAAGCGTATGTTGGTTTACTAATCATTTTAGGTTTATATTTTGTAATTTCTTTTAACTGAACAGTTTATAAATTCAAACGCTATACATATTACCTTTACCTAAACTTAGTTCATTCTAAACTGATTTTGTAAGTTAAATTTTCTGTGAAATTGTTTGTCAAGAAATTGACAGCAACGCACAAATGAACTATTTTTCATTTTTATCAAAATATTTCTTGAAACAAACTAATCCACTGAGAAAAATCGAATATCTAGTTTCATAGTTTCATTCAACAATACTTGCTGTATGAAACCAAATTCGGTTCTATAACATTTCCCCGAAAACTATTCTCCAGAACATAAAAAACCGAAGCTTTTTCTCCAGAAATTCATTGCCCAGAGAGTACTAATCTCCAGAAATACAAACTCTAGAAAGTAATAAAACCCAGAAAAAAAATCCCAGAATGTGCCAAAGTCCAGAAAACCATATACCCGAAGGCATTAATCGCTAGAAAATTGATATTGGTATAATGCCGTTTGGCATAATGGTTATTTGGCATACTGATCATATGGCATAACAGAACAATATGCTGCTTAATAGAATTTGTTCTAATTTACTGCGATTTTGAAAGGTCTAATGCGGCTACGCCGCATCGTTTTTAATGACCTGCTGTCCGACCTCGCTGCCGCTCGTTCGGACTTAACTGAGGGATAGCCCCTAGCTTTGGGTAATCCGGGCAAACGCCCGCCACTAGACAGAGGTGTGTTTGTAGTTTCAGGAGGATTTGTAGTTTCAGGCAACAATACTCGTTGAATATATCTTGATTTTCTTTTGTAACTATATTAACAAAATAATTCGTTTTGGCAAACCATAATTTGATGTCTTACAATTTTTGTCTCTGCGCACAGGTTTCCAAGATATATGCAATACTAAAGGCGTATCCGCACACTACAGATCGGTAATCCGTTTGCGAACGTTTCAAAAGAACTAGTTATTTTAGAAAAATGAATGAACATCAGTTCTTCAATAAGAAATGATAGTTCTCTATTTAATGAAAATGGGTGATTTGGAAACGGTAGTCAATCTTAGAAATTTAGTATAATTCATACTTTCGCGACGTCTTTTCTCTCGGCGACCCTGAATACAGAAACATAGTCATATCAAATTTGTTAGTCTATATGATTGTCGGTGTTTTTCTTTTGTCCACATTAATTACTAACACAACATTGCCTCGTAGGGGTTTTTCAGAATACATAAGTTTCCGAATAGTTTTGGAATATAAAAATGTACTGTTTTTTGTAACACCTAAAATTTCAATGTTTTCAAATACATTAAATAATCACAGAAAGATTTTAGATAATTTCAGAAAACTAAAGAGTTTCCGAATGATACACCATTTAAATCATACATCATTTAAATCTCCAAACGACTTCAAGACAATTAAAATATTTGCTTATGTAAAAATTTGAATTTTGCAAGAAAAAAAACAACGGCGAACAAATCCGGTCTAATCAGAATTGATCGTTATAGTGAAGTGGTTCAAATTATTTTTTTGTAAGATTCACTGAAAATTATAAGATATTCTTGACCACAACAAAATTCAAAAATGTATTTTATTACTCCGTAGTGTTGATATGTCTTCACTATTTATCTACACTGCTGAAATTGTATATTTCGTTGGTGTGAACTTACCTGTAAAGTATATCTGTCGCTTCCAACCTGAATATCTTTGTTTAAGAATTCAACACCGATGGTGTGGAAACTATTGGCATCGAAAAAGTTGGATACAAAACGATTCATGAGACAGCTTTTGCCAACTCCGCCATCACCTGGGATACAAACAAGTTGTTGAAATTACTATATGTATTTCGAAATTTGTTATATTGCATGAATCGTTAATCATACATCAACACTGTATCAAATATACAAGAAGTAGTTTATGTTCGGAATTGGGTCAACGACGCACTTCAATGCTAATTGAATGTGAAGTTTTTTTTGACACTAATTAATATTATTTCTGCTTACCTAATATTACTACTTTCAACAGTAT
This sequence comes from Malaya genurostris, assembly GCF_030247185.1. Classification (NCBI taxonomy): domain Eukaryota; kingdom Metazoa; phylum Arthropoda; class Insecta; order Diptera; family Culicidae; genus Malaya; species Malaya genurostris. The sequence goes on along the minus strand of NC_080571.1, from coordinate 195,562,785 downwards.
ATTTTTGCTCGGTGGCCTCATATTCGTCATGATGTTTTTATAAAACTACCACTAATCCACTTTAATCGAGTTTTGTAGTTTAAACTTCAGTTCAAATTCACGACACAGTCTTTGTCTAAACACGAGTCGATTGCTTCACATACTTTATGAATCGTTCAAGGATGGAATCAATTTTTGTGTTCAATTAATCAATGCAAGTAGTTGTACGAATCAGCAATCGATCTACCACAACATAACAACACACTAATAGCTAATCATCGGAAGCAAAACACAAATCGTTGTCCACAAGTTGCATTATTTCTTTCGGTATGTTTGCTTTTTTACGCAGATAGGCACTAAATATCTACTTTTGTCCTTCCTTTGACCAAACCGTTTGATGGTAAATGAATGTTATTGAAACATTAGGAACATCAAATGACATACATTTCAGCTGTTTTCAAAGAAGGGCGAATCTAACATTGACAGCAAATCTCGGTAAATTTTTCAAAAGGGCGTATAAGCAAGTGACAGTTTCTCTTTGTTTACTTTCTCTTCTATTAATTACCAAGCGGTTTCCACGTTTATCACTCAACCGACGACACGACCAGACACTCCGAAGAAAAATCGGAATAAAAAGTGTTCGTGAGCGATTTACCACCAGTTACCATAAATATAGCGACCCCTTGAAAATGACAAAAACTAACTATTCGAGCAACACTGTTTAAGTTGCTATGAACCTAAGACAAGACCTGACATCTGGGGGGGCTGTTTTTGTTCCAAAATGGACCAGTTTCTGATTGGCTGATTTTGATGTTGCCACCTGCACATTGTGAAAGGAAAAAACTTTTGCAGGGTACGCGAGCAATGATGCCAAGTATAAAGAAAATCAGAAAACAAATTTATTAAAATGTATAATTTTAACTCACCAATGAAAATGAAAATTTTCGGAGAATGTTTGACTTTTTTTCAGTCTCATTGGTAATAAATGTTTAAAGTGGCAGGACTGTGTAATTAAAATAGGCATCAAGCCGTTTTTCTTTTTAGTGAATTAAGTTACACAGATTTGTTAAATTAGTGTAAACTCGAAAGTGTGTTTAGTTTTACGAGAAGAATGAACTGTTGTGTTCCACACTTTGGTCGCATTAAGCATTTCTATCCAAACCTGAATTTAACCGGTTTCCAAAAGATCCGGTAATACGTCAACAATGGATTCGATTTTTCGTTCAACATGAGATATTTCGTGTTTTGTCATCAAAGCTCAATTAATTGTTTTGAAGCATTATTATATAATAAAGAAATGCATTCACCTAAACATGTTTTATGTTTATTTCAAATCAAAAACCTGAAGTCTAAAAATTTAAATGTAATATTTTTTTCCTAGCATAGTTATTTAAAAAAATCTGTAAATATGGCTACACTGTAGCCGATACGTTGGTATTTATTCCACAGGGCGAAAATGACGAGAAGGATGATTCGGAAGGAAGAATAAGAAGCCAGTTGTCAGGTCTTGTCTTAGCTATGAACTAATTACCAGGGAGCACCAGAATAAACAAACAAACAGTTTGAAACAGTTGTGGAATAATTCCACATTTCATGGTTATTAAAAACCTTACAAAAAACTGCAAAAATTAACAATAATTCATACGAGGGCTGAATTGTACATAAAGTTTGTCAAACGCCGATGCTTGGTGAGTGTAAATGATATTCTAATTCGTATAAATGAATTTCTAATCACTTTATGTTTTTAGATCGATATCGAAAAAAAGTTCTCTGGAACCAAATACTTAGGAAGCGAAGCTAAAAACTTTAAATGATTGAAAAGTCCCGATTGAGTACGCAAATGCAGGAAATTCTTGGGACATATTTACTTTTAGAGCGTTATTTCATGGAAGAAAGCGTCCTGAAAGCGATAATTTTGTACAGCATTGAAACGGGGCAGCAATGTTCCAGCATGTTGGATGATGTATTTTTCATTATTCGGAAGTGCATTCGACGTGGAACGTGGAACGCAATCGCTGAACGGAGTGTGTGCTGTTGTTAATAACGCTGCTAGTTGCTTGGAACTAGACTTCATAAATGCTTTGAAATCACCTCTGAAATCTAGTTACCCTACCTGTTACATAGATCTAGCCCAATCGGCACTTCAAAGTTCAATCCAGCAAGGGCGATTACAAACTAGTGACGTTGAACAGGCACGTGCAAAATTTTTTTAAACCTCGTTTGCATCCGTGGGTTGACCAATTTATCAATCACAATCACAACCTCGCTGAGGAAGAGTTGGCATCGTATGAAGCTGGGGAAACATTTATACAATTCCTTATAGTGCAAGTCGACGCCTTATTAACGGCGTTCAAAACTGCCCTCACACCAAGAAATTATGATGGAATATGATTATACGGTTAGTATCATTACTAGTGAAGTTACAAGTCGCCTGGAGCGAGTTATCAAAAAATCTACATTCAGTCGGCTTGGTGGACTAGTTTTAGTTTTTTTGCTTAGTTAAGTAAATATATTCCCCCTGAAATTAACACACGAGAAGTTTTTTATTGCCTTAAACAACCAAAATCAAATTTTTAGTAGTGAATAATTTCCCGAATAAAAAATATTGTAGAAAAACAATACGATTAGCTGTTACAAAACCCTCCACAATTTTGCTTTGACCATTGAAAAATATTTTAATGAATTGTTATACACTATTCAATTAATTGTGAACATGCTTTTTACAATCGAATGTATAGGTTGTTAAGTATCGTAACAATTCAAATCATACAAATTTTTCATGCATGTTTTCTTGTAAAACAATTAAATGTACAGTTTGCATATCGTTTGAAACACCACGTGTACAATAAATTCAACTGTGGAATCGAAGAAACAATATATTGAATCGTTGGAAATGAAAAAAATCTTGTCAAGATACAATAAAATGTATTGTAACCAATAGATCTAAATGTGAATTAATTGTTTATGTTGTAAAATTAATGGTATATTTTTTTACGGGTTGCGTTGCCGGTACGGTACGCCACTACGAATTACATATTCGTTATGAGACAAGTACTCCAAAAGTGTCGAGAATACAACGCGCCATTGACTTCAAAGCGGCATACGACACAATCGCTATGGCAGATTATGCAGCTATGACAGATCTCTGAAAGAATAAATTTAATACCTGCCAGCGGGCCAACTACACTTAGTGGTTTCGTTTTAAGTGAGAATCTCTTGTTTTTGTTTACATTTCTTTTGTGGTTACCAAGGCTACTGGTAACTGTTTTTTAAAATCAATAATTTACCAACTTGTGTTGCCAGTTCCAACATTTTTTCAAGCGATTCCATTTTGACATTACCAGTTACTGAGGGGTAGCTCGATTTACGATACAGTTTTAAAAACGAGTGGCAGGTCGTGTCGTCGACTCAACTATACCCGAAACTTTCGACTTTCAAACGCAATAGTGATATCAAAGAATATCTTTTTAATCACATCACAATAATCGAAAGAGAGAGTGATTAAAGAGAAACTGTCACTTGCTTATACGCCCTAATGAAAAATCAACCGAGAAATGGAGAAAATATACATAATCCCCCCCGGCGGGCAGATTTCCCCCCAGACAGCTGGCTATGTCTGCCAGCCATTTTTGCCGGAATTCTGCCAGAATTCCGGCAAAAGTCTGGCAACAATGCAACAACCGTTTCCGGCAGAGATTTTCGCCTAGCGGTTATTAACGGTTCATTTCTGTCGGATTCTTGCCATACAAGATTGGCAGAACCGTTTTGAATCGGTGCTACATTTTAAGCGTCTTGGTTTTATTTTTTCAATAAAAGATACATATGAAAGGCAATAAGTTATTGCCCTTCATATATACTAATCATGGAAAATGCTATTGCCAATAACATTATATTCTCACTACCAAACATACCCATATTTCAATCTCATTTACCTCGTCTCAAGATTCGTTTTTTGTACGTACATGCAGAATTGACGAATATCAAATGAAGTCGAATAAAAAAAAAAGAAAAAAGAAAGAGGAGGGAAATAAACAAGACTCGTACGGTGACATAATGACGCAATTTCGCCTGGACAATTTTGACAGCAGCCGGAATGCAGCCAGCCTTCTGACGGTTGCCAGAATTCCTCACAAGCGGGCCACTTAGCAAGCGATTATATTTTGTTGGTCGTTGAGCATTTGTTGAACGGCATAGAACGAAATAATCATTCAGTTTGCAGGAACGGGTTGTTGTTAGTTTTACTCCAAGAAAACCCACTTGCACCCTATGGCCCGCTCGTGAGAAATTCTGGCAACCGTCAGACGCACCCTTTTAACAAACAAACCATCAGGCGGATTTAAGCTGGTACAGGGAAACTCTTTATTATATGGCCGGATGTTCTTGCCGGAAGGCACCGGGTCCTCAAAACCCATTTTGGCCTTCTTAACAGTAATTATATGAAAGCTATCTGATAATCAAATTCGGATCTACTGTAAGTCTACCCGCATACACTGGTAATGCCTTGAACTGATGGTGGCTTCACACACAAATACATACTTACAAACATACATACATAAAACAGTGAAAATAACAATACCCAATTATAAATAAATAAACGGTTCTTGCTGGAAGGCGCCGGGTCCTCAAAACCCATTTTGGCCTTCTTAACAGTAATTATATGAAAGCTATCTGATAATCAAATTCGGATCTACTGTAAGTCTACCCGCATACACTAGTAATGCCTTGAACTGATGGTGGCTTCACACATAAATACATACACACTTAAAACCATTTCTTGAGCTCGGCATAATAAAATGCCGAAACTGATCAGCAACACGTAAATTTGCTGATTGCTCAGTAATCAATACGCATGTTTCTGAACTTCGTTAAATGCGTTCACTGATATTTCGGTAAAATGCTTCACTTTGCCGAAATTTGGCATAATTGCTTGCTGAATTTATCAGTAAACAACAGATATGCCGACATCAGCAGAGACGTTTGCCGAGATTTCGGAATATGCGCTAGCTGTTGCCGAGATTCAGCACGACAGCTGTCATTTATTGCCGCGTTACATTTTCGCTTCGCATTGTGCGATTATTTTTTGATGAAATTCTCGAGTGAAAAAATGGATAATCGTCGAAGAAGCGTGGAACCACTTACAAGTAAAAATATTGAATAAATATAGTGATATGTTTCGCTTTATCAGAGCACTCGCGATTATAAGGGAAAAACACCCAACACGGGGCTCAAAGCGTCCTCGAGACAAAACTTTGGAGGATATGCGAAAAAATAACCCAATGCATGGAATAATTCAATAGATCAAAGTAAGTTTATTTTTTGAACAATACCGTATATGCATCATTAAATATTGAACATTTTTGTAAGGCAAAAATCAATATATATTTTTATTTTCATATTTCCAGCTCGACTCAAGGTGGTCGCATCTGGAAACGCCGCTTTTTTATGCTACATGTTTTCAGGTAAAGGCTTTAAACACAACTGGCAACAAATTTGTAAGCCTCCTTTAAGTGTTATTAAAATGAATTTTTGATCCTGAATGGCGTGTTTATAATGTTGAGAAATTACAAACAAAATTAATTGACTAGATTTTTAATTACTGATGATTCGGTAATTTATTTTTTCATTTTTCGTTTTATTGGATTGCCGAATATTCAGTGAACGTTTCACTGAGCAAACAGTAAATCTTGTGCTGACGATTTCGGCAATATTTGACGTTTGTCAAATTTGAGGGTGCCGAGACGCTCAGTAATTTTATTTTTGCCGAGATGATTGCTGATTACTCGGCTGTGCGAATCTCGGCATTTTTTTGCCGAGACTCAGCTAAAAAATTTAAGTGTGTACATTCATACATACATACATACATACATACATTCATATATACATACATACATACATACATACATACATACATACATAAAACAGTGAAAATCACAATACCCAATTATAAATAAATAAACGGTTCAGAAATTTATGAAAACATTTTCAGTTATTTATTGCGGAATCAGCGTTAATCGTTGCGAAAGAAAAAAAAATTCCAGAGAGCATCGCGATAGCAAAATGACAGTCATCATCAGTGTTAGAAAAAAAAGTAAGTGCTCAAAATTGTGTTGTCTGTAAAGATAAAATTATGTTTCGTTGAATGCAAAACATGAGGTATGGGGCTCCTGATAGTATTCGAAACAGTTCCCTCTTCCTCCGTTTCATTCATTTAATACGGGGCTCTATTTCTTATAGGTCACAACCTCCTGAAATGCACTTGAAATTGGACATGAAAGCACAAATAACAGATATACGGGCTCGAAAATTTTTTTTCAAAATCCTGTGTAAATTTCAAGTTTGCTATACGTTGGAAACACTACTGCCACCTAGTCGACTGTTCGCCGCGATTTTTCAAAACGTTCCACTACGTTCCGGAACGATAACAAAATTCTCCTGCCTGTTATAGAAATATTCCAACTACAACAATTTTAACACTTCTCACACGATTTCCCTTCCGATTCTAGCGTGAATTGAACGTTGCACCTAAAATTGTGGCTCATGTGAAAGAGCCACCCAAATCGTGGTGGCTCCTTGTATCGGTCATGGTGACATCTGCAAGCGTTCGCCACGCTGATTGATCAAATTTACACACAGTTCATATGTGAGCCTGTATATCTGTTATCTGTGATGAAAGTTAGCTTTACTGTCATTGTCCTGTCAATGTGGAAAGTATACGAGTACATTTAACAATCACTGGATGCTACAAAAAGAAAGCTTGAAATCACGAAGTGTGATATGGACGAGAATATTGATTATGTTGATTGTACACTCAGAAAAATAGTATGGTAACTGTTACTATATAGAGGGCCAACTTGACCATGAGCGTATAGTGGCTTTCAGCCGACTATGAAATCAGATGATTTCAACAATAGTCAAGTTTATGTTTACTATGAATGGTATCGGCTCTAGAATAGTAATATTGAACAGTGTATTGTATGAATAACTAATACGATTGAGATGGTTAGCCTAACCATGACCGAATATTTTTTTTACATTGTAGTTTTTGCTATAACCAGAGTCATGGTATTTTTGACATTTCACTTCTAGTTATTTTGAAACTAAAAGCAGTGGTTGATTCAACAATGCTGAAGATCAGCAAAACATGAGCTAATGTTGAAAAGTTTTATGAATTTAAATTCTAAAATAAGAACAACAAAATAATTTCATTAAACTCTATTTTATTTTCGCATCAAATCAAATGATAATATACCTGGTGAAATATTGCTTAGCATTGCTTGATAGCATCAGTTGATCCAAGGCTCTGTCCGGTGGAGTTTTTCCTGAAGCAGGAATTGGCAGCAGGAAAGAAATTATTAGCCAAGTCCAGATGCAAACCTCGATGCCCACCTGCGATTTTCCGTCGGATTCGAGCGAATTGAATACGGGAATCAAATGATAATCTTCCTTTTCATCAATCGCTTGATGTTGTTTCTACAGCGACCGATAATGAATAATAAACCGTATACGAGATGTTGATTTCACTGGAAAACATAACCGTTGCCGGAAAATTGTTGAAAAATTAAATTTCAACGACGGAAACTAGTAAGGCTACAAACTTTACCTACCTGTAAGACCTACCAAAGTACACAGTCACAATATAGAATATTTTGTTCAAATCCATCACTGATGTGTTACCCATGTTCGAAATTTTCTGCTAAATTGTAACTGTATGTGACAATAACAGTACACCCGTTCATTGACAATTTGTATAGTCAGCACAAATGTAATACATAGTAGGTTGAAAAACACTATACGATAATGTGCTTCCTACATAAATTCTGTTGATATGGACTACATGAATAGTGTTTTCAAACTTCATAATCATCTTTTAAACCATGTATCTATTTATGGTAACATTATTATATTGTGAACATATTTACATGGTAGCGATAACTATTTAGCTCCTCATATATCAAGGCTCGAGAGCAATTTCACCTTACTAGAAATTGTGATTTTAAATATTTGTTCTTATATTTGAGATGACTACCATTGTCAGGATGACTATGCCAGAAAAGTCATTAATACAAATAGTTTAGTCAAGTCGTTGTCTTTGTTGTCTAGTAATTTATACAATACAGATGGTGAATAGTCATATATCATGATTGTTGCTACTATTTAAGCATATAGTTGAAATGACGATGGAAAACAGGCTACGGTTACTATGGTATTTTGCTCAGTGTACTTGAGAATAGCAACAAATCTTTGTATACTTCTGTTTGTTAGTATTTTTCTCAAATTGAATATGTTGGATAGTATAGTTAAAAAAGCTGCAAAAATTGATTACCCAAATGTTTTAGAAATTCTTTATTAAACTGTTTCAACTAAAAATTGTCTTCTAAACAAGCATCTGATCGAAATGAATTCAGAGCTATATTTTTGACTGATATAACATTAGTACAAGTGTTTCGAAAAAATAATCGCTTGTTATAAGGGGAGAAGCCCTTCAAAATGAATAAATATCTCTACTGACAATAGTGATCGCGAGGAATGTATTATTTATAACAGGGATCAGCCGCAATAAGAAAAGGAATATTTTCCTGCGAAAAGAAGCCAGTTGTCTGGTCCTGTCCTACACTGCAAGTCATGTTTACCTATTTTTTTTTAGGAGAAATCACTCAATGTCGAGTTCTTCTATAAGCTTCTCAAAATTAGGTCGTTATCTACTCAAACTTTGACTTGATCGTAAAAAATGGGTAGCGTGCTTTATTATTGCATAACACCACAAACGAATTTCCAGACATGACAGTCACGATCTTTTTTTGGCGCACATCGATGGTCCTCCGTGAAACTGGCACCAATGGTGATAAATTGGTTGCACTGCTGAGTTCCCATCATACATTCATAATGCAAATGTCAAACCGTGAGAACCCTTTCGATTCGGTAGCTCATTTGTATATATTGAGATTTTATGGCACACAATTAATCTCGCGCTCCACCAAGCGGTGAGTGCGGTCATTTCAGAAGGTACCGGGAACGAACCACATTTTTTAAAAATATTTATAAGCACTTACATGTCTTTATTATTTATCTTTGATAACACTTTGACTAAACTTACATTTACCCAGTGGCGTACCGAGGAAATTTGGCGCCCGGGGCAAAATAAGAGTTTTGCCGGCCACATCGTTGGATTAGTGACCAAAAAACAAAAATCCGGAAATCTGCAAAGATCTTTGGAGAGCAAAAGAAAGGTGAACCAAAATCGGGAAATCCGCAAAGATCTTCGACGAGCAAAAAAAAAACAAAAAAGGTCCCAAAGATTGCTTTGTCGCCCCCTTCGGGCGAATGTCCCCCCCCCCCCCCCCTTTAGGTACGCTACTGCATTTACCTAAATTTTGAAGTCATCATTCGTTACCTAAAATTGGAGAGATGCATTTTAGTTGATTTTGGATAGGTTTTGACCCAAAATTAGGTAGCGGCTGGTAAGAATGTAGTGTGAGTAGCATTTTCCAGGTATTTAGAGCAAATTCAGCAGCTGCAAGATTCATATGGGTGGTCTATAAGGTAAATGAAACTGAAACAAACGTAACCCCAGCAATCCGTTTTAGTTTTATTTATTCGACCAGTTCTACTGGTATACATTGCCGTTCTATTTTTTCTATATTTCAAATAGAGTGCCTATAACCAGAGTGACGACATCTCATCCGTAATGCTGGCAACAATTCAAAACATTCCATTAGCTTTACATTGAATTGACAGGTCGTTTGCTCGTTTGGAACTGGGAGCTGTCATTCCAAACGAACAGCTGTCGCCACTCTGATTATAGTCACTCTAATTTCAAACACAGATAAAACGCTGTTGGGGATGCCAGTTTATTTTGTTATAATTTCTAGGTTTAAATTTTAAAACTGATATAAATTATGCATCAAGAACTAGAACACTCCTTAAAAAAAATACCGGCATCTCTGCTAACGAATGTGTCAAGCAGCGCTGCCAACTTAACCGATATCTCGGTATTTATACCGATTTTTGGACTCGATACAGGAATACAGATATGCTCTCTCAAAATACCGATATTTCAATTTTCATACAGATAAATACCGATTTTCAGTTTTTGTGTTGGATTCCATAGGGGTAAACCAGGGCGAGCGACGTTTTTTTTTGGTCGCAAAATCAGTTTCCGCAATCAATCGATGCTTGATTTTTCGAGAAAGATATTGTACAGATAGATATTTCCGTCAAACACAGATTTTTGGAGAAAAAAAAGTTGACAGCACTGGTGTTAAGTCGATTGTCTCAGAGGGGAATAAGCTCATTTCGTCATTGCAACTAATATATTCAAAAATGATATCATTCATATCAAATGATTCAAAGATGTATTATTATGTAGTTAGACGTCAAGCGCGACAGTTTTATTTCATAACAGAATCAGTTTGTTACTCTCAAGTAGAAAAGAAATTGCGCTGTACATGTAATAATGGCAGAAATAGAGATTGCATCGCACGAAAGGTTTGATAAACTCAAGTCATTGGAACAGCTTAACGTTACCATATAATTTTAACAGTTGGTTTAATTGGACAAAATATTCACACATGCTGCTGCGATCAATTGAAAAGTCGATTTTAGCACGTAAGTAACTATTCTTTCAAGTAACGAGCACTTTAAATTTTGCCTTATCATCATGATATCTGAATAAAATGCAATACATTTGACAAAAATGAGCGTATCAATTAATCAAGTGTCAATTGGCTACGTTTCATCAGATCTACGACTTCCGTACCGGGGTATGTTTGTGGACATTGGGCCTTGTGTCGGAGAGGCTGATAAAATATGGACGATTTCAATGAATAGTGAGTCAAACCGAACACCGATACTCATGCTACACGGTCTAGGTGCAGGCGTTGCTCTTTGGGTGCTCAATCTGGATGAAATTGCCAAACAAAGGCCACTTTACGCTATTGACATTCTTGGATTTGGTAGGAGCTCTCGTCCAATGTTCGCAGAAGATGCTATGGTAGCCGAAAAACAATTGGTGAAATCTATAGATGAATGGCGTAAAGAAATGGGATTAAAAGAAATGATCGTTCTTGGCCATTCTTTAGGAGGTTTCTTGGCAACTAGTTATACCTTGTCATATCCTGATCGGTAAGCATACATCTATTTTATTTTTGTCTGAAAATATTGCTCAAGCTAACATAACATTCAGAATGATTTTTAAATGGTCATACGGTATTATGATTTTGTATAAATTAATTCAATCCAATGCCCGCAAAAGTGCGGCTGCTTTCGAAATAACGTTTCAAGTATTCTGGATTTTAATTTGTGAATATATGTAATGTAACTCAAATGCGTAAGCAGATTGGGTAATACCATAAATCAAATAAACATAGATTTCTCAGTGTAATAGTAATGTAGTTGAGCAACCTGTGACACCAAAAGCACCGTCTGGTGAAGAATGGGTGCGTAAATGCTCCTAAAATGCATGCAAAAAGTTGCCTGCGCATTTAACACAACCACAGTAGCTAACGGAAAAAAGTACACCCGTTTGTCACTAGAGGTGCTGTTAGTGTCACCGTACAGTGAGAAATCTATGTTTATTTGATTTATGGTAATACATTGTTCTAACATGAGGCGTTAAATTGGTTCGATAGCGCTAACAGAAAATAAAACTTTCCATGAAACCTTAGGGGCAATTTACAATCTTAGGAAAATGGGCAGTTTTCTTTGATGTCGTTGAGCGTAAATTTAAAAGAGAAATATCACTTTGGTTAGTTTTTCTAAATAAACTTATGTTCTTTCCTTGAAATTTCTTCAAGAAGGAAAAAACGGAGAAAACTGCTTTTGTGTTTTTGGGCAATGCCTGTTTTTTTCCAAGATTGTAAGTAGAATCTCAATCTAAATAGCAAATAACTATCAACGCATCAACACCTTTTCGATTCTGTACTTAACAAAATCTATTTTGACAGATCTTTTCAGAAATATTGATTTGAAAAGATCATTTTTCTCAACTCATTAAAATGAGTTGTCCATTAACACACTGTAATTAAATAATTATAATGCAACTCAATTTTATTTCAGAGTAAAACATCTTATACTGGCGGACCCTTGGGGGTTCTCCGAAGAACCACCTGATCATGAAAAACGATTTAAAATAAGTTGGTGGGGAAAACCTTTGGTGGCCTTAGCAAAATCAACAAATCCTCTTTGGATTGTTCGTTTTTTTGGACCTTTAGGATCATGGCTGATTGGAAAGACTCGTCCTGATATTCTTAGGAAATTTTCTGGAGTGGTTACAAATCCAGATGATATCCCAAACTATATTCATCAATGCAACGCACAAAAACCAACGTAACTTTTCCAAATGATCCGAAGCTAGTTAAAATATTTAAAATATTTCCATTTTAGCGGCGAGAGTGCTTTTCACACAATGATGCAGGGCTTAGGTTGGGCCAAAAATCCCATGATTAGGCGAATAACACAATTGAAGAATAACGTTCCGATAACGTTTTTGTATGGTTCGCGTTCCTGGGTTTACAATAATGCTGCCGACACGATTAGGCAACTTCAGCAACATGATTACATTAAGATGCATTCTATAGAGAACGCTGGACATCATGTATATGCGGACGATGCAGGCACTTTTAACAGGTTAGTTAACGAAGCTTGTGCCTTGTGCGACGCAGAACAACTGACAACCGAACAAATAAAAGGAACTAAGAGTACAAAAGATACGTGAAAGTATCGAAATATTTACTGTACGTTCGTGCAATCTATTTCAATAGATATATTAGTTAATAGACAAAATTGCTTAATAAATAATATTTGCAATAAACATTTACTATTATATACTATGCTTTAAAAAATCCGCAGTGAAACATTGTTGCTACAATCAGACCCTGACATCTTAAAGAGATTTAAGACCGTCCGGCTTCTTCCGTCACCGTCACTGGAACGTCAGCGTCCGTCACCGTCATTCTGATTCACACGATCCGGTTTCCTATCCGTGTCCGTCATGTCATTTTCTTACACGCAGAATTTGAAGAACTTAGTTTCGCACAATTTTATTCCACTAATACAAAATCTGGGAGCTTTTGAAGCCAATCGATCTGTTGTTTTCCTACCTTTTAATCGAATAAATAACTTTCAAAATTAGCTAGAAAGAGGAAAAAACAAAACAAACAGTTCCACTCACCAACGTAACGTACTTTGCAAATCTACTGATAAATTGAATTACCTATATGTGGTATATTTTGTTTAAGAGTGGGATCTTGACACCGAATACACACATAACAAACGTCAGCTCCATACCGTAATCATATGAATCGTGCATGTGTGCGATAATCACAGTCCGTCAAATATTCTTTCGGAGAAATGTTGACGGAGCTTGCCGTTGACGGACGTTAACGTTCCGGATCTCTGCTGGATCGTGTGAATGCGCAAAGGGAAAACTCATTTGACTAAAGTACGATTCAGACGGTCCGGCTTCTTCCGTCACCGTCACCGGAACGTCAACGTCCGTCACCGTCATTCTGATTCACACGATCCGGTTTCCTATCCGTGTCCGTCATGTCATTTTCTTACACACAGAATTTGAAGAGCTTAGTTTCGCACAATTTTATTCCACTAATACAACATCTGGGAGCTTTTGAAGCCAATCGATCTATTGTTTTCCTACCGTTTAGTCGAATAAATAACTTTCAAAAGTAACTAGAGATAGGAAAAAACAAAACAATGAGTTCCACTCAACAACGTAACGTACTTTGCAAATCTACTGATAAGTTTAATTACTTGTAAGTGATATACTTCATTTAAGAGTGGGATCTTGACACCGAATACATACATAACAAACGTCAGCTCAATACCGTAATCATATGAATCGTGCATGTGTGCGATAATAACAGTCCGTCAAATATTCTTTCGGAGAAATGTTGACGGAGCTTGCCGTTGACGGACGTTGACGTTCCGGATCTCTGCTGGATCGTGTGAATGCGGAAAGGGAAAACTCATTTGACTAATTTTGACGGAGGCTGACGTTCCGGTGACGGAAGAAGCCGGATCGTCTGAATCGTACATAATTTTGACGGAGGCTGACGTTCCGGTGACGGTGACGGAAGAAGCCGGATCGTCTGAATCGTACATTAATCAGGTTTCAGCCAGGGTTGCCACATTTAAATCTGCATTTTTCAAAAGAAAAATCTGTAAATCTGTATCGGGAGCTCAAAAACCTGTATTGAAAATCTGTATATAGAAGTGATAAGAAATCGAAGCATAACGGAATGAAAAAGTCTTTAGAGTCCAAATTTAAAGAAACCAAAATTTTTCTTAGTCTGAATTTTATGATTTTGGAGTTGAAAAAACGCTGGAAGTTGTTTTTGCGTTGGAGCCTCTCGAAATAATGATTTGACGAAAAACTTTTAAAATCCAATCTGAAAGTGAAACTTAATCTGATTGATCAATTGGCAATCTTTCTTCTTTACTACCTTACGTTATGGCCGAGGCAATCATCTTTTCATCTTATCAGAAGCAATTTTTGAAAGCATAAGCAATTACGCTACACTAGTTGTAAATAAAAGTACGCATAAACAAATCTTTATTAACAGATAGAACATCTGTGTTTACTGTCCTTAACATTGTCCTTAACATACTCTTTTATATTTAGTTTTATCCTCTTTTCAGAATTAAAACACAATCATGATAATGTTTTCACTTTAAAAAAATAATCAATACCATTATTTAATATATTTTAACTTGATCTTTATTGAATTTTCAATCCACACTATCAAAAATCTGTACAAATCTGTATTGTTTGTCAAAAATCTGTAATCTGCATATACAGAATCTTGGTCACAAATGTATCTGAAAAATCTGTAAAATGCAGATTAATCTGTATATGTGGCAACGCTGGTTTCAGCTAGAAATGTCGTAATATCGATCGATTATTCGAGTAATCGATTGATAATATAATTGAGTAATATTTAATCGATTAGCTTATAACCAGCGATGCCAACCCTACGGATTTATACATAGATCTACGGATTTTTGTCTTTTCTACGGATCTACACGCTCTTTGAACGTAACTCATGGTTTGAGTTGCGATTACTCAAATTCAAAAGCTGGAACAATATGTCAAAATTTGAGTATGGATTTGAGTAAAGTAAACTCGTTGCCATGAGTTCTCTCGCATTTATTCATACATTAGAGTAAGCGTTGAGTTTTTAAACATTTGAGTGAAAAAAATATTTCTTGCAGTTCAGTGCGTTTTCATTCTCGGAATATTCTTATAGAAATAAAGAATGCAAGAATACGTCGTTTTCCATTGCCGTTTCTAGATCCGATTTTAAAAACATGAATCAACGTCAATCATAGATGTTTTGTGGTTTCAAATAAGCTTAGTGAAAAGCACAACATAAGGATATCAAAACAATTCAATTTGTACTCCAAACCGTTCAAAAGGAAACGGTTTTGAATCACTACTTTGCGCATTCAACAGCAAGAAGAATAACTTTGTATATAAAAATTAACAAAGAAAAATTTCTTCATTATGAGAGCAAGGAACTCAAATTTTGAGTTGAATTTAATCAAATTTTGAACAAAATATTTTTTACTCAAGTTTTGACAGTTTCGTCCCTTAACGCAAAAATGAGTAGATAACTGGTAACTCAAGTTTAGAGTACGTGCACTTTTTATGAATATGAGTGATGTGTCACTCAATTTTGAGTTATGTTCAATGAGAGTGTACGGATGGACCTTTAAAAATCTACGGATTTTTCATTATTTGAAAAAATACATTTTTTCCAAGATATGCACGGAAAATGCTTGAATATTGTCGCATCATTTATACAGATTATTTTAGTATGTCCAATTATAAAAACTATCAAACATCTACCGGCACTGATTATTCATTTTAAGGAAGCCTGTCTTTATCGCGTGGCATTCCAAGCTGATGATTTCACGTAGTTTTTTTTATTTATTGAGTAAAAACTTTTTCTCCAACTTCTACCATGATTTTTCAAATGAATTTGCCCGTTTTCATAAGAAATCGTTGAAAAGGTGGAGTAATTAGAAATTTTCCTACCGATGTGACAGCATTTACTGAAAGTATTATCACTAAACAAGCAGCGCCTCTACATTTCAGTTTTGCGACAATATGTCAATCAAATAAAGTCAAATCTCGGTTAATTTTTCAAAAGAGCGTATAAGCAAGTGACAGTTTCTCTTTGTTTACATTCTCTTCTATTAATTACCAAGCGGTTTCCGCGTTTATCACTCAACTCTTTGCATGAAATGATACCCGAAACTTTCGACTTTCAAACAGAATAGTGATATCAAAGAAAATCTTTTTAATCACATCACAATAATCGAAAGAGAGAGTGATTAAAGAGAAACTGTCATTTGCTTATACGCCCTTTTGAAAAATTAACCGAGAAATAGAAAAAAGAACCCACTTCAGTTCGGGTTTACATCTCATCCAAGTCAGTCGATAAAACAAAACCACTTACGTTGGGAACAGAACAAACCAAGTACAGTATTGTGTAGTGAACAATAGACCTCGAAAATGAGTGAACCAAACGAACAAAAGCCACCGCCGGTACGAAAGAATACAATTATTGTTGACTCCAGACAGTGCAAAATTCGACCTTCGATACGAGAACTTGAAGGTTTGCTTAAGGAGCAAATGCATCTTGACATTGAACGTGTGCATTTACTTCAATGCAATGAGACCAATAATGTTGTTTATATCCAGTTCTATAGAGTTGGATGCAATTCAATTCGCTAAAGACAATAATAATGTGGACTATGTGGAGCATGAAAATATCAAGTACAATATTCCAGTATATATGGAAGATAGTGCTATAGAAGTGCGTATGCATGATCTTCCCTCAAGCGTCATTGATCCTTATGTTCGCGCAACTACGTCCCAATACGGAGAGATTCTCTCTATCGAAAAAGAAAAGTGGAAGAATTTTTCCCCGGTATTCTAAATGGCGTACGTTTGTTACGCATGCGCTTGAGGAGATCTTTAGCTTCTTGTGTGACATTCGGTCAGGATACAAGAATACCGTGCAAACCACTTGTCACCTATGACAATCAGATGGCCACATGTCAATATTCCCAAAAAGCTGTTCACTACGGTAAGCCTTGTGATAAACCAGACAAGGAGACAACTGTGCCAAAGGACAACGGTGTTTCCTTCACATCAACCCGAAACAACCCCAGTACACCTGTGACAGTCACCAACAACAGGGAAGTATCCCCTTCAACGAATCCATCCAACGTAACCCCTATAAAACAAAGTACACCAGCTGCAGTTAACAGCTTACCATTTCACCAACCAGCAACTGCAAACAATGTACAACAAGGCGCATCTACAGCAACTAGCAACGAAATCAACAACAATACCACGGCAATGGATGACGAGACGAACCACGAACAAATTGCCCCTCAATCCTCGCAGGAGGAAAATGGAAGCTCCTCTCCCCCTAGAAAAAGGGTGACAACGAGATCCAATACAAAAAAAAATCTGAAAACTCAGCTAAATCGGCCACGTAAAGCTTGTACGCAAATAGGCCTGAATAAAATATTTTTTAAATAAAAAAAAAGAACCCACTTGTAAGCGGCGGGCAGATTTCCCCCCAGACGGCTGGCAGAATTCCGTCAAAAGTCTGGCAACAATGCAACAACCGTTTCCGGCAGAGAATTTCGCCTAGCGGTTATTAACGGTTCTTTTCTGTCGGATTCTTGCCATACAAGATTGGCAGAACCGTTTTGAATCGGTTCTACATTTTAAGCGTCTTGGTTTTATTTTTTCAGTAGAAGATACATATGAAAGGTTATGATTTATTGTCCTTCATATATACTAATTATGGAAAATGTTATTGCCAATAACATTACTTTCTCACTACCAAACAAACCCATATTCCATTCTCATCTACCTCGTCTCAAGATTCGTTTTTGGAACGTACATGCGGGATTGACGAAGATCAAATGAAGTCGAATAAAAAAAAGAATAAAGAAAGAGGAGGGAAATGAACAAGACACGTACGACGAGATAATCACGCAATTTCGCCTGGACAATTTTGACAGCAGCCAGAATGCAGCCAGCCTTCTGACGGTTACCAGAATTCCTCACAAGCGGGAAGGAAGAGCGATCTTGCAAGACGTCACGTGGCGAGAGAATGACACTATTTCGCCTGCAAAATTCTCGGTTAATTTGTCAAAAGGGCGTGTAAGCAAGTGACAGTTTCTCGTTGTTTACTTTCTTTTCTATTAATTACCAAGCGGTTTCCACGTTTATCACTCAACTCTTTGCATGAAATGATACCCGAAACTTTCGACTTTCAAACAGAACAGTGATATCAAAGAAAATCTTTTTAATCACATCACAATAATCGAAAGAGAGAAAGATTAAAGATAAACCGACGACACGACCAGGCACTCCGAAGAAAAATCGATACTAAAATTGTTTGTTGACGATTTACCGTCAGTTACCACAAATATAGCGACCCCTTGAAAATGATAAAAATAATCTTCTCAAGCAACACTGTTCAAGTTGCTACGAACTAGTTACCAAGGAGCTCCAGAATAAATAAACAAACATTCCTTGATCGCAAAACATACGGGGAAGCATAATAGTTCAGAATGTTCAAAATATTGTGGAAACTATTGATTAGGACGTGTTTCAGGCAAGAGAAACGACATATACGTTGGACTGCTGAATGAGACCTCATGATAGGATCGTGTAAAAAATGAAAACATCTGGATTCGTTGGTATGGTAAGATTCACTCGACATATTTAGTGACTAGAAAATTAAAAACTTATTTCAATCAGAATGCCCTTTGGACTTTGATGAAGAACAAGTAATCAGTGGAGTGCACCATCTGTTGCATTTGGCACAATAGGCGATGCTGAATAAAGAGCGATAAGATTTGTATTGCATGAATAATCGCTAAATTAAGTAATTGATTTACCAATCTTTTTGTTAATTTCAGTTTCATACCAAGAAAAAAAAATTGTAATTTAAAATTCTCAGCGAATCGGAGAAATAATCCAGACAAATGATGAATGATAAAAGTTCTGCACGAGAAAGCTACCACGAAGTCAAGTGGTTAAAACGAAAAATAAAACATAACTTAAATGACACTTATTGTTAACAAAATATTTTCGACGCATTAGATTTCAAACCAAGGATATTGATTTTTTTATTTGTTTATTTGGGTTCTCATCTCAGAATTTCAGTAGTATTGTTTTATTAATCGGGTCTAGAAACAACGATCATACAGTAGTTAATATGGAGATTCATGTGCTTAATTTCGTAAAGAGCTTCTGATGGCGTTTTTTTTATGGATTTATAGGAAACCGTTGAACTTTAAAATGAGAACATTTAAACTTGCCAAAGGTGACATTATTCATACTTATCAGGAAATCGTCATTTTTGATTTAGCAACGTTACTTGAAAATACTCCATTTATTTGAAAAAGAATCTGTTTGATTAGCATATTTCGTCAGTGGTTTGGGTGTTCTCAGTGTTTGGGTTTTGACCACAAACGGGTTCCATCTCCACTAACTAAGATAAGCGAAGTTCGTATGATGATATCTTTACAGTATCGATAAACTTATCGATTTACTGCTCTGATACATAACGATGCTGGATCATTTGCAAATTTACTGCGATAAGACCTTCCATTAGAGGCTGTTAGCCAAATTTTAATTTTCCGCGATTTACATTACTATTCGGAGTTGTTTTTTGTTTACATTTCTCATGTCTCTTATATATAGTAACCAAGGTTATAGTAACTGTTATTCAAAATCAACAACTTATCAACCTGTGTTGCCAGTTAAATTTTTTGTTCAAGAGATTTCGTTTTGACATTACCAGTTACTGAGGGGTAGTTAAATTTGCGATACAGTTTTGAATAGTGAGTGGCAGGTCGTGCCGTCGGATAAACTGTCACTTGCTTATACGCCCTAATGAAAAATCAACCGAGAATTGTGATAAGACGTAGTGCCGAAATCTACCCAGCACGCTTAGTAAAAGTTACTGAGAGTTTGAGTACTAGTTACTCATTTTCAAAAGATACTTGAAAACGTCAAAAATTTAGTAATTACCATAAATGATAATGAGTACAATAATATGTGAGTAATGAGTCGTAATAACCATTTGTAGCAACAGGCGCCATTTTATGTTAGTGGGATCACGTATTTTTATTTAGCTGTTCATCTGTATCTGTTGCAAGGGTGTGTCACTTAACACAAACGGTTTTGTGTTTGCAAAACCCGAAAAGATAAACTATGCTCTTGGTTGTGCATATGTGTAAAGGTTCGATTGACACACTACTCCAAGCGACCGCCACTTGATATAATGTCTCGAAGTTAGAAATCAATCGTAAACGGAATAATAAGTAAACACTGTAGGGTATTTTTAGGTATTGAGTGTAAATTTCTTAATTTTTGAATACTATATACTCGAAACAAGGAGCATTTTTTACGCAAATTTGATATATGTGAAAAAAATTTCACCCGAAATTTGAGTACTAATCACTCAATTTTTGGCTCATGTACAAATAAAGCATTACTCAATAAATGAGTAGATTTTTCTCAGACATCGTTTCCAGTGGAAGTACTCAAATTTAAGTAACTAAGGAGTTACTCTAAATTAGAGTTGTTCCACATTTTCTGTCGATGAGTGATCTCCTACTCAGTTTAAGTAACTATTTTTAAGCGTGTAACATTGAGCGTGCGAATGAAAATATTTGGCATCTCTGTCTCGGATACTAAAACAGAGATGCCAGGTAAAAATTTCAAATGTCTGCAGACAGGGTCTGTAAATCTGAAAAAAAATCTGCAGTCAGCAAGTATGGCTTGCTGGCAGCAATTTCTCTATAAAGTATGACATGCAAAACTGACTTGGCGAGCAAAAAAAAAAAAAAAGGTCGCGGAAATTTCAAATTTTTCTGTAAATATAGATGAAAGTCAGCGAGAATTTCAAAAGTCTGTAAAAATCTGCGAGAATTTCAAAAGTCTGCAAAAGTCTGCACAACAAAAAATGTCTGCAGCACTATACCCCAAATCTGCAGATTTACAGACAAATCTGCAGACCTGGCATCTCTGTACTAAAATAATAAAACTGTTGTGCTTCAGTTTTAATCCTGATGTCGTAAACAGTGGGTGAGTGATTTGTGTAAGTTATTCGTTTGCGTCAGCATTTCGATTTTGTGCCAAGTTTCGTAGTGTGAATTTTCTAGTTTGTGTTTACTAGTTATAAACGGTATTCATAGTCTGAGATATTCTGGTTTTTACATATTTTTCCTATTTGATATTTGTACAGTCGTGGAAAGTGTTCAATAATTATGCGATAACACAGTATTCAACAAAAATAGCGTACTATCAGTGCTAAAATACAAAATTAACCATTTTGTTTTGTGATCATTCAATATATCCCAGAAAACATATCGGTATTCAAATAGGATAAACAATTGGAGGACATCATCGGATTCGATAGAAATATCAGAGTAAGTTCGCAAATGTGTACATACTATAACAACACACAACTTTTCAGAATTAAGATTTCGCTGTTGTAATACAATCTCATTTCATAGAGCTAGAATTCCAGCACAACGGTTTTATAATTATAAATTCAAAATGTTCTAGTGGCCTCGAATTCACAATTATTGATTACATTTCGCTTGGAAAAAATAAGGACAACATATTTATCGCAATGTCTTTGTCTGAGGTACATTGAAAACACAATGGATTCGAAAGAACTTGAATGTAACGTGCTTCTCATAGGAAACAAAATACACGTAACTTTATATTGCAATTCATTCAAAAGATATGGGAAACACTATTTGACAAATCAATGTTCTATATTAGTAAAACGAAGACGTTGTTCGTGTAAGGCAACAGATTTTTTTGCCGCCCTATGCATTCTGGTTCGGTTCATAAACTACGGTTATAGTACATCTTATCTCATAGTACGTTATAGTACATCTTATCTCAAATTTTGGAGGGGTTTAATTATTTATTTACAATCTTTCAACATACACAATTTGGTCCTAATGATAACTCCTAATGATGTATCGAGACCGATTAATAACTCATAATCGTTCCACGGCCATCGGCTAAGAGCGAAGTGAACAAATCTGCGTTGTATCGCCTCGATTCTATGCAAACCATAAACGAGGACTGACTGAGAGCAAAACAGACATCATTGAAATACAGTAAAAATATTAACGGTTCGAGATGACTTCCCTGTGGTATTCAGGATGATGCGAGGAACTCTTCGGAAGTTTGATCGTGATTTTAACTGCTAAACGACGATTCCTGAGGTATGACTGTAGCAAATGAAGAATGTTTGAACTAAATCCAAGTCTGTACAATTTAACAACAGTAAGATCTGTATAGATAACGTCGTTTGTAAACCGTTAGATATTGCACTAGTCACATAAGAAAAAAAACTTTAGTAAACATGAAACCGTGTTGAGTATCGACGATATGTTGCTTGCAATAATTGAAAATTGGTGTCAGTATAACCTTTTCGAACAGCTTTGGTATATCACTGAGACATTCTAAATTATTTTGCAGAGGGGAGCGATTACTCCACGGTAGCACTTTTTAAAAGCCGGTATTCTTACGATTGCCGTTCGTAATAAGTTAATGAGTTATTAGAAAGATAAACGTTAAGTGCTGCGGTTGCTATTTGCTGCTGATCCAAGATTTCATATGAAAAAAAAAACAAAACACTTTTCCGTAAACATCTGGCAGATTTCTTGTGTGCACGAACCAGTACGTTCTCCAAATTTCATTAATGATAGCAACCCCAATTCTTTCCTCTGCTCATTCACATTTTTCCAGAAATACCTTGGATTTGATTGCAGTTTACGTTGTACATCGTTCAAGTAGTAGACATGGCAGCGCCTAACAGTTTTCTAGTACAGCTGATTTATCTGCACATAACAATTACGCACTAAAAATCCTCCATGTTTAGAGTATCTCTTTAGAGTGGCTCTATTGGTCGTTTTCAAATGTCTCAATTTGGCGGTCTACCATGATGAATACCGGGTCTGCCGACTCGATCGTTTCGGTACAAAGTAGTCGATTGGGTAGCTCATTACATTAGAGAACGTCTGCACAGCAGCATTGACATCATCATTGTCGAGAACTTTATTCCAGTCGATTTGCGTCAAAAGGTCGGTCATGTTGGTGTAATCGGCTTTCTTAAAACTATAGCAGATGATATTTATTGTAATGCCGACTCGATCGTTTCGGTACAAAGTAGTCGATTGGGTAGCTCATTACATTAGAGAACGTCTGCACAGCAGCATTGACATCATCATTGTCGAGAACTTTATTCCAGTCGATTTGCGTCAAAAGGTCGGTCATGTTGGTGTAATCGGCTTTCTTAAAACTATAGCAGATGATATTTATTGTAATGCAGGTATTCTGTAAGCGATTCAAATCGGACACAATACGTAATGGAGGATGATGCATTAACCAGAGGGACCGGTGGAGCGCTAATCTTTGGTGCAACATCTTCTCTATTTAAAAAGTAAAGATTCAATCTCCGATTATTTTCATTAACGACAGGATTCGACTGTCAAAGAAGGCTGAGGTTGTAGCTGTCGAGCATGGTTGTAATGGCAGTGTGGAAAGTGTAGAGCGCCGGATCAGGAAAGAAGAAACTACCGGAACCTATCTTCCATTTTATTTTGGGAAAATTGAAGTCTCACGGGCAAAACATCATCTACGGGTAGTGCATGGGTGAAAGAAATTTCTTGGAACAGCGTTTTAATAAAATGATAAAGAAGCCTCATGTATGGAAGGTCACGACAAGCAAGAATGTCGCGAACTGGGACATTGGATAGTCTACCTTGAGTACGCGAAGAATTTATTAGTTGAGACCTGACATCACGATACTCCACGCATGTCCAAACGACATGATCAATATCGTAATAACCTTCACCACAAGTACAATGAATAGTATTCGTTTCAAGGAATCGGTCGCTCATAAATTTCCGTGGGATCCGTGTCATGCTACCCATTTTTAATATCGTCATGCTAAAATTGTCGCAAATATTATATATTAAAGATGATCTGCTATCATTGTAAACGGAACCCATTCCGTGCGAATTGAAATCTCCCAGAATCAAATCAGAAAATGTCTTTTCCTTTCGTGTTTATTTGACAAGCAACAATTTCTGTACTAGAAGTAGAAGGAGTGTTTAATCTATAAAAGGAATAACATTTCTTAATTCCTAAAAGCACTCCATCATACGGAGAGTCTCTATCGAGACGTAAAGTCGTTAATTTAAAGCCATGTTTAGCACAAAGCAAATATATAACATTTTTGACTATGCAATAAAACTTTGAATGAATCAAGTTTTGGCATGATCTTTCGACAATTCCCCGGCAGGACAGTAATTGTATCATTTGCGGCAAATGATAAATTATCAATCAAATTTTACAAATCCTATGTAAATTGACCATTGAGCTGATAATTGCTTCAAATAAATTCTAGCTATTGGAAAGAATACCGGAATCTTAAGAAGTTAATATATAATGATCTTATAAAATCCAATCTACAATTTCCGAATACTTCAGTAATCCTGTTAGTGGCTGTGAAATGGAACCCACTTGATTATTGCATTTTTTTTTGTACTATTTCCTGGATTGGTTTGTGAATTTTCCAATCCTGGATGCACAGATGTTGGTTTTGATGTTGAAATGTTAGATTCCTTTTTGGGTAATTAGGAGAAGGATTTATTTCTCTTAACTAACCCTTGAGGAAGTGACAAACGATGTACCTTCACTATTTTCCTGAGTCAGATTTCTCTGAGAGATCATGAGGACTCTACCCATATTGAACACATTTTTAAACGTCTTCATTACAAAGATTATCTGCATGAGGTAGTAGCTGTGTGCCAGTTTTTACAGTTCGTGCAATTCATGACATGCTAAATGTCTCCTCTTTCTGCTAGTATTTTCTGTTTTGTTCATGCTTGTTCAGTTTTGCTCAAAATGCCGTCGAAACAAGAAGTATATCACGAGCGCATTGAAAAGTATATACGGTACAACATTTTAAAAGCAAAAATGTTGCGGCTTCGACAGTTTACAATATCCTAAGATGCCCAACAACTGCTCATAAGGAAGGTAGTGGAAGACCAGCCAAAATTATGGACGCAAAAGGACTTCGTTTTCTTTCTCGTGCCTTCAACAACAAGGATTCACTGAGTCAAAGAGATGCCGCAAAAAAGTTCAACTGTTCTCACCAGTACATCTGCAAAACATTGAAAAGACTCGGAATAAAGTACCGAAAGAAAACACGAGCCCCGGGATATACTGTCGCACAGATTTCAACGCTGAATTCCTAATGTCGCTGGTTGATTAAAAAATTTTCCGGAAAAAGTTTTGTTTTGAACGACGAAAGTGCGAAGACGCAGATTCCCGCAAACGATAGATACTATTCAACGGGTAGTACTACTGTACATCCGAACATAAAATATTAGTTTAAACATAAGTTTGAACAGAAAGTGATGCTGTACATTGTCATTTCCGAGAAAGGCATTTCTAAGCCATGGTTCAAGCCATCTGGGTTGGCAATCAATCAAGATGTGTACCAGAACGAATGTTTGTAGAAAGTTTTGATCCCGTTTTTTCAAAAACATGGACAATACATGTTTTGGCCGGATAAAGCGTCATCACATTGCGCCAAAAAACACAATCGTTCCTGAATACCCATTCGATCCCATTTGTACCCAAAAACCACAACCCCCTATTATTAATGATATTAGAAGCAAAATTAATCATGAATATTTTCATGTGATATTGGTTATTACTCATGATATGAATCATTTTGCTCATAACATCTTCAGTAACAGGCATGATCTCTTGTTCATGTTCATGCCATTCATGTTTCATGATTCTCATGATGTCTTATTCATGGTACCGGTAATGGATTTGTATCCATGTCCCTGATAACGTTGGTGTCTACTACAGCTAAACTAAGTAATTAAGCTAAGCTAAGTTAGATAAACGCGTATGCACGGAATGCATAAGAACGCTGGTTCGAATCCTGCCTCTGAGTATCTATTTTCCAAAATAAAATATCTCCTCTATAAGGTTTCATTCATTTAACTTCTCAATTTGTCTTTCCGCTCAGTCATTGCTAGCTTAAAGGAGAAGAATAAAGTATTGATGCAAATACTAAATCCAGTAAGAAATAAAATGTGTCACCCATCAGTGTAGAATATTTTTGCAAAACCTACATTCGAGCTCTTATTTGAAAATCTAGTTTCGTCTAACATAAATGAGTCGAAAAGAAAAAAAAGTTGATTTGGGAGAATCTAGGATACAGACAATTCTAGAGTAAATGTTAGAGGGTAAATATTTTCTTACATATAATCAGAATATCTTCTGGGTGAGCATCTCACCTAGATCATGTCATTGTTCGGAGAAAAAAATTTCTCTGTTGGCTTTGACAAGCCGCCATGCGAGAAATTCATGTGCTTTTCTGACAAATGGTGCACAAAAAATATTAAAATTTAGTGAATATCCATGCTGGTGCTTCGGAATGACATCTATGGAAACGTAATCATCAGTAGAAACTACGAACAAACAGAGCTTTTCAATCGTTGGTTTATTTCTGCGATCTCTTCTAAAATTATAGACATGGAAACTGCATTATTCTTTTTTCGCAAATGACATCACTATGACTATAGGGTGTCCCAGAAACTACTATGACTGCGGGTGTTTACGTTCGGGAATGCTTTTAGCGGCACCGACTCCTCATGATCCGAAAATATCCTAGTCCAGTATAGTTTTGGGAGGATTTACTTCAGTGCATTACGCAAAGGACACTGTAGCCTGGTACAAAGTCAACAGAGTCGACTTCGTTGTCAAGTATATGATTCCTAAAAATTGTCCCTAGGCCAAACCAATTGAAACTCCGGCCCTGACAAAGATGAATAATATTAGCTTCATGATCAGTAAATATAGGTTGTGTATTAAAAAATGTCTGTAACATTATTACAAAGGCTATGAAAAAGCCTTTACCTTCGATAATCATTTGACTAGTTACGACACCAATTCCAAGAACGAAAGATTAATTTAATTTAAAAAAGGGGTAACAATATTGAGTTTATATTGTAGAAAAGATGAGTGCTAATATAGTTCATCTCAAACTTTACGGTAACGATTTAATGAAACTATTTCCTATAACGGGCCAATAATTTCTAAATGAGATAAGCCAAAAAAAGAAAAATCGTATAACAAACTTGATTACATGTTCTAATTTCATATTAACACGGCATTTCATTCGATTTCCATCGTATGCACGAAGATCAGTAGCGCTTGCGAAATGTGTCAACATTGCGCACTCTTGTAATACAATACTGATAAGCTGGTTTTATTGGTGTGACATGTATTGACCGAGGCTATCATTTATTTTTAATTTTGCAGATATAACTCAGTACTCTGAAGTTGCCATGCAGCGTTGGTGGTTTCTGGAAGAAAAGGATGGCTCTGCGAGTAACGCAACATCTGTCGTTAAAAAGTCCAAACCACTGAAACCACCCGGCGATCGAAAGCAAACATTTCGAGTGCTGGTGATTGATGAGTTACTGAAGGATGAAACAATTGCAGTTACTGGGAATTGTGAAGCGTTGGGAAACTGGGAACCAGAACATTGTGTACAAATGCAACGTGAGCAAGGTGAGCATTTAATTACTTACTTTTGGTTATGGAAATCAGATATCATAATCATAGCTGACTAATTTAACCTGGCTCGGAACTTTTTGTTAGGGCTCTAGGCAATACAGATCTTCAAATTGAAGCAATGCTTTATCAGACTCCAGGATCTGAGGAGTTTAAGGTTTTTTGTACATAGAGAGATAGTATTATTTATTAATCTTGTTATAGTCGCCTACTGAAGATAATGGCTTAATTTGGAGATAAGTAAACAGGCTACCAGAAAACTAATTCAACAAGTTAAAAGTAGGAGGCAATACCATAGTTTGTGTTTGAGCGAGACTTGGCAATTGGGCCAACATTTCATCAAACTGCCTATCACGCAGCCCACCTGGGTTCGATTCCCAACCCCGCACATAGGGCCAAAAAAAATTTCTGGTCCGAAGAGGCGAATGACCTTAAGGTGTTAAAACCTCTATAATTGAAACAAAAAAAATCATCAAACAATTTAAGCTTCAAATCAATAAGAAAGCATCAGAGTTGTTATCAATAACGGCATAATGAATACTCAACATGATTTTCATTAAATTTCAGAATAAGTATGCAAAATTGTTGACAAAAGTAACATTGGGAAGATAATTTGTCTCTGTAATGTCATCTTAAGACAATACTTTTGTTGTGATGTTGATTTCAATAGGACTCACCAAATTGAAATAGTTGTGGTTTGTCAAGAACTTTAGAAAGGTGTAGAAGATGGTTTGATTTGTTCAATAAATGTTTAATTTCATTTTGAATGTCCTCAACTATGGATTTTAGAGTAGGATCACAGAAATGTAAATATTGATGTCGACGAAGGAGAATTCAAAGATTGACGATGATAAGAGAATTCAAATTAGTTTGAGCTTTTGAAAAACTCGTACTTTCTGATTACTTCACACGGAACGACCGAAATTAGTTCTGCGCCTAATTCGTATTACTGTTTTTTAATTAGTTGATTTTAACAACAGAATTTCCAAAATAACTAAAAAATTAGTTGAAATTCGAAAATAACTTTGCTGAAAAAAACTCTTATTTTTAGACAATGTGTTTAGTTGGCGCATATCCTGGACACAAACCAGCAATATTTCAATCCAACACGAAATTCTCATTGACAACTAATTTTGTTATTAAAATCAGAAAATTTGTTTCTATTTATCTATCACCATCATTACTGAAGGACAGCACAAAGAAAACAAAAATGAAATTGGTCTTATTAACAAGTTTATTAGCCAAAAACTTATGAGATGTGTCAAAGCAAAACAATCCATTAAAAGGCTAAAAATGACAGTCTTGTTGAAACTGCTTGCAAATTGTTTAGATGTTCTTCGAATGTGTTACGATATATCCATATATAAATTTCTAAACCGATATGTAAAAATGACGTAAACTATTAGTGGAAAGTGTATTTATTCAGAGTTTGTGCGCATTTGAAGCGATTGTGCGTAATAATGTTATTACACGGAGCAGTAAAGTGAGTCTCGAATGTTGCACTCTAATTATATATGTATTCGGTTTATGTTTTCCGAGTGCTTAAAGTTTCAAGTGAGAGAGTCGATTTCGCGAAGTCGAATGAAGAAAACAGCGACTTAGAAGAAAAATTTTCATAAAGAAGTTGATGTTTTGTTTATGTCTTTTTCTCCAATACAACATCGTATTTATACCTGCCAATAAAGAAAAGACAACCGCGACTGAAATATTTTTCGATAGTAGTGTGCCATCTAGTGGCTAGTAGTCATTAGGATGTTAACCATTTTTTCGGTGACAGAGCGCCATATAGCTGCAAATTGCAGAAACCAATTCAACTATTTATGTTGGTTGAAAACAACATTTTATTTCTCTAATTCAATTAAAAAATTAGTTGTAAATGAAGTGTGCCTTAGCTAAGAAATGACAGCACGTTTAATTGGTGAATTCAACTAAAAATATAGCCATTTCAACAAATATTTTATTATTATTAAGGGAATTAGCATTAAATAATCTAAATTGGCAAAAGTAAGATTTTTTTAGTTGTCTCAAAAAATAACTAACTAAAATCAGAAAATCAACTAATTTTTTCGCCAAAATGATGATTTCGGTCTTTCCGTGCACGAGAGATGCTTGCATTTAGATGTGCGTTTTTGCAAATCGCTTTTTTTTTGCTCATCCACCGCAGTTCAATAAAGGGATGACATGATGGATGCACCTGTCGTTTGTTGATTAACAAATATTTTAAAAAATATTGGTAACTTAGAAGAGTCACGATATTGAGTTAGATTCGCATTGCCATCAAGCCATTTATAATTTTCCCATCGACCTGTAATTTCTACTTTTACTTATGGAAGAAACGAAGAAAACTTCAGTATGAATGCATTGAATTTGGAGATATTCTCAGTCACAGGAGGCATAGTTTGTTGTTGTTTTTCAAAGCAACAAACGCAAGAGGGGGGTTGGGTCTAAATGATGAAAAAAAATCATCATTTCCGCGAATTTTTTTTTCAGAATTATCGTTCAACAAAATAAATTCAAATGTTCTGCATGATAAAAAGCATCATTCGAACCACATTTTATAATTTTTTCGTGGAAAAATATTGATAAAAAATCGGTGAAGAGATATTTTTGAGAACACTTCTTAAAAATCATGATTTGCGGTGTCAATTGTATCTCAGCGTAGACTCAGAAGTGAAGAAACAAAGTAGTTAGAGTAGAAGTTTCTCTAGACCCCAACGTCTCTGTTTGATTTATTTTCAATTTTTTGAATATTTTTTGGTTACTTAAAGTGAAAACTATGATTTTTCATGAAAAAAACGTCATTTTGTACCTGTAAAACCTTCCCGAAGTAACAAACAATGAAAAGGAAAACGTTGGGGTCTGGTTTTTTATATGTAGAAAGTGTATGCAAAATTTGAACAAAATTGGTGTAGTAGTTTTTGAATGACGATGGACACGGACTTTCAAAACCTGCTTTCGAGAAAAACGCGTTTAAAGTTTTTGTCTATAAAATAAATGGAAACAATTTATTACTCAAGAGAGCCCGTAGGGTCTAATATTTGAAAAAAATCATATATTTTCTTTTATAATTTGTTATAATGAAACATTTAAAGAATGTTTTGTCAAGTTTTTAAGTCAATCGAAGCAGAATCGTGGACCTGTGTGCCGAGCTTTTACTTCTTCGCAGTATGAGATAAACAAAGATGAAGGTCCATAACTTGCTGAGTTTTGTTTCGATAGACTTGAAAAATTCACAGAATATTCTTGAAATGTTTTACTATAAGAAATTACATAGAAAAAAATAAATGATTTTTCAAAAGAATTTTTAAAAATTTTTGTTGTATGTCGCTAAAATCCGATTCTGAAAGAATATCGTTTTTAATGTTAGATGGATTTGTTTTACGGAAGGAGAGTTCTTACTTGTTCATTCACTTTTAACCTTAGCTATACTTCTTTTCTAGAAAAGTTCAGGAATTTTTGTGAGCACATATGGGGCATTGTACACAAAAATAGCCACAAATTTTTTTCCCATCTAACTTTTTTCTCGGTTAACAACTAAAAAATATTCGATACGTATTTGTTTATGTCAATATGATACGTCGAATTTCCGCCTTCACAAAGGAGATCTAATAAAGATAAAAATATTCGTCCAAGACATGAAATGTGCGTCTTTTCCTTAGCTTTCAAATAAGCGATTTCAAAAAACAAACTTATTGTTTATTTAATGAAAAAAGTTAAAAGTTCATTACCAATTGAAAAATTTCAAACTTCATTATATTTTAATTCTTGTTTTTAAGTAGTCTTAGGGATTTGACTAAATTGTGCAAAGTTTTAGAGATTTCAAAATTGACCAATGATTAAATCCAATTATTAGATTATTTCTGCATTCGCATGAATTTCCGATTCAGGTGCTTCCTGTTCGCTTTGATGTTGAAGATTCAAATTCTCGGTCTCGTCAGTGTCAATTGATAGATTGTATTCAAATTCCTCAGTTTGACAGACATCTATAAAACATTTCAAATGATAAGTGTATTTTTTTTACGCAAGGGTTCCTTATGATGTTTATTAGCTCGTTGTTTGAAAATCATAACGAAGGCTGACGAATTTTGTAAACAGGTTGATGACAATTATAGGTAATAAACATCACTCGTTTCCAATAAATCTTTGCACTGCACGAACAAAACTAAATTGTTCATAAGAAACACGATATGAATATCATCAGTTCAGTCACCGTAGTTTTCATTAGTGCGTCAAATCAAATGCATTTTTATGCTGCATCTATTTTACAAACAAATTTACCATATATGCCACAAGCAAAAAAATTTTACAGAATGACTTGTTGTAACGTCGTATGAAATTCAAGCCCCGCAGTTTTATGCATTCATTAAACAAACCTATGATTGTCAAATGCATCGTATCAAACAGGTTTGAGTTTTCAAAATAAACATTCATACGAAATAAGTCCTGAACCTCATATGCTCAATTTTCTCAGTGTACTGTTACCTCGAATTCCTTTAAAATAGCCTGAGTTTTTATCTTGAACAGCTAGTTTAGTGGATAAAGGTCGAATAAATTGAGCTGTGTGGTATTGTCGGTTTTGACGATGAACGTTTGGACAATTTGTGGATGAGATTTTCAAACGTATTTCAAGGGCAATTAAAACCATAAATCTTCTATCAAGCAAATGCTCATACCTTTATAATGTCTTGTGGATCAGCGTATTGTTCATAATCCTATATTTAATACTAGGGGCGTATTTAAAAACTACAAGGACCCCATGGGGTTGCTCGAGACATTGATGTGGAACAAGGCAACCAAAATTTCTAATGATCGACATTTTCAATTAATCGTCACAGTTTTGAATCCGCAAATGCATGAGAGTCTGCTTAGTCTTTATTATGAACCAACACCGAACACACGAACCCAGAATATAGACTATATTTGTCATGATTCGTATTTGTTTTCAGCCGGCGAAATTACATCAATAGCCCAGATGTATGCAATTATATGTTTGCACATGCTTGCGATACAGATATCGATATTTAAGCTTCTTTTTACCAAGCTTGTGTTCAAGTTTTGTATGCAATGAGTTATTTTTATAGCGTTTCTCTACCATTACTACCATTCTGCGATTTCGGTTGAAGCGATAAACTTTTTCTCATTATCAATCGAGTTCATCTTATATAAATTAGAAATTAATCTTATGTACTCAAAATTTACCCTGAGGTAATTGTCAATTTCTCAGGCGAAGCTACATAACATGGAATTTCATCCGATCTTGCATGACACAAGCTCAGAGCATACCAATTAAAGCTTCAAATCGTTTTATGGCACTTTTTGTCTTGCTGTCTAGCAACAACCAACCTCTAGCATGCTAAGCGTAGAACTGAAATGTTAGCTATAATTTTGCTTATATTTATAGTTTCGCGTGCTTCCAAAATTTTCGCTTTTGCATCGATTGACCAATCAGAGTGATGCTTTCCCTTTGATATATCGCTTACTCCTTCACAACCGTCGACTATGGCAGGGAAATCCGGTATGCCGGAGATTTTTTGCAGACAAAATAGGACACTGCTAGCTATTAACCAACATTTCAATGATATACATTTAAAAATATATGGCTATGAACATTTAAATGAATACGTAGAAATATTTCCAATCAAATGGTGACATAATATTATTAATTGATACAAAATTGACTGAGCTGTAATTGTTCTAAACCTGACCACATTTCTACGTGTATTTTTCTTGAGTTTCTAATTTGCACCCCTATATAGAAAACAAAAATGTGTTCCACATTAAAAAATAGCACTCAAAAATCCTTTCTCATATCATTTATGTTCTCATATATAATACTTGTCTAAAAAATGAAAAAAACACAATTTCTGCGAATTTTTTTAGAGCTATTCAAAAAAGTGTTTGACTGCGTTTTAGAGTGTCTATAACAAGGGTTCACGGAATGCATAAGAACACAGGCTCGAGTCCTGTCTCTGAGCGCATCTTTTTCCAATAAATTATCTTTTCTGTTAGTTTTTCATTCATTTGGCTTCTCCAATATATGTTTCCATTTAATCATTGCAAAACTGAACTTAGTTATGGCGGCTTATGTCAAACCCAGTGGCGTCTCGTGACAAAATTGACTAGTTGTGCACTACTTATGTGATATGATAGCAGATGTAACAGTTCGTTGTAAGTGAAGATTAAAGATTGAGGAATAGAGATTCGCTTGTGTTTTTCAATAAAATGAGATAACGATATACTTTCGGATGAGATTTTTTATTAAACAAACAAATCTCAGAGCTGAGCTGAGTAATTCTTTCTCTTCTTGAATCTGTGCAGTAACTCATGTGCACGGAAAAGACACTAACACAGCGACAACAGATACTTGAAATTTTATGTCAGATGTATACGAGATGCGTGAAATACACGAAATACACGCAATATCGGTGCGATTCAACCTGCTTTCATCGAATAAATAAAGATTCCAAAAAAAATAATTGAATTTGGTTGGGGTTGGGGACGCAGTTCATTCCTTCAATTCGACCGGTTGTGCAGTGCACGAGGTGCACATGAGGACGAGACGCCACTGGTCAAACCAACTAAAATTAATAAATCGTTAAATTTAAATGTTTTGCATAATACAAAGCTCCACTCAAACAACAATTTGTAATATTTTCGTCGAAAAACATTGAGAAATAAGTTGGCGAAGAAGCATTTCTGAGGATGCGTTTTGGAAATCATGATTTGCGGTGTCCACTGTATCTCAGCGGAGAATTATCAGTAGTCAACAATCAAAGCAACATAGTTGTAGTAGATGTTTTTCTACATCCCTACATTTATATTTGATTCTTTTAGAATTTTATTAAATTTTTGGTGGTGGTTTAAAGCTAAAACTGCGATTTTTCGCAAAAAATACGCCATATTGTATTTGTAAAACCTCCCCAAATTAACAAAAATCGTAGTAGAACTCTTGGACCTGTGTGCCTCTTAGCAGTATGAGATAAGTAATGACATAGGCCCATATTTTCCAGAGTTTTGTTCTTACATGCTTGAAAATTTGACAAAACATTCTTGAAATGTTTTACTTTTAGAAAATACAAAGAAAAAATAAATGCGCGTCGTCGAAAATCCAGGATGCATTGAGTGGGAAATTTCCAATTCCATGCAAACAATTTTTTCTAGATTTTCTTCACTTCTTCGATTAGTTTTATGCAATATTATGGGGGAAGTCGAAGCAGATAACGTCGGAAAAGTGTTGTGTTAATCCGTGCGGCCATTCTTGATTGATGCGCGTTTATATATTTTGTAACTTGTTTCATATGTGTATGTAGACATGATAAACTACCCCGTATATAATATTTTGAATCAAACATATGTACTCAATCAATCATTACATCTTCAATCCAATCCAGATACTGAATTACGTTGGTGTAAATTCCTGGATGATTCTTTGTTCCACATTCAACAGCACCGAAACTGACGACCCCAATTTGATAATTAACAAGTCCATGTTGCAATGTCAGGGAACCACCAGAATCACCACGACAAGAATCCTCCCCGAATTCACCTCCTGCACATATCTGTTCAATTGTAAGCGTTATGTTCAGCCGAGAGAATGCTGTATTGCACATACTGTTGTCTTGACCAGCAATGGTTACGTGACGTTGTACTCCGGCTTTATTTCCTAGGGTAATGAGATAATTGGTTTATATTGATAGCGCAACAGAGCGTTTGGATCCAAGGTGTTACCTTTATCTGTTTGTCCCCAACCGGTAACGATGAATTTTTGCCCGTTTATCGGCATTTCTCTAATTTCTTCGCTATATGGTAGACAAATAGGAATAACGTAGTCATTAAATTGAACTTCCTTTACCGTTTTAAGTAGAGCTACATCGTGTCTCATGCTGGCAGAATTCGTTTGATATAATGGATGTACAACCGATCGCTCAATATCGTATTCCTGTCTACAAATCATTACTCCATCGAGCACAGTGCATCGTGGTTTTTTAAGAATGTTCCATTCACTGAACCTCACTTGGTGTCTATAAAAAAAAAACATAAAACGAGACACTTAACATTTCGCTCAATATAGAATGCTTAAATACACACATCCGCCAGCTACTGGGAACATCATTTATGCAATGAGCTGCAGTGAGAGCCCACCTAGAGTTCAAGAGACTGCAACCACATTTTACAGACAATCGTTTTTTACTGATCCTATAAACAATAACACCAGCCCAGGGAATTTCACCCAACACTGATTCATCGCCTCCGAAAATTCTATTCCCGATTTTGGCTACTCCACATTCCGGCACATTATATATTTCTGGACAGCATATCTAAAAATATAATGATAATTCGTTATCATCATAATTCACTAAGCCAAAACTTTTTCCTTTGTACCAGAGGTTTTGGAACAGGATCTGCGTGAACTTTTCCACATGTATTATGATCCAAGTAGTACCACTCTTCATGTGTAGGGTTTGGATTGTGTAGAATACTTCTTACAAATTCACAATCTTTTACAAGTTTGCATTGTCCAATTTGACGAGACGATGTTGTGCAGGTTTCATGCGCTTCTGTTCGGATTTGATCAAATTGTAGCTTTAAAATTAGCATTAAAATCCACCACTTCATCATTACGTGAAATATTTACGACCGTGTCTTTCCTACAGAATCTCTCGTAGTGTACTGGTTGTTGATTATTCTGTTTTTGTATACGATCGGTACAACAAATATAGATAGATAATAGTGGTGTAAATGATTAAAAGGGAAAACATAATGATGAAACGACGACTGGTCGTGTGAGTGATTCAAACCTTCAACGATGAGTAATTATGTCCAGTGAACTTAATTATTCTAGAATTCGCGAGTAGAAAATGATAGACAAATTTTCGATGGCATAAAACATTACATAACATAACAGAAGTGGATAAAAGTCTATTCCACCGAAGACAAAAAAGTTTTTCAATGTAAATCAGAAAGTCAAACTTAATGTAAGTCCATGGTCATCAAATTTTCTCATTCTAAATTACTACACACCAAATAAATTTACGGTTGTCGATAAAATTTTTATTGATTCAAACTGCTAAAGTCCTGTATCATTCCGTTATTTTTATTCGCAGAAGTTTACCGGAATTTAATTAAATAATATCTATATGAGTATATTTCTTTCTATTCAATTAATACTAGACGAAGTTTTAGATTTATTACCAAAAATAATCTTCGACGATCATCATCTTCGTGCATTCCTATATGGTTGAGTTGTTAATGTAATGACCAATCATTTAATTGAAGTGTTAGAATATGCTTACCATAAAGTTTTATTTTTTTACTTCAATTGTATGTTGTTTCACTACAACCAAACAAAAAAAAAGTTTTCTTAAAATAGATTTTATTTTCAATATTCAATCATTAGCACTGAAAATCTTAGGCACTAAAATTTGATTGACTGAAAATGGCTAAACATGTTACTGTACCGATAAAATGTGAAATAATAGAAACAATTCACTTTTTACTTTTGTCACGAACATTTTACGAGTTTGACGCTCCTAGTTGTGTTCGCATCGCAACTCGTACATTCAGGTGTGTGGAATTATTGTTAAATTTGTGCGCGTGATAGCAAAAACTGAATCAAAACTGTAAAAGTATTGAAATCAAGCTACATTTATTGTGCCACTGCGTTA
The DNA here is from genome assembly GCF_030247185.1 of Malaya genurostris. Classification (NCBI taxonomy): domain Eukaryota; kingdom Metazoa; phylum Arthropoda; class Insecta; order Diptera; family Culicidae; genus Malaya; species Malaya genurostris. The sequence goes on along the minus strand of NC_080571.1, from coordinate 195,525,456 downwards.
GTTTCGTACGAATCATGGAAGTATTTAGAAGTGTACCAGAACGTTTTCTGCAGCAAGAACTATCAAATAAAAACTGTACAAGTAGAAAGATACTACAGATAATTATAAAAATAAACAAAACACATTAACCTCTAAAGAATTTGAAAACGTAGTAACATATAATTTCAAGCCAAAAGTAATAGAACATGACTTCATCGAAGAAGCGAATGACATGAAAATTTCTGTTAAAGGCAGGATAATTTTTGTTATCGTAACGGAATGAAAGGTAACGTTTTGTAATAGTCGAGTAGGTGCTTGTAGATAGTCCCGTATTTGTTTTAAATTTACCCAGGCATTTGAATGAATTAGTTCCAGTTCAAGAGTCAAGTCACACAGAACTCTGGACAAACTCAGACAAATAAACTGTTTATAACTCGTTCTCTTAAACTACCTTGAACTCGTTAATGTCACACAATCCCTTTTAAACTTTTCCAAATCCACTAATTCTCGTTAGAGTGAAGATAAAGTTCAAGTCTGTTTTTGGGTTACCAGAAGTTGTACATTGAAGGATGATTTGTTGATTCCATATCTGATCATCTAGAAAATCTATCTTCAATTTCATCTGAGGCGGTCGTTCAAACTAAAGTTTCAAAAATTTTATTTCGAAATTTTATAAATTCCTTTTCTAGAATGTTATTGACTGGACTTTAAAACGTTGACTGTACATTTTGCTCATGCTGAGAATATCCTGTTACGAGATGCCAAAATTTGCACATGTTGACGAGAAAAAACGTATATGTTATCAACGATTTATTTTAGTCTTGTTAAGACGTAAAGCCGCCTTGTGCTTGTTTTAAATTTGATCAGTATCTAGCAAGGGAAACAGATTGGATGAATGACATGCTAATACAATTATGAAATGAAAACCGCGAAAAAGCTACCGCAGAGACGAGACTCGAGTCCGTAGTAAGATCCTATCAAGGGAAATCGTTTTGCCAATGAAACTACCCTGCATGTTCAGTAGAGATGGTCGGGTATAGAAATTCTTATACCCGAACCCGACCCGTACCCGAGTGATCAGCAAAAAAAATTACCCGTACCCGACCCGTACCCGATTAAAAATTTAAAAAATTACCCGTACCCGACCCGTACCCGATCAATAATAAAAAAAATTACCCGTACCCGACCCGTACCCGATAAAAAATAAAAAACATTACCCGTACCCGACCCATACCAGTTTAAAAATTACCTGTACCCGTACCCGACCCGAATGAGTAGTAAAAAGTTTACCAAAATTCAGGATGGAAAAAATAGTGTTTTAGATAGCGAGCTAGATAGAGCGTATCAGGCTCTAGTTTGAAAGTAAAATACATTAAAATGCTTGTTTACATTTAAATATATAAATACACTGTGAAGCATGAATAGATTTCCAATGTCTTTGGTACTTTATACTCATTTACAAATGTCAACAAAAGGGAGTAATATCTACTCAAATTTTTCGAGAAGCATATTTATCCAAAATGCCGTAATACCCGCTGTATTCTATTTTGGGTAGGTATGGTTTTTACGAAACAGTGCGACTTTTGATCCAATTCTTTAGAACCACAAGTAAGCGTGCTCGTTATCTTGACACACAAATAAAAATTCACATTAGAATCACTTGAAAAATCACGAAAATCCCCTAAAATTAATAGAGTATCATCGGTTCGTTTACGTGAATTGACCAAACATCAAATAATTCACGTAATGGTGAACTGTGAGTCCTTCAAGTGTAAGTAGTTTGAACATTTGTGAGAAATTTTTTTTGGTTACATTTTTTTACTACAAAGCAAAATGAATTATCATTTTGATTTAAATTAATCTGTCAAATATGCCCGTTTTGTAAGCCTCACAAACCCACACCAACGATGTTAACGGGAGCTGGTGGTTTTTACAGCCATTGAATTTCTGTTCCACCTCCCTTGGAACCCTCAACGAGTGAACACGGTGAAAATTTGAGCATTTCGCGTAAAAAGATTTTCACCCGTACTTTTGCGACTGTCACGCATCCAGATTTTCAGTGAAAAGAAACGTAAATTAACTCGACGTCAACATTTCAAAAGGGCCTAAAAACAATTGACAGATTTTCTTTGTTTACTTTCTCTTTCGACTATATCTGCGTTATTATACAAACGTTCGTTACATATTTGGTAATGTTGGAAACATGGAGATATTATCTTTCATATTACACGAATACTTTGTAGGTACACGTGAAAATTAAGGAGATATTCACAAAAGAGAAAGTAAACAAAGATAAACTCTCATTGGTTTATGTGCCCTTATGAAATGTTGACATCGAACTGGCAATATAGCTCAACTTGCTGTGCCATCAATCGGTGTCATTTCAAGTGAGGTGACACCACCCAGAAGTGAAGAATAAGAAGAACTTCTATGCAGATTTTCTGAAATAAATGTTCATGTTTTTATGGTTAGAATCCTAATGATTTATATGTAAATTTTGAAAATCTCCAACCATATTTAAAATAACAGTTTTCTGGTATCTGAATGTGATATGTGATACTACACTACATTTTATATATTAATCAAATAATTTTTACTGGATTGTGCATTAAACAGCTTTAAAATGGCAGTCCATTAAAACCTACGTGGAAAGTAGGGTCTGACCGCAACATCTTAGAGCTAAGGCAGTGTATCTTATTAAATATGTTATAAAAAAGTAGGGTGGAAAATATTCACATAACTTTTCACGTAACTATGATTGATCGTTTTTTTTTAAATGAAGAAAAGAAATGTTTTTTTTTCTGGAAAAAGATGCCAGTTTTCAGGTCTGGTTCTAGGCGCGAATGTCAAAACCCCTTGAATCAAATTGTTTATTTTTCGGAACAACTGTTTTGCAATAAAAAATTCTCGTCAACGTGTAAATATATTTATGTGAAGTACAAATGGTCGGGTAATCGATCAGAAAAAAAAATTTACCCGTGCCCGACTCGTACCCGAGTGAGTAGTAAATTTTTTTACCCGGCCCGACCCGTACCCGAGTAAGCAGTAAATTTTTTTTACCCGTACCCGACCCGTACCCGATTGAAAATAAAAATTTTTACCCGTACCCGACCAAAAACCCGTCGGGTACGGGTACGGGTCGGGTTTCGGGTAAAATACCCGATACCCGACCATCTCTAATGTTCAGCTGTACTGGATACTGATCAAACTTAAAAGTATGTTATAAGCATATATCGTTAATTCCATTAATTCGAAGATAATCAGCAGTAGAGGACCCATATATTCCATCATGTATAGTTTTTCAAGATTCAGATAGATATAACACTAGTTGATTCGGGAAGGCTATACAAACATTTTCACGGCAGATCGGATCGTTTTAATGCAAAATAAAATAGAACAGTGAAATGTTCCAAAGCAATTTTTGGATCCGATTTATGTACTAATCGTTTAGTTGTTCTGCCCAGTAATGATTGGTTTATATCTCTGGAGCACTCACTAAACGGCTATCCGCATTAGGCCGATCCGACCGATCCGACCTCTCCGGCGTTTACTTTTTCTCTGTTTCGGCTATGGCTGAGCTGCACATGCACACAGCTGCATGTGCAGCTCAGCCATAGCCGAAGCAGAGAAAAAGTAAACGCCGGGGAGCTCGGATCGGTCGGATCGGCCTAATGCGGACAGGGCTTAACTCTGAATAAAATAATGTCGTTATTGTTGGTTTATTTCCGTCTGCTATCGTCACCTTTATCCAATCAGTAATCTTCTTCGCTAGTTTCGCAGTGACTCTCATTCACAGTATCTTCTATCCAATTCAGATATTTTGCCACATTAGTATAGATCCCCGGAAAATTTTCCGAACCGCAAAACCTGGATCCGAAGCTTACAACACCAACTTGATACCAAACACCGTGTACTAGCCTCATCAATGGTCCACCCGAGTCACCCTTGCATGAATCCTTGCCCTTTTCGCCGCCCACACAGATGTGCGTATCAGCTAGTGAGATGTTGGCTATGGCAAATGCTTCATCGCACACTTCATTATTTCTTCCAACTAAATCCACGTGCAACTGAACAGCACTCCTGAATTCTGCAAGTAGTATAGTAAGTTTAGCGATTAACGAGGTAACATTTATGAGCATTCATTTCACCTGTTTCAGTCTGTCCCCAACCGGTAACCGTAAAATCTTCGTCGTCTATGGGCATTTCTCCGATAGTGTCATCTAGTGGCAAACAAATAGGTCGTACGTACTTGTCAAATACCACTTCTGTAGCTAGCTTTAGTAACGTAATGTCATGTTGCTTGTTTCTCACCTTCAAATCGTAATTTGGATGAACAATGATTTTTTCAACTTCGAAATCTTTTCGACAGATTTGCTCATTGTTTACGGTAGTGCAGTTTTCTTTACTGATGGTATTCCACTCACTAAGTCGAACTCTATGTCTAAAATTACATCGCAAGAGTAAGTTCAATAAATAAATCTCCGAGAAACTTTAAGAAACGCTTACAACTTCCATTTCTTCGGGACATCCCTAATACAATGAGCGGCGGTTAACACGTAACGCGAATTAAGCAGGGATCCTCCACACTTTGGTGAAAATCGGTTCCCTCCCAAATCGTAAATAAGTAACGCAGCCCATGGATGTTCTCCGATCTCTGTGACTTCTCCTCCAAGTATTCGGTTTGCAAAATCTAGCGCACCACATCGATCGGGATTGAGTAAATTTGGGCAGCATATCTGTAATGTCGTTTGTTACAATGTATTTTTTTCTTCTTTGTAATGGTAGTTATCGGCTTACCAATGGTATTGGTCTGGACCCAGACATTGTTCCGCATCTACTCTCAACCAAGTATTGCGAATCCCGATATGTCGCGTTAGGTTTTTGTATGATTTTCCGTGCATGTTCGCAGTTTCGCACAGGAACACACTTTCCAGGTGCATTGCAGGGTGTAATACAGGATTCATTGACTTCTAAACACACAGAAAGCGTTATAAACATCATCAGTGAAATAAGAGTTTTCATTTTTCGTGTTTAATCAATGCTTCGGACGGCGCTTCCAATGAACTGGTCTCAACTGATGCTGACGCAAAGCGATTTCACTCAAGTTAAAAGATTACTGTGAGGGCAGTGCCAAGACTGATTATAACTAAAAAGTACCGATGCTTCGAGCTATCCCCCTTACACGTATTGAATTTTGTACTGTTATAATCAAAAAATCACATTGAATATAGTCCATATTTAACCCACAGACAAAACTTTATTCTTTGTCTAAAATAAACTTAACACTAATTATGTAACCCAAAACTAATAGGTCGAATATGAATTACCAAAAATTTGCGTATATAATTATGCTTCTATTATTTATAATCCTCTTAATTTCATTCCTTTTCGCCGTTACGCTTCGTGTTTGTTGTTCATTAGATGACTATGAGACTCTGCATTGAGTCTGGGGAATTCCAGTGCTTCGATAATTCAATTCTCAGTCAGTAAGCTCTCAAGAAACATTTTCGTGCAAATTATAACCAAGTGATTATTATTGGAGTTCCAAATCACTTACTCTGGTTTGTGCATATGTCCTCACGTGCTGATTTTATTTAAACATTTCAACATATTATTATGGACTGCTTAAGTGAGAGGATAAACGCCGGCTAGACATAAAAGTGACTCTTCTCTAAATTGTGTCTGAAACACAAATTGCTTCAATTTGTTTAAAATGATTTACCCAGCTGATCACTTTGTTGTCACTTAACGATCGTGACTAGTGATGATCATCATTACTGGGAAGGGTTTAAAATACCACATCTGGTCGTACGGCAGATCAAACTAGAGAGGGAGAGAGAAAATAAAACTGAATTGTTTCAAATCGTAGACTGTTTTGTCTGGTTTTGTCAGTATTGTGTTATTTAACTTCCTTCCGTTCGAGTATGTAAGTGGAATACAGTACTAACAGGTGCGAGTGTAAGAGTGGACAACCCTGTTGTAGAATTCAATTATAGAATTGGAATTTGCATGGAAACAAACAATTATTCTTTGTCCGGAATTTATTTGATTACTATGCTGTTTGCCTTTCACATATAGAAAAGCCTACACGATCGTAGTGTGAAATCAAATGGAAAACTTTTTTTTTGCGATGATCGTTTGAAACGATAAAATATCCAAATCGTAAGCAAAAAAAAGAGTATGGTGTTTCAGAGGGGAAGTAGATTATTTGCTTACAGACATCTGGTTCTTTAGGTACACATTATTGGTTAGGAAAGCCTGATGAGTGTGAAGCCTTCGTTGACAACGTGTTAACATGGGACCTGAGATATTTGAACATGCTGGCTAACACATCAGCCAGCGTTTCACGGATTCAAAAAAGGGAGTTCATCGATATAAAAGTCTATTGATCGATTGAAGGATTGAATTCATCATTAAAAGATTCTGGATCAACTGGATCGCATGATGTCGACAAAATATCTTATGATTGGAACTGCCAAATTTCAATTTGATGCTTTTCGACTATGAATCCGATGGACAAAAACTTACTAGAGTTGATTTGATTGGATTTAAAACTTATTTTCAATCCTCATCATTCAGCTTTGATATTTAAAGTAAAGCGACAACTCGAATTTATTCTTGGCCGATTCATAGCGATTCAGAACTATTGCATGGTTTGGACTAAGACTCTACCGACACCATGAATCCTTCCAGACTACCGCCCCACCCATGGCCGGTTTTATCCGGTCACGGCCGGTACTGGATTCAATTATCAATCTCGTCTCTGTGTCATCGATTCGCAAGAGAACATTCCTCACGCAGTTATGCTTTGTAATAATGAGCGTTGTCCTATTCTTTTATATAACCCATATCTTACTAGGTAACACGTTGGTTAAAAAGTTCCCGGTCTGACATAAAACAACACAGTTTTCCAAATTTCGATTAATCAATGCACTCTTCTTGAAGAACAATACAGTTGTTTCAACGGTGTTCCAACATTGCTATACCACTTTTATATCACGTTTTTTCCAACAATCTCCTTTTTCATTCAGTATCGTTGTTTGCGTATTGCCCAAGGTTGCATGCAATCGACTCATACGATGAGTCTCGAAGTGCTCGCGGGCGTCTTACCGTTGAAAAACCGATTCTGGGACCTCTCATATCGATTGCTAATCCGATGCGACATCTTAAATCCGATGGTGATTGAAAACTTCGAAAGGCTTGTCGAGCTCAATTCTCAGACCCGTTTTATGTCCTTGTATTTTGATTACATGGCTCAGAATATTAATCCTTCTTCGTTTGTTTCCAACCATGCTTATTTCTTGGATACTTCTGATTCTACTGTGTTTTTCGACATATCCATGAGAGAAGAGATTCGTGGAATTCCGGAACACGTACGCCCTCGAGTGGTCCATAATATATTTTATAATAAATTTAAAACAGATGGATCAAACATCGACAGGTCCACAGGCTTCGGCATCTTCAATCAGAACATCACCGCTTCGTACAAACTCAGTGATCCGGCTTCAGTTTACGTCGCAGAATTAGCTGCTGTTCAGTACACCCTCGAGATCATTGAAACCTTGCCCAAAGACCATTACTTCTGTTACGACCTAAAAATGATGATCAAAGCAAGCAACTAGAAACGGAATGAAAATTTTAGACAGAAGAAAATTTTATTGATAAAAAGATAGACGTAAATTTAAATTCATCAAAAATAAATAAACTGTTCAACGATTAGAGTTCTTTTTTTTTAACAAGTAGTATTGAAGTGTATCAGTGCTACATTTTGGTCCTTCTTGGTTTCTCAGATGAGAACGTAGTACATAGAAATTAGGACGATTGCTACATTTTGGTCCTTCTCGGTTTCTCAGGTGAGAACGTAGTACATCAAATTAAGACGATTGCTACAACTTCATTGTCACGGAAATTCTAAGCTCAATAGAAGCTCTCCGGGCAATGAAGCCAGGAAAGTATCCCCCATATTTCCTGGGGAAAATACGGGAGCACTTGCGAACTTTATCTGAATGGTCTTATTCAATATCGTTAGCCTGGGTCCCTTCGCATTGTTCCATTCCGGGCAATGAAAAGGCAGACTCATTGGCTAAGGTGGGCGCTTTAGAAGGTGATATTTATGAAAGACCAATCTGCTTCAATGAATTTTTCAGTATCTCTCGTCAGAAAACTCTCGAAAGTTGGCAAACTTCATGGAGCAATGGTGAACTGGGAAGATGGCTACATTCCATTATCCCTAAGGTATCGACGAAACCTTGGTTCAGGGGGATGAACGTGAGTCGCGATTTCATTCGTGTTATGTCGTGGCTCATGTCAAATCACTACACTTTCAATGCACATCTCCGGCGTGTTGGGCTCGCGGAGAGCGGTCTCTGCAACTGTGGCGACGGTTATCAGGACATCGAGCATGTCGTGTGGTCGTGCGTAGAGTATCGTGACGCCAGGTCCAAGCTACTGGAATCCCTTAGAGCCCGAGGTAGACCGCCCGAGGTTCCGGTTCGGGATGTGTTGGCGAGTCGGGATAGTTTATATATGCTTCTCATATACCAGTACCTTAAGCACATTGATATACAAGTGTAATGTGTTATTCCTCGCTCAGAAAGAATAATCTCCACCCACAGGTTCGACACTAACATCCGCCCGATTCTCTCGATCCCCGTCCCTGTCCACCATCTTCATTGAAACTAACAAGATCTTTTTTTTGTCACTAACTTTTTCGTTCCCCCTTCCCTGTCTCTTCACCATCTCGATGGCAACTAATTAGATCTCTGTCGTTTTCAGACATTTTGTTCCCACTTCCACTTTTTACCCCGTTTCCACAATATTTACTTTCTTTTTCATTCTCTTCCGTAACATCACCATCACCGCCCAAGGAAGACTGCTCCAGTAGAAAACCAGTATGCGGGCCACCCGCCGGGCCTTCGTAGCCTGGGGGTGTTTCCCGCGGACCCACCAATACCATCTGGAAGACTCAAACAACACTCAATTCATCGACCGCTGCCGATCGCCAGCTGAAAGCTGGATTGACGAGAACACGAGATGACATAGTCTAATGATACTATTCTAGTTTTAAGTTAGTCGTTAATTAGGATTAGAAAACACCCTTGGCATCTAAGAGCTTAAGCAGTGTGCCTAAAATTATATTACAATATTGAATAAAAAAAAACTCCTTTTTCAATCTGATAACAGAAAAAAGCCATTAAGAGCTACATCTGGCAAGTGTGATGTATTCGGTAGCAATTCGAATATCAATTCATTTGACTTGTCCTAATGAAATTTTGAATTGATAATGCTGTGCACTATTGACCGTTTTTCTCTTTTCAATGTTCCATGAAAAAAAAATTATTCGCAATCCCAAATGCAGAGGCCATAACCTTGTCTGTCGATGGTTGAGCGTTTAGACGATTTGGTCGGTTTTCATCAGCTGCTGACTGTTGATTTGACTCAGGTGTATAATAATGGATCCATGTTTGATCCGTTGTAACATATCGATACAAAAATCCAGATTTATTAGGCTTATACATGGCTAAATACTCATGTGAGCTACGTTGTTGTTTTTATTCAGCTGTGAGAAAATGCGACATCCATTTTGCAAACAATTTTTTCATATTCAAGTGATCGTCATCATTACGATATCAGCTGACTCTACTTTTCGATTTTACATAACGATATTCATCGGTATTCGTACGACCACGTATGAATTCAGCATACCAACCAATAATGAATGATTTGCTTGAAGTAGCCCGGATAATGCTCATTATTTTTTTCTTGATCACTATTAATTTTCATAAAAAACACGAAATTTTGTTTCTCCATTGTTTCTAGTTTCCCAACTAACACCAACCCGGTGACAAGAATAATGCGTTCTAGCAAGTGCTATCGTAGCCAACATATCGGGTTTTCGGTGGACGATCAGCTCACACGAAATAAATTGAGTAGAGACCTAATTTGTTGATCGTAATGAAGATATTCGGATCGATAATTTGGTGGGAAGTGTGGTAACCAGTCATTGAATTAATATTTAGTTACTAATAACACATTTCTGCATAAAATGTTCAAAACGACGAATGTAACATTTCAGCTGAACCGAGAAAAGCGATGTTGAAAAATAATCGCACAATTTTAAATCCTATTTAAAAATGAGTAATTGAAACAGCTTCATCTTTTCACTAAATCGTCCAATGCAACGTATCATAGTGACTAATTCACAATTTTCAACTACAAAGATAACTTTTAGGCAAAAACGACACTTACGTCGTTTTGTAATTTGATCAACATTAGTAAGAGCTAGTTTTGCATGTCAAGTAAAAAAAACAGTCGGCTCGTTTTTAGTGTGTTTTGATAATTTGCGCTTTTGTTTGACGAAGGATTCAAAACGGTTTCTACAATTGGAAACAAATCAGTTTCTTTCCAAATTAATCAGCGTATTTTTCAACAAGCTTAATAGCAACTCGATCCCATTAAATATCTCCAATTCTACAGCAAGTCTCAATTTCATAATATTACACTAGATCTGCTTTTCGTGGAAAACTTTTTTGTCGTAAGTCCGCACATACAATTTTGTTTATGGTTTGGTACATTGGTCAAAACATTGCCAATTGACGAAAGTAGCATTAATGATTATTTTTCATTGAGTTCGACATACGTCAAATGTGTTGACAGATTTTTTAGTGAATCTATAGTGAATCGAGAAACGGTGTTTGGGTAGTGCGTGTATTAGGACATTCCTAACAAAATGCAATAAAAATCTCGGTTTGTTTACGCTTGTTACTTAGGTCGTAATGAACATTTTATACAGATTTTTTGTTAGCCATTGTTCTTCTTTGTTTTTAATTTACAGAAAGATGCTTCCCACAGTAACATGGCTTCCCAACAGGGCTGACTAATCATCTTTTTGAAATTATTAATTTCAATTGGATGCAAGTTCGATACGTTTTCAATTCCTGTCAATATGCAAAGTATATGAGTACATTCAACAATCACTGGAATATTAAATAACTATTTCATCTAAACTTACCTTAAAACATACATCTGATCAAAATTAATTCAGAGTTATATTTTTAGCTGATGATATATTTGTCTAAATGTATTCAAGAGATAAATAACATGTTATAAGAAGAGAAGCTTGTCAAAATGTATAACTGGCAACAGTAGTCAAGAGGGATGTATTATTTATAACAAGAGGGAGCATCCGGAATAAGAAGAGAAATATTTTCCAGGAAAAAGAATCCAGTTGTCAGGTTCTGTCCGACCGACGTGTTTACCTGAAAAGTAACCTACATAAACGCCAAAAAGCACTGCATTCGCAAAAAAAGATTATATCTTATGGCAAATTCATATTCAGACAGATATGTTTGGAATGGAAAACAAACATTTGCACATTCTCACAAAAAAAAACATTATGATTTGAGGCTTTAACCGGCGAAGAAAGCCGAAGAAAACATGAATAAATATTATGGAGCTGTTTCGAGAGTTTCAAGGTGGTGCGATGCAAGTTTCTGGTTAAACAAGAATGACGCTCAACATTTCGGGTACTTTGAGATCAGATGCTGGCTGCATTTTAAATACTGCCCCCTTCACGCTTTTGTATTTTTTTAGAGATTTCTGCGGTATTTTCAAACAAGTTGCATAATCCAGTTTCCATGAAACCTAGCACGTTCGCAAGCCTTCCTTAACCCATAAACGGTCTCTGTAAGACGAAAAGTTAGCTGTTTTCTTGTCGAAAAATTTGAAATATGTATGTAGGTTCTACGTACCGTGATATTATTCAAAGTACGTAATCCCAGATTGAAATATAAATGTCATGAGACATGTTGTGGCAGTGTGCTCGTAGGCTTAAGTCAAATTCAATTTTATGACTCATACAATATATTTATGACATAACTCATAAATTATGAGCAGGAAAAAATTTATTTTTGTACCGGGGACTATTTTTAAATTTACAACACTCGAGTAGAGTCCTCGCGATAATATCCTTAATATAACCTATTTTATTTTGTTTTGATCGATAAATTATTCCCTGCTTATTACTTTTTAAAGAAAATGGCACATCGCAGCTACGCTTCAGGTGTTTCTTTTTGGTGGTCAAATTTTGTGCAGTTTTTCGCACATCTCAGCCAGTATACAACGCCAATGACAACAAAGAGGTCGAGATCTCAGAGATGGCTGAACCGATTTGGATCAAACAAGTCGCAAATGGAAGGTCTCCCCGTCACCCAGAACGCTATTGAATGGTTTTGAGATCCGATGTTTACTTTTTGAGTTTTACGAAGTTTTATGTCAAAATTTTCAGTTTTTGACAATATCTGTCACACTTGACCTTGAAAATAGAATATGTTTTCAGACATAGAATATGTTTTCAGACACGGTAATAGCTATTAACAATCCATCGATTGTTAAAATCCGTCCATTTTTAACGAAGATATCCATATTTTTGTTTAAGCGACTACTCCCCCTATTCCAGCAGTAGGAGTTTTGTGCATTGTATGACAAAGCAATGCTTGGGAGCAACGTGAAACACGATTTTTTATACTGTTACATACAATTGTTTCTAAGTACCAAAAAGACTGTGTACAGCATCCTTTTTCATGACATTTTGCCTCGGACCGATTTTAGCACGGTTCGTTTTTGGCAACATAATCGTTCGAATATGACATATGTAAACCAGATGATGGCAGAATTTTCGAGTTGAAAGCAATTCCATAATTATGTTAATTTAAACTACTCACAGAAAATAATGTTGGAAGAACATAACACCCATATACCATTCGAATCAGTTCGTCGAGATCAGCAAACGCGTGTGTGACAAATAATTTCACTCAATTTTCTCGGAGATGACTCAACCGTTTTCTACAAACTCAGATTCATATGAAAAGTCGTATACTCCCAAACAAGGTTCCTGAATTATGTTTGGATCCTACTTCTGGTTCCGGAACTACAGGATAGGTGAAACGAAATTAAAATAGTGTAACTCATTTTTCTCTCGTAGATGGCTGAACCGATCAAAGAAATCTAAGAACTCTCTAAGATTCAAATAAAAGGTCTTGCTTTTTAGTCAGATCCAACTTCCGGTTGATTAGTATAGCAAAGCCTTGGTGTTACATTCCTGTAATGGAATTTGACCTTCTGTTTCAACAGACTTCGCAGCCGATTCAGAGTGTACAGAACCATTGCATGGCTAGTGCTACGATTCTACTGACACTTGATTAGTATAACAATGTCCATTTCACATAAATTAATCAGGTTCATCGGGTTTGCAGATTTGTTTCTCAAAGCTCAATCATTTTCTCAAAAAAGGCCAAATCGAATTTCGTAAAAAATAATTCGAATTGAAAGACTGGTCCCATACAAAATTACAGGGTGATGAATTTTTTAAATTCAAACCGATATAGAAGTTAGACTTAAAACTATTGCAATTATAAATAGCAACTTACTTCTACATCTCAATCGATTGTCACACGTTTAGATTCAAACTCGATCCGATTTGCAGTTTCCACGTTACAGGGTAATGAGTGATTAAAATCTCAAATTGCCGCTTAAAACGATGGTCATTAAGGCCATCGTCCAAGTACCATGCGCGCGGGAGGTTTTAGGAAATTTTCGATGGAAATTTTGGAAAATTTGCCAAAACCAAAAACATACAGACTTTCGAAAAGCATTTATCTATCTGCGGGGCAAAAATGGCTGAAAAATTCGGAGGATTTTCCGAGTCTTATCAAAATTAAAATAGCTTGCTGACTCAATCCTAACGATTCGACAAGCTCTTCTTGGGTTTGGCATGAATCTTCATCAAGCAATGCTTCTAGTTGTTCATCTTTGAAGGTTTTTTCTCTTCCACCACCATATTTGTCTTCGACATCGAAATCACCATTTTTAAAACGTTGAAACCACTCCCGACACGTTCTTTTACTCAGAACAGCATCACCGTAAGTTTCTGAGAGCATTCGATGCGCTTCAGCAAATTTCCATCGATAATTTCCTAAAACCACCCGCGCGAATGGTACTTGGACGATGGCCTTCAAATAATGCCATGAGAATTAAACACCGAAGAATATTCATGCAAAAAAAAACAGACGAATTGTTTAAAAAAGGTATCATCTCACTATTAGGTGGTTTAAACACGTTTTTTTTCTTTATTTTCCTACTCTTTACATCTCTATATAATTTACATTTTAAGTGATTCTATAGTTACATATTTCAGCTTTGTTACAGTACTTGGTTTGTTTTGTTTCTAATTTCGTATTTATGTCTTGAATTTCACTGATTTAGTGTCGTTTTGGCATTTTCTTGATAAATTCGCCTCTCGGTTGATGCATTTTTACTTTGTTACAAACAACAGAATGAAACTGCTGCCAAATTTTGTCAAAATTAGCAAAAAAAAGTCTGTTCGATTGAGCGATTATGACGACCCGAAAATAAACTTACTATACATATTTGTCACAAAGCACGAATTTTGATAAAAAATTTCCAAATTATCAAAACCAAAATCTCTAATTTAGTTAGTATATACATTTCTTCGTTTATAGATAGCAACAACGTTTGGTGGTTGGAGATTTATCTACCTCAGAACCTTACTATCTCCTATCGTTATTTGATCTGTTCAATCGATCCCAGCAGTGAGAATGTACATGTACGTCGCTTCGAAACACACATCACTCCACGGACCCTTCCTATGGATGGTCCTATTAGCACGAGTGAACAAGGTACGAAATTCGATACATTGGGAGATATTGATGGATTGATCAAACTAGATAAAGGGTGGCTTACAACAGAAACGATAATACAGTTTAAATTTTTTGATAATCCGTTTTTGGTGAAAGAACGCATAAAAAATCGATTGTTGCATGTAAAGGTAAGTGCTAATCATAAAATTGGAATTAATTAATTCAAAATTATTACATTATCATTTAATTGTAGATTACACCAATGAACCTGCGCATAAATGCCGAATCCCAAAATGTGACAAGTTCCTTTGAGGAATCGCTGTCGAATGATACACGAGAAAATGGAACCGATCATCAAGCATATGCCTTTACAGAAGTACTTTCATTACGAAATCAGAACGTTACATTTGAACAGCAATCCCAGTTTGGATGCCCTTATTATCCAGACGATTTTATTGTTTTTAACGTGACTGTTGGCGAACCAGAGAATGTTGCCTATCTAGTGGATCTTTATGCTTACAGTTCTCGGTTTAAAGAGAACGAACCACCGTATCACCTGGGCTATCACTACATTTTGCCAAATTTTCTTAAGAAATCTGAAGGAACTTTAGAACTTCCAGTAACATGTGCGAGCAAACATCGACCTTTAGGTATGATGCGCATTGACTACTTAAAGGTAACTCCATTACTGCCATCCAAATGCAACTTGGAAAGATCGTTCGTTCGCTATTGGGATAAACAGTGGACAGGATTGGATGTTGGTCATCGTGGCTCTGGCACTAGTTTTAAAACCAGTGAAGGCAATGTGATTCGCGAAAATACAATAGCTTCTTTGAAGAAAGCCGTTGCGCATGGTGCTGATATGGTTGAATTCGATGTGCAGCTTAGCAAAGATCTAGTACCTGTTATCTATCACGATTTCGATATTTATGTATCTCTTAAACGAAAAACCAATCTAGAGACAAACGATATGCTAGAGCTGCCCATGCACGAATTGACGCTAGAACAATTGAAGAATTTGAAGGTAATTACTTGATTATCATTTGACTTCTAAAAAACCAAAACCAAAAGCATTCATATCAACCGTATTGCATACACATGTAACATTAACGCTCCCTCGAGTGCAGGTGTACCATGTCGTTGAGGGTAGAAATCGAGAAGCAAAATTTTTCGATGAGGATCTTGATGAACACCAGCCATTTCCACAACTAGCCGACGTGCTGGAAGTAATCGATCCTAACTGTGGTTTCAATATTGAAATTAAGTGGTCTCAAAGACTGAAAGACGGCAGGATGGAATCAGAATTACATTTTGATCCGAACTTATACGTTGATTGTATTTTGAAAGTCGTTCTAGAGAAGGCTGGCAGTCGTCGGATTGTGTTCTCCTGTTTCGACGCTGATATTTGCACAATGCTGCGTTTCAAACAGAATCTTTATCCAGTGATGTTCCTTACACTAGGCGTGACCAGTAAATATCCAAGCTACCACGATCCGCGTTGTAACTCTATTGAGATGGCAGTAAAAAATGCATGTGCTACCGAATTGCTGGGCATCGTGGCACACACCGAAGATCTACTGCGAGATCAAACTCAGGTTTGTTTCCGTTTTGATTTTCGAGTTTATATTTCTCAACACGTTTGTTTCACAGGTGAATCTAGCAACAGAGAAAGGATTGATTGTTTTCTGTTGGGGTGACGATAACAATTGTAAAGATACAATAAAACATTTGAAAAGCCTTGGTATCCATGCCATTATCTACGACAAGATGGACATTTATTCTGATAAAGCTGTCAAGGTAAGACGTTCAAGTATTCAAATGTTTGTGTTATCTACATTCGTGTAATTATGTTGAATTGCTTGTTGTTCTGTTCGCATAGTTTTGGTATATCTGTGTTTGTTTTCATCTTCAAGCACGTTTCGCACATAACGCCACAATTCAACTTGCGATATAGATAGTTGCTATTCATACGATTTTTTAATGGATTTCAATCACCAATGATAAGTGTTGTATTGGCTTTCGTCATTCAGCTAATTCATCTGTTTTAGAGGCCTAGATTGAAAAAAATACTACATCGTTAATTTTACCCCGGATTGAAATTTTTCTTCAAAGTTTTCAAATTGTAAAACAAACTGTCGGTAGTTGACTTGTTATATGATTTAATCCAACGAAGTCATAGTTCGAAACAACTAACTCTATTGTTGAAGTTCTAATTCATATTTTCATTCAATCATCATTGAACAATGTTTGAATCAACGTTGAAAAATCTTTAGTCTTCGGAAGCAGCAAATCACACCCTTGCAACATAGTAAACCCTATGGATAAGAATAGAAAGATTATTTATACCCAAACAATTATTCGTACTTATAAGACGTATAAATGAAAAATGATAATCTATAAATAATGCAAGGAATATTATAAACAGTTTTTAAGGGTTTACATACACTTCAGGAATAGGACATCAAGTCGAAACACTCGCCCTATTCGAAGTATTTCTAATAATTTTCGCATTTCAAATGAGTTGTTACGTTCTACCCAATTCGCACCCTCTTACTCCGTTACTAATGCAGAAGACGATAGCACTCAGTCGACACCATTCTGTTGACCAAATGTCATCATAGACACATAGTTATCTCACCATGTAGTTATTGAAGATAGTTAATATTTTAAACCAATAGTCGTCATATTAGTCAAGGCTCCAAATTATTTTGCTGAATTCTCCAACGGAAAAAAAACACCAATACTTCGTTAGATTTTAGTACAAGTAATACAAACTGTTCTCTGACAAACGAGATTGAATTTTTCATCTGGCTTGGAACTTTTCATTCAGCGGATAAATCATTCTTTTAATCATGTAACTTATATTTTTGAATGCTAACAAGCCATTCGTAGCTTCGACCTACAATAGACAGATAAACAATACTAATTCAATCAAAAATGTGTATCATATGTCGAGATGTCGGAACAGTTTAGCTCAGTTGACCACCCGCAAAGACACCATATTAACAAGATATCCAGCTCTCACATTTCCATAACAAATCATTGGCAACATCCTTTTTTGCGAGCATGGCGCCCTCAGGCGAGTCCGCATCGAATCTTGTACATAGAAGTAGGGAGGAGAATTTTTCTGCGCGCCGAAATAGCGGCACTGCGCACCCATCCAATTGACATGATATGTTGAATGTGATGCCGTGCGATGGCGTTGCTGAACTGAAGATTGGTTTCGCTCCAAGCTGACAGAGTCTGTCGCCCGTGAGTTTCCCGCGATTGGTCAGAAATCGGTTGAAATTGCATATTGAACCAAATGCACGATACTTGGGAAGTCGTAAATCATACTTAACGTACAACCTAAACTGACTTAGAACATGGACTGATCAATAAAGTAGATGGCCACGCCCATGCAGGTCAATATGGGAAGGGAAGGAATGTTAGTTCAACACTTGTTGCTTCTGGTGATCAAGGAATTCTCTGCATCACTACAAGTGTCACAGGAAAAAAGTGGTGTTAATAGGGCGAGGAAATGATCAGGATTTATCTTGGTAGATAATGTGATCTACTTATTAGTTATAATATTATCATGTGATTATTGCTCTAGGTAACCGGCTACCGAGAATACGTTGCAATTTTATCACGTTATGTATAAATATTAGCTTTGTACTAAAATACGAAATTTCTTTCGAAACTCGTAAAACTTCGGACAGCCGGCTGTCGGGAGGTTCGCTATCAATTCATACTTTTAATTCATTGAGTTCTGTTTTTTTTTTTCAATAGACAGCCGTAATACTGGCAAGATATCACTCGATCATAATCAATCGAACAACAACGCGATATGAAGTAGTGCCTACTCTCTAACCAAAATAATGAAATACCAAATAGATCCTACTTGCAGTCTAAACTTTATTTATATACGTCCTAGTTAAGCACAAGAAAGATCTGCACGGTTGTAAAATTGACGCGCGCGTCTCAAACTTATCCTTTAACTCTAATAAAAATAGATCCATTGATCGAACGTTCCCCGAATAACCGACAGAGTTTAGTCTAGCCCGATTTTTAGTAAAGAGAAATCTAATAAGACATTGTAAATAAGAAAAAAATGTGAAATATCTCTAAGGAACGATCTCACCAGCATCCTGTTTCTCCTATCCGCATTGCTGTGAACAACTCTTAGAAATCAGTTATCCAATTTCTGTTGCAAAGACATATTCATAACATTTCAAAGATAAATTTGAGACGAACATCAGTTGTTATGCTGAAATCTCAAAGTCGCAATAGCCTGAGCACTACATTTTTTCACTTCCTTTGCGTACGCAATAGAAAATTTGTCATATTTCATAGAAATAGAGCGAATTATTGTTTTGACTGCCCGCATGAATACATAAAATAAATCTATCAGTGAAAAAAAATCACCGTTCTTTTGCTTGGTTTTATCAAAAAGCATTCACGTTTTCACAAGCCGACTCGTTTTTTTTTCTTCAATATCATATATTGAATTGACTAGATAGTTTTTGAAATTTGTTGATCATTGAACAAACAAATACTAAAAAAAATTAAATTTTTTCTTGCGAATTTTTTCTTTTCTTTTTTCTTTCTTTAACGAATGGCTATTTCAGGTGGAGGGTGATACCGCAATTACCGGACAGCAATCCAACTGATTTCAAATATATGTGCCGGTTGATGTTGTATATGTCGTAATTATCCTGATTTTGTTGTGGAGGACAAGCGAAAAAGGGGTAGATTTTTTTAAATCTTTTGTGTTCCACTGTTTCTGGAAAATTCGAAAAATGACAATCGAATGTCGATACTTCAGTCCTTTCTTTGTTGTTTGTTAGTTAGATGAGAGTTTTTCCGTAGTCTTGTTATTCTTATTTTGTATTCATATACTTGCTATATATCAAAATTTGTCCTTCTTTTCAGGAAAGTGTATTTTTAGTGGGCGCTCGCGAATCACAAGCAGCAGTTTTGCAGCAGATCGACATAGAAAATCGTTTTGATCAAACTAACCATCACGAGTTTCTTGGTCAAAACTCGACCTTAGCAAAAGGTAATTGTAATGATGCAGCTTGCTCGTCAACAGCGAATTTAACAACGAATAACGGTGAAGTAGGTAAAGAATTACGATTGGAATGAGATAACATAGTTATCCTTAAAGAGATTACATTATTTTCAAATGTTCAAGTAGACCTAAATGACAATATCTAGTGGATTTTAGTTAAGCTTGCCACTGTGGTTCCAATGACTAGTTCAGTTCATTTGATGAGGCCTAGAATTCTGGACGGAACTAAAGACACGTAGTTTTTGTATATTTCAGAAATTGATCTAAAGTACGATAACTCCATAAGATTCGCGTAATTATACTATTTTATATGATGAAATTCGTTACTGTTAAATATCCTACCATTGAAATGCCTATTTGTTTATTTGTTTATTTGTTAAAATAATTCATCTGACAAATAATAGTCTAAATGAAAGGAAAAAGGTACAAACGGTCAATTTATAAAAAAGAAACACTTGATAACTTTTGTGCAAACTTATGCGATGGTTCCCCAAATTCGAACAGATGCTCAACTTTGGAAAATGCACGTATACATTCTGTCATTGGTTCATGTAGTCCGAAAGTAGTACGATGAAATCTTGGTTGAAGTAGACTCGTCGAGCGTAGAGATCGCTGAGAAGCACGGAAGTCAAGGAGAGATAATAATTTTGGTGAATCAATATCGCCATTGATCACTTTAGCCACAAGTAACGCTTGCTGTATTTTTCTACGTCGCTCTAGTGTTTCCAGTCCAATCAGGCGACAACGGTCAGGATACGGTGGGAGATCCAGTGGGTTCCGCCAGGGAAGGTCCCGCAAAGCAAATCGAATAAATCTCTTTTGTACACGTTCTATCCGTAAATTCCAAACCAGTTGGTAAGGACTCCAAATTAAACACGCATTTTCAACTAGTGGACGCACCAATGAGCAATACAACGCTTTCAAACAATACGGATCCTTGAAGTCCCGACTAATTTTTGCAATAAATCCGAGTTGCCGTGTTGCTTTGGAAATTAAAGTTGATCGGTGTAGATTAAAGGTGAGTTTAGCATCCAACAAAACTCCGAGATCATTGACAAATTCGACTCTATCAAGCGTTTGTCCATCAATTTGATAGTCAAATACTATTGGATTTATTTTGCGATGAAAAGTTATAACTTGACATTTCACGGTACTGATTATTAAAAAGTTTCGTCGACACCAGTCTACGAAAATATCTAGGAGCTCCTGAAGATGGACACAATCTTCAACAGCACGGACTGCCAGGTACAGCTTTAAGTCATCAGCGTAAACCAATCTGCATCCGACGCCAAGTAGTAAAGCAGCATCGTTGAAGAACAGCACAAACAGTAGTGGACCAAGGTTACTGCCCTGAGGAACACCCGATTTATTCGTGAACGGAGAAGAAGTACAAGAGCCAAGCTGCACACGTAGTACTCTGTCGCATAGATAAGAGCTCAACCATTTTACAAACGTTCTCGAAGCGCCTAATCGAGACAATTTTGCTATTAGTATTCCATGATCTATTCGATCAAATGCAGCTTTTAGATCGGTGTAGATGGCATCAACTTGTGACTTTTCTTCGATCCGCGTAATACATGTCGATGTAAAATCCAGTAGGTTCGTATTCACTGATCGTCCAGGCATAAAACCATGCTGGTCGGTGGATATGTATGTCTTCGTTTGAGATAATATTGAAGCGCTAACTACTAGCTCAAATAATTTCGACGCTGCTGGCAAACTAGTTATACCACGATAGCTTCGAACATTCAGGCGATCACCACTTTTAAAAACTGGAAACATAAAAGACTGTTTCCAGATTGTCGGGAATATACCATGCTCAAACGACTTATTAAAAATTGCACATAAAGGATCGGTCAGGACGTGGGCGCAACGGCTATAAACTACTGCTGGAATACCGTCAGGTCCCACAGAGTATGACTTTTTTAGCTTTTTTGCGGCGGTAACGATCATATCAGGAGTAATTGTAAATGTACTTATATCCACTAAACTGTCAGGAACATCCAGCGCGGCGGTCTCTGCCTGGCTGGCAGATGCGGTGCTATCAGCAAAGACAGAAGCGAAAAATCTCGCGAACAATTCACAAGAATCTGATGTACCCGTTGATTCTACCCCATCAAGACGAACGTTTGGAGGGATTGATGAACATTTTCGTTTCGAATTGACGAAGCTCCAAAACTTTTTAGGATTCCGCCGTAGATCAAACTGGATGCGCATTACATAGGTTTTATATAAACCAGCATTCAATAACCTATATTCATCACTGGATTTCTTGAAGTTTTGCTTAGTTACAGAAGAACGCCATCGACGGTGTTTTCGCTGCCAATGATTGCGCTCTCGTTTCAATGCACGGAGACGAGAATTCGCCCACGGAGGAGAAATGGGACGCTTCACGAAAGGCAAATTAGAATTGAACCACTCCAACAATAGGTTTATAAACTGCACAGCCATATCATCCACATGGTCGAGCACCTTTAAAGGTTCCCAATTCGTATTTAGAAGAAATTCTATCAAGGCATCAAAATCTATTTGCCTATAATTCAACTCTCGAGGTTCATTCAAAACAGCAGTTCGGCAAACCTCTTTACCATGATCAATTGTAAATGATATTGTTAAGGGCGGGTGATGAAGGTCAACGGGTAGTAGTGGAGCGGTGCTATTCTTTACACTTAATGGTGGCTCGAGAGGACCAAACACTAAATCTAGAACACGTCCGTTGTGATTTCTTTGTTGGTTTGCTTGAAAAAGGTTTAAATAATCCATACCGTCGATCAAAGCGGTGCTAGCGGCGGTGAGCTGAGAGGAGCTAGAGTAAATATTTCCATCACTTCCCTCCGTCCACACGATGCGAGGCTGATTGAAATCACCACACACCAGAACAATATCATTGGATGATGATTTACATTACACCAAATGAAACACTTTTCCAATAATTCAGACAAAATAGAATGTGATACCTTTACTCTTACTTGACCCCGAATTTCTGTGGTATAATTTGCGATGGATACGTTTTCTGCATAATTACTAGAAAATTATATTTCGATAAATTGATGATTTTTTAATTATTTTAATAAGAGATTATTTTGTTAGTTTAATGTTTCTAGAAAAATTGTTATCGAGTTGTAATATAATTTTTTCCTGCTATTAAAATATAACCAGTTTTTTTCATGACACAGAAATATCACTGCCTTTACTCTTAAACATGAATGTTAAAACGTTATCAATGGTAATCGTGGTACTTATCTACTAAACATGTAAATAATGTACCTTCATACTTGGTAAGTTTAATTTCTCGGCTGTTAAATGAAATAAAACCCAATCTCATATAAAATTATCGAACGAACTGTGAACTTTTCGGCAAATTTTTTGTTTCACTTATTTATTAGATGTAAGGAAGAGCAGTTGGCTGAATAAGAATTGTCAGGTGATCAATACTGTGAATTTCACGAAAATCAGAATAACACAATAATCGAATGAGAGGGTTTTTTAGCTTCGATTATTGATCTCTGTAGTTTTCAGACATGTTGTTTCGATACCCCCTTTTTACCTCACTTTACAAAATATTTACTTTTTTTCATTCTCTTCCGTAACATCACCATCACCGCCCACGGAAGACCGTTCCATTCGAAGACCAGCATGCGGGCCTTCGTAGCATGGAAGTGTTTCCCGCGGACCCACAGGAACCGAAGGATGCGGCCATAGATATTTAACAACGCCATCTGGAAGACTCATGCAATATTCAATTCACCGACCACTGCCGATCGCCAGCTGAAAGCTGGATTTTCGAAAATCCGAGACGACATAATCTAATGATACTATTCTAAGTTAAGTTAGTCGTTAATTAAGATGAGAAAATACCCTTGGCATCTTAGAGCTTAAGCAGTGTGCCTAAAAATATATTATATTATTGAATAAAAAAAATAAAAAAAACTTAAGCTCAATCAAAGTGAGCTTTGATTGAGACGAATTGATTTCGTTGTTTAAGGGATTTGACTTTCTCTATGGAATAATAGAATTGCTGGAAAATTCGATTTTTGAACGTAAGTGACGTAATCGACACAACGCCCGTTTTTGTCGTGAATATGACTTACTTTACTATGGTGCGCCTTTTCAAAATTCGCCTTTTCAAAATTTACCCTCTGAGAGAGTGATAAGTACCTTGGGCTAGCAAGCTGCAACACGGGACGAGAGTAAACAAGGAACGATACAGACAGGCGCGGAACAGATTAAACTCAGTATCTCGTAGAAAAAAGCGTCAAGAGGAAGACCGAGATCGCGAAACAATGGAACAGTTGTTCCGTGCTAATGACACAAGGAAGTGCAGAGGCCATGTGCGACAGGCCGATATTTGCAAGGACACCAACGGGAATTTTCTAACGAACGACTGTGATCAAGAGGTGGCGGCAGTATTTCGACGAGCACCTTAAAGGCGATGTGGCCGAACACGAAAGTGGTGGCGCGGTAACGAACTTGGGAACGCGTGCGGAGGACGATAGACTGCCGGCCCCAGACCTCCAAGAAGTCGAGGAGGAGGTGAGCCGGTTGAAAAAAATAAGGCCGCTGGCGTTGACCAACTACCAAGCGAGGTAATGCACTGTGAAAGCACTGCACTGGATCGTTACCAAGATCTGGGAGGACGAGATTTTACCGGAGGAATGGATGGAAGGAATCGTGTGTCCCATCTACAAAAAGGGCGACAAGCTGGATTGCGCGCGATCACTCTGCTGAACGCCGCCTATGAATACAATGTGCCCACATATCACTTATTCATCGATTTCAAATCAGCCTCACAATCGATCGAGATTAGCTATGGAAAATCATGCACGACTACGGATTCTCAGACAAACTGATACGATTGGTCGAGGCTACGATGGATCGAGTGATGTGCGTTGTTCGAGTATCGGGAATAAACTCGAATCCCTTCGAAACTCGCAGAGGGTTACGGCAAGGTGATGACCTTTCGTGTCTGCTATTCAACATTGCTTTGAACGATGTGATAAGGAGAGCGAGGATAGACACGAGTGGTACGATTTTCAGAAAATCAGTCCAGAAGATGGAAGATACGTACATCGGACTAAAAGTTGAGTCCAAGCGGATCGGACTAGACATCAATGTGTCAAAGACAAAGTACATGAAAAACAGGGGCTCGAGAGAAGATAATGTTAGCCACCCATTACGAGTTTTGATTGACGGTGATGAAATCGAAATGGTCGACGAGTTCGTGTACTTGGCCTATAGGTAAAGTAGGTAAAGAATTACGATTGGAATGAGATAACATAGTTATCCTTAAAGAGATTACATTATTTTCAAATGTTCAAGTAGACCTAAATGACAATATCTAGTGGATTTTAGTTAAGCTTGCCACTGTGGTTCCAATGACTAGTTCAGTTCATTTGATGAGGCCTAGAATTCTGGACGGAACTAAAGACACGTAGTTTTTGTATATTTCAGAAATTGATCTAAAGTACGATAACTCCATAAGATTCGCGTAATTATACTATTTTATATGATGAAATTCGTTACTGTTAAATATCCTACCATTGAAATGCCTATTTGTTTATTTGTTTATTTGTTTATTTGTTAAAATAATTCATCTGACAAATAATAGTCTAAATGAAAGGAAAAAGGT
The DNA here is from genome assembly GCF_030247185.1 of Malaya genurostris. NCBI lineage: Eukaryota > Metazoa > Arthropoda > Insecta > Diptera > Culicidae > Malaya > Malaya genurostris. The sequence continues at coordinate 195,500,138 of NC_080571.1, read as the reverse complement.
ACAAACGGTCAATTTATAAAAAAGAAACACTTGATAACTTTTGTGCAAACTTATGCGATGGTTCCCCAAATTCGAACAGATGCTCAACTTTGGAAAATGCACGTATACATTCTGTCATTGGTTCATGTAGTCCGAAAGTAGTACGATGAAATCTTGGTTGAAGTAGACTCGTCGAGCGTAGAGATCGCTGAGAAGCACGGAAGTCAAGGAGAGATAATAATTTTGGTGAATCAATATCGCCATTGATCACTTTAGCCACAAGTAACGCTTGCTGTATTTTTCTACGTCGCTCTAGTGTTTCCAGTCCAATCAGGCGACAACGGTCAGGATACGGTGGGAGATCCAGTGGGTTCCGCCAGGGAAGGTCCCGCAAAGCAAATCGAATAAATCTCTTTTGTACACGTTCTATCCGTAAATTCCAAACCAGTTGGTAAGGACTCCAAATTAAACACGCATTTTCAACTAGTGGACGCACCAATGAGCAATACAACGCTTTCAAACAATACGGATCCTTGAAGTCCCGACTAATTTTTGCAATAAATCCGAGTTGCCGTGTTGCTTTGGAAATTAAAGTTGATCGGTGTAGATTAAAGGTGAGTTTAGCATCCAACAAAACTCCGAGATCATTGACAAATTCGACTCTATCAAGCGTTTGTCCATCAATTTGATAGTCAAATACTATTGGATTTATTTTGCGATGAAAAGTTATAACTTGACATTTCACGGTACTGATTATTAAAAAGTTTCGTCGACACCAGTCTACGAAAATATCTAGGAGCTCCTGAAGATGGACACAATCTTCAACAGCACGGACTGCCAGGTACAGCTTTAAGTCATCAGCGTAAACCAATCTGCATCCGACGCCAAGTAGTAAAGCAGCATCGTTGAAGAACAGCACAAACAGTAGTGGACCAAGGTTACTGCCCTGAGGAACACCCGATTTATTCGTGAACGGAGAAGAAGTACAAGAGCCAAGCTGCACACGTAGTACTCTGTCGCATAGATAAGAGCTCAACCATTTTACAAACGTTCTCGAAGCGCCTAATCGAGATCGAGGAGGAGGTGAGCCGGTTGAAAAAAATAAGGCCGCTGGCGTTGACCAACTACCAAGCGAGGTAATGCACTGTGAAAGCACTGCACTGGATCGTTACCAAGATCTGGGAGGACGAGATTTTACCGGAGGAATGGATGGAAGGAATCGTGTGTCCCATCTACAAAAAGGGCGACAAGCTGGATTGCGCGCGATCACTCTGCTGAACGCCGCCTATGAATACAATGTGCCCACATATCACTTATTCATCGATTTCAAATCAGCCTCACAATCGATCGAGATTAGCTATGGAAAATCATGCACGACTACGGATTCTCAGACAAACTGATACGATTGGTCGAGGCTACGATGGATCGAGTGATGTGCGTTGTTCGAGTATCGGGAATAAACTCGAATCCCTTCGAAACTCGCAGAGGGTTACGGCAAGGTGATGACCTTTCGTGTCTGCTATTCAACATTGCTTTGAACGATGTGATAAGGAGAGCGAGGATAGACACGAGTGGTACGATTTTCAGAAAATCAGTCCAGAAGATGGAAGATACGTACATCGGACTAAAAGTTGAGTCCAAGCGGATCGGACTAGACATCAATGTGTCAAAGACAAAGTACATGAAAAACAGGGGCTCGAGAGAAGATAATGTTAGCCACCCATTACGAGTTTTGATTGACGGTGATGAAATCGAAATGGTCGACGAGTTCGTGTACTTGGCCTATAGGTAAAGTAGGTAAAGAATTACGATTGGAATGAGATAACATAGTTATCCTTAAAGAGATTACATTATTTTCAAATGTTCAAGTAGACCTAAATGACAATATCTAGTGGATTTTAGTTAAGCTTGCCACTGTGGTTCCAATGACTAGTTCAGTTCATTTGATGAGGCCTAGAATTCTGGACGGAACTAAAGACACGTAGTTTTTGTATATTTCAGAAATTGATCTAAAGTACGATAACTCCATAAGATTCGCGTAATTATACTATTTTATATGATGAAATTCGTTACTGTTAAATATCCTACCATTGAAATGCCTATTTGTTTATTTGTTTATTTGTTTATTTGTTAAAATAATTCATCTGACAAATAATAGTCTAAATGAAAGGAAAAAGGTACAAACGGTCAATTTATAAAAAAGAAACACTTGATAACTTTTGTGCAAACTTATGCGATGGTTCCCCAAATTCGAACAGATGCTCAACTTTGGAAAATGCACGTATACATTCTGTCATTGGTTCATGTAGTCCGAAAGTAGTACGATGAAATCTTGGTTGAAGTAGACTCGTCGAGCGTAGAGATCGCTGAGAAGCACGGAAGTCAAGGAGAGATAATAATTTTGGTGAATCAATATCGCCATTGATCACTTTAGCCACAAGTAACGCTTGCTGTATTTTTCTACGTCGCTCTAGTGTTTCCAGTCCAATCAGGCGACAACGGTCAGGATACGGTGGGAGATCCAGTGGGTTCCGCCAGGGAAGGTCCCGCAAAGCAAATCGAATAAATCTCTTTTGTACACGTTCTATCCGTAAATTCCAAACCAGTTGGTAAGGACTCCAAATTAAACACGCATTTTCAACTAGTGGACGCACCAATGAGCAATACAACGCTTTCAAACAATACGGATCCTTGAAGTCCCGACTAATTTTTGCAATAAATCCGAGTTGCCGTGTTGCTTTGGAAATTAAAGTTGATCGGTGTAGATTAAAGGTGAGTTTAGCATCCAACAAAACTCCGAGATCATTGACAAATTCGACTCTATCAAGCGTTTGTCCATCAATTTGATAGTCAAATACTATTGGATTTATTTTGCGATGAAAAGTTATAACTTGACATTTCACGGTACTGATTATTAAAAAGTTTCGTCGACACCAGTCTACGAAAATATCTAGGAGCTCCTGAAGATGGACACAATCTTCAACAGCACGGACTGCCAGGTACAGCTTTAAGTCATCAGCGTAAACCAATCTGCATCCGACGCCAAGTAGTAAAGCAGCATCGTTGAAGAACAGCACAAACAGTAGTGGACCAAGGTTACTGCCCTGAGGAACACCCGATTTATTCGTGAACGGAGAAGAAGTACAAGAGCCAAGCTGCACACGTAGTACTCTGTCGCATAGATAAGAGCTCAACCATTTTACAAACGTTCTCGAAGCGCCTAATCGAGACAATTTTGCTATTAGTATTCCATGATCTATTCGATCAAATGCAGCTTTTAGATCGGTGTAGATGGCATCAACTTGTGACTTTTCTTCGATCCGCGTAATACATGTCGATGTAAAATCCAGTAGGTTCGTATTCACTGATCGTCCAGGCATAAAACCATGCTGGTCGGTGGATATGTATGTCTTCGTTTGAGATAATATTGAAGCGCTAACTACTAGCTCAAATAATTTCGACGCTGCTGGCAAACTAGTTATACCACGATAGCTTCGAACATTCAGGCGATCACCACTTTTAAAAACTGGAAACATAAAAGACTGTTTCCAGATTGTCGGGAATATACCATGCTCAAACGACTTATTAAAAATTGCACATAAAGGATCGGTCAGGACGTGGGCGCAACGGCTATAAACTACTGCTGGAATACCGTCAGGTCCCACAGAGTATGACTTTTTTAGCTTTTTTGCGGCGGTAACGATCATATCAGGAGTAATTGTAAATGTACTTATATCCACTAAACTGTCAGGAACATCCAGCGCGGCGGTCTCTGCCTGGCTGGCAGATGCGGTGCTATCAGCAAAGACAGAAGCGAAAAATCTCGCGAACAATTCACAAGAATCTGATGTACCCGTTGATTCTACCCCATCAAGACGAACGTTTGGAGGGATTGATGAACATTTTCGTTTCGAATTGACGAAGCTCCAAAACTTTTTAGGATTCCGCCGTAGATCAAACTGGATGCGCATTACATAGGTTTTATATAAACCAGCATTCAATAACCTATATTCATCACTGGATTTCTTGAAGTTTTGCTTAGTTACAGAAGAACGCCATCGACGGTGTTTTCGCTGCCAATGATTGCGCTCTCGTTTCAATGCACGGAGACGAGAATTCGCCCACGGAGGAGAAATGGGACGCTTCACGAAAGGCAAATTAGAATTGAACCACTCCAACAATAGGTTTATAAACTGCACAGCCATATCATCCACATGGTCGAGCACCTTTAAAGGTTCCCAATTCGTATTTAGAAGAAATTCTATCAAGGCATCAAAATCTATTTGCCTATAATTCAACTCTCGAGGTTCATTCAAAACAGCAGTTCGGCAAACCTCTTTACCATGATCAATTGTAAATGATATTGTTAAGGGCGGGTGATGAAGGTCAACGGGTAGTAGTGGAGCGGTGCTATTCTTTACACTTAATGGTGGCTCGAGAGGACCAAACACTAAATCTAGAACACGTCCGTTGTGATTTCTTTGTTGGTTTGCTTGAAAAAGGTTTAAATAATCCATACCGTCGATCAAAGCGGTGCTAGCGGCGGTGAGCTGAGAGGAGCTAGAGTAAATATTTCCATCACTTCCCTCCGTCCACACGATGCGAGGCTGATTGAAATCACCACACACCAGAACAATATCATTGGATGATGATTTACATTACACCAAATGAAACACTTTTCCAATAATTCAGACAAAATAGAATGTGATACCTTTACTCTTACTTGACCCCGAATTTCTGTGGTATAATTTGCGATGGATACGTTTTCTGCATAATTACTAGAAAATTATATTTCGATAAATTGATGATTTTTTAATTATTTTAATAAGAGATTATTTTGTTAGTTTAATGTTTCTAGAAAAATTGTTATCGAGTTGTAATATAATTTTTTCCTGCTATTAAAATATAACCAGTTTTTTTCATGACACAGAAATATCACTGCCTTTACTCTTAAACATGAATGTTAAAACGTTATCAATGGTAATCGTGGTACTTATCTACTAAACATGTAAATAATGTACCTTCATACTTGGTAAGTTTAATTTCTCGGCTGTTAAATGAAATAAAACCCAATCTCATATAAAATTATCGAACGAACTGTGAACTTTTCGGCAAATTTTTTGTTTCACTTATTTATTAGATGTAAGGAAGAGCGGTTGGCTGAATAAGAATTATCAGGTGATCAATACTGTGAATTTCACGAAAATCAGAATAACACAATAATCGAATGAGAGGGTTTTTTAGCTTCGATTATTGATCTCTGTAGTTTTCAGACATGTTGTTTCGATACCCCCTTTTTACCTCACTTTACAAAATATTTACTTTTTTTCATTCTCTTCCGTAACATCACCATCACCGCCCACGGAAGACCGTTCCATTCGAAGACCAGCATGCGGGCCTTCGTAGCATGGAAGTGTTTCCCGCGGACCCACAGGAACCGAAGGATGCGGCCATAGATATTTAACAACGCCATCTGGAAGACTCATGCAATATTCAATTCACCGACCACTGCCGATCGCCAGCTGAAAGCTGGATTTTCGAAAATCCGAGACGACATAATCTAATGATACTATTCTAAGTTAAGTTAGTCGTTAATTAAGATGAGAAAATACCCTTGGCATCTTAGAGCTTAAGCAGTGTGCCTAAAAATATATTATATTATTGAATAAAAAAAATAAAAAAAACTTAAGCTCAATCAAAGTGAGCTTTGATTGAGACGAATTGATTTCGTTGTTTAAGGGATTTGACTTTCTCTATGGAATAATAGAATTGCTGGAAAATTCGATTTTTGAACGTAAGTGACGTAATCGACACAACGCCCGTTTTTGTCGTGAATATGACTTACTTTACTATGGTGCGCCTTTTCAAAATTCGCCTTTTCAAAATTTACCCTCTGAGAGAGTGATAAGTACCTTGGGCTAGCAAGCTGCAACACGGGACGAGAGTAAACAAGGAACGATACAGACAGGCACGGAACAGATTAAACTCAGTATCTCGTAGAAAAAAGCGTCAAGAGGAAGACCGAGATCGCGAAACAATGGAACAGTTGTTCCGTGCTAATGACACAAGGAAGTGCAGAGGCCATGTGCGACAGGCCGATATTTGCAAGGACACCAACGGGAATTTTCTAACGAACGACTGTGATCAAGAGGTGGCGGCAGTATTTCGACGAGCACCTTAAAGGCGATGTGGCCGAACACGAAAGTGGTGGCGCGGTAACGAACTTGGGAACGCGTGCGGAGGACGATAGACTGCCGGCCCCAGACCTCCAAGAAGTCGAGGAGGAGGTGAGCCGGTTGAAAAAAATAAGGCCGCTGGCGTTGACCAACTACCAAGCGAGGTAATGCACTGTGAAAGCACTGCACTGGATCGTTACCAAGATCTGGGAGGACGAGATTTTACCGGAGGAATGGATGGAAGGAATCGTGTGTCCCATCTACAAAAAGGGCGACAAGCTGGATTGCGCGCGATCACTCTGCTGAACGCCGCCTATGAATACAATGTGCCCACATATCACTTATTCATCGATTTCAAATCAGCCTCACAATCGATCGAGATTAGCTATGGAAAATCATGCACGACTACGGATTCTCAGACAAACTGATACGATTGGTCGAGGCTACGATGGATCGAGTGATGTGCGTTGTTCGAGTATCGGGAATAAACTCGAATCCCTTCGAAACTCGCAGAGGGTTACGGCAAGGTGATGACCTTTCGTGTCTGCTATTCAACATTGCTTTGAACGATGTGATAAGGAGAGCGAGGATAGACACGAGTGGTACGATTTTCAGAAAATCAGTCCAGAAGATGGAAGATACGTACATCGGACTAAAAGTTGAGTCCAAGCGGATCGGACTAGACATCAATGTGTCAAAGACAAAGTACATGAAAAACAGGGGCTCGAGAGAAGATAATGTTAGCCACCCATTACGAGTTTTGATTGACGGTGATGAAATCGAAATGGTCGACGAGTTCGTGTACTTGGCCTATAATGACGAGTCCTGGACAATGCTTGCGGAGGATAAACGCGCACTGGGTGTTTTCAAATGGAAGGTGTTGCGAATCATCATTGGCGGAGTGCGGATGGAAGACGGTACGTGGAGAAGGCGAATGAACCATGCGCCAGTTGCTGGGAGGACCAACCCTCGTCCAAACGGCCAAGGTCGGGCGGTTATGGTAAGCCGGGCATGTTGTTAGAATGTCGGAGAACAACCCGGTTAAAATGATCCGACCGGAATAAGAAGAGGTGCGCAGCGGGCATAATGGATCGATCAAATTGAGGATGACCTGCGGACCCTTCGCAGCTACCTGTATACAGCAGAGACCCGCGTGGTCTACGACTGAAAGAGTAAGAGTGATAATTTTTTATCGTGAATATCTCTTGTTGTATTTAGCGTATCAAAATAATTTTTGACACATGCCATCGGATATATGATCATCAATTTATGATAACATTTTCAGTTGTATGACATAATCACAAATAATTCAAAATCAACGTTTTCTGAAATGTATCAAAGAAGAAAACTCATGACGCCTATCTCGTACCTGGGTAGGTATAAAAGGTTAACACATAATATATTTCGTTCATTCTAACTAGAACTATAAAGATTGCTTCCTTGCAAATCGAAGATAAAAATCATCCATTTAGTGCAAATCTGGAATAATTTGATTAGCTTTGTGCACTTTTCGCAATACGAAATTCGCACCAAACGAGTGCGAATAAAGCCAGCATTTGACTGCTTTGCGTTCTAGAAAAATGCTCCGAACAGTGTTTAATATCGTAGAGAATTTCACAATTTGGCCCATCTGAATGCCAGAAATGAGTCCCTTGGCCCTTCTGAATGCCATGAACGAATCCGAAATGAAATAATCGACATCAAAATTATGTATGTTACTATTTTTTTACTTTAATTTGTTCCGCGTTATTTAATTGTGTGGTAGAAAATATTTGTTACCAGACCCTGTCAGATTGAAGCGAAAGCAAACTTCAGTTCAGTAACACCATCGCATGGCAACACATTTAACATATCATGTTAATTGTGCTGTTGTGTTGAAATCTTGGAAGCAGAAAAAGTTGCGAAATTAACACAATCAACTAATACGAACGATTATCATTTTTATTCGTATTCACGTCCTCCAGTTATGTCTGTGACATTACTCACCCGTCTTGTTTTACCGCTCGACTTTCGCGGAGATAGCTGAACCGATTTAAATAAGCTCAAGTATGCTTGAAAGCTACTATTATGTTAAATCATTAATCAAGTTCGAAGTTCAAATAGATGACACTTAAGGCTCTGAAGATATAACGGTATAAGTTACGTAACTTACAAAAGGCCTTTTTTTACCGCTCATTTTGCCGAATGGCTGAACCGATTTCAACAGTCTTATGCTCGTTTGAAAGCTACTATTGGGCTATTGATCAAGGTTGAATATCAAACATCTATCACTTCTGGTTTTGGTGATATAATGGTATGTGTGACATAAACGACAATTTAGTCATGTTTTCGATAGTCTACATATTTATTATATTGTTTACCAATGCATTCATGCATTCTATATAAAATAAAGTATGTTTACCCATGGCGTATTTTCCATAAAGTACCTAATAGATATGGTAAAATTTGATGCGTAAAAACTTGACCCCGCGCATATATTCGAAGGGTCTCCAGAAAAAAAACAAGTATTGTACTATGACCAAATACAAATAATAATACCCCTAAGTCCCATACAAACGAACCGCCAATGTTTGGTTCACAGCCTGAACAAGTAAGCCTAGCAAATTACTCCTAGAGTGCCTATAACCAGAGTGACGACATCTCATCCGTAAGTTTGGCAACAATTCAAAACATTCCATTAGCTTTACATTGAATTGACAGGTCGTTTGCTCGTTTGGAACTGGGAGCTGTCATTCCAAACGAACAGCTGTCGCCACCCTGATTATAGTCACTCTAATTACTCCCTTTCGTTGCGATAGTTTGAAAATGTGGAAAGAGATCGTTTCTGGCAACGCTTTATGCTAGTTGCTACGGCGCAAAACAAGTTTGTTTGTTTATGTTTTCCGTTGTTGTATTGCAACAAATTCAAAGATACACTCCAAACACAATGACATGAGTATGGAAGAAGGTAATAACTTCATGCAGCACTACTACAAAAACAAAATGAAGAGGGTCCCGATAGTAAACGGCGAAACAGATCCTGAATTTGAAGGCTACGAAATGGCACCCACAGACTCTGAATTAATAAAGCAACTCCAGAAAAGAAAAAAAACATTCTGCACCAGGGGAGGATGGTATGTCCTACCAAATCCTCAAAGCGCTCAACGGAGGAATGCAGCTCAAAATCTGCGAGATGCTAAGCAAAGTGTTCGTCACCGAAATCATCCCTGACAGATGGCGTATCTCAGATGTGCGACCGATTCCAAAGCGAACAGGTAACCCCTCGGAACCCACGTCGAAAAGACCTATTTCATTACAAAACATTAATCTGAAACTGATAAACGCGGTGGTCAAAGACCGATTGACCGAGATCGCAGAAATTCGCGGTCTAATTCCCAAACTATCATTCGGGTTCCAGAAAAACTGCTCATCTGTAACATGCGTAAACTACGTAGTAAGCAAAATCAAAAAAGTAAAGGAGCAAGGACACTTAACTCTTGCTGTCTTCCTAGATGTTTCGCAGGCCTTCGACTCAGTCGATCTTTACACATTGCTTCTCCGCCTAAGAGCTCTGATGATACCAAACAAAATTCTATCATGGCTTCATACGTACTTGCACAGCAGAATTATGAAACTAAAAATAAAAGAAGGTGACGTGAAAATCGAGGTCAGTGAAGGCCTACCCCAAGGCTGCCCGCTTTCTCCAATCTTATTCAATCTTTACACAAGCGCGCTACATGACATTGTAGAGGAGGATTGCGAACTCATTCAATTCGCAGACGATTTCACACTGCTAGTCGAAGGCAGAAATTTAGAAGACATTGAAGAAAAAACGAACAGCTTTCTGTCAAAACTGAACGCACGGCTAAAGGCACTAAATCTGACTACCAACGCAAGCAAGAGTGCAGCAATACTGTTTTCCAACCGAACTGCAGATGGTTTGAAATTACGATTAGAAAGTAAAATCATACAAATCAATAACACACACAAACTTCTGGGTTTCATCTTGGACAGACAGCTTACTTTTCGCAAACACATCGAGTATGTTCGAGAAAAAGGTGCAGATAAATTAAAAATCATTAAATTACTCGGAAAAAGGAACAACAACGCAAGCCCCGAAACGTTGGTCAGAGTGGGAAATGCAATTGTCAGAAGCAGACTCGAATACGGGGCCCAAATTTACGGTGGAGCCGCGGATTCCAATATTCAAAAGCTAAAAACCCTCCAAAACACATTACTACGAACCGCAATGCGCTACTTGAAGACAACGCCTGTACATGTCGTATACGCAGAAACAGGGCAAATGCCAATCAGGCATAGAATTGAATGGCTAACAATGAAGGATGTAGCTAAAAGCACTTTCCACTCAAATCAAATTCAACCGTTTATCGAAAAAGCAATACTCAACGAAAAAGGAAACGGTTCATTTATTACCAGCATTGCCTCGAAACACATTGATGTCGTGATGCAAATTCACCCTAAAGATAAAAATATTGCCTGGCTTAACAGAAGAAAATATCTAGAACCAAACTTGGAGCGAAACATCAAATCATCATTGTTCGAGGGGCAATCATCCAAACACGACCTCAGTTCAACAATTTGGCAACAGTACTTCAAGATGACTAAAGCCAAATACCATAATTTCCGTTTTCTCTATACAGACGCGTCAAAACTGAACGGCGGAACCGGGATTGCAATATACGACGAAACCTGCGACAAAGCATGGTCGTACAAAATCAACGAGAACTACTCAACGACTAATGCAGAATTGCTTGCAATAGCCAAAGCCGTAGATATTATCATCGAGAATAACTACAGCAAAGCCATCATTTTTACCGACTCACGAAGCTCGTGTAATATGTTATTAAACAGCACCATTATCAGAGAACACTTCATCGCATGGAACATATTCAAAAACATGAAGTTGGCACAGAAAAAAAGAATAATTATCCAATGGATACCGAGTCACAAAGGAATTACTGGTAACGAACGAGCAGACATCGAAGCGAGGAACATTTGCATGGAAGCTCAAAACGATTTCACATCACTCACACTAGCGGACACCCTAAATCTAGCTAAATTCGAAATAAGAGATAGTTGGGCCAGAGAATACAAACATCTCTCGGAACAAAAGGGAAATTGGCACCTGGGCATCATGTCCACTCCAGGAAGTAAGATTTGGAGTCACGGCCTGACATTAAATAACGCAGAAAAAATTCAAATTAACCGTATCAGAACCGGACATACCCTAACAAAGGACCGCTTATACAAATGGGGATGGGAAAACAACGAAATGTGCGACATTTGCGAAGAAACAGAAAACGTAGAACATCTGTTATATTTCTGTGTAAAATATAACAACATACGAGTAAACTATCCAACGCTAGAATACTGCAAACCTCTAAAAAATATACTGCAAGAAAATGCCGAAATGGAACTTAAACAAATGGTACATTTTCTAAAAAAAATCGGTGTACATATATAAGGCTATAAGAGCTAGCTTCTGAATGACCAACACAGCATCCAAAACCTAAACCGAACAAACACAGACTACAATGGCGAGATGGACCGCAATCGGTCTCAGCCGTCGATAAGACATAGCAAAGAAAAAAAAAAAAAAAAAAAAAAGATACACTCCAGCTAATCGATGAATGAAGAATTGCGATATTTTTTGGCAGTGATGGGACTTTATTTCATAGACGGGCCTTGGTGTGGAACATGGGTACGATTCGTATACGTACCACGGAAACAGCGATTAGCGCTCTACACGATAAAATAAAAGTTAAAAGAGAAACAAATGCAAGCTGTGTATGCGTTTTCCCAATAGTCACTCATATATGCGTGACCCAGACAAATTGATTATAGCCCGAACGGTGGCAGACACAACAGTTTTTCTTTCATGATGGATAAACTTATTAATTGAATTATTTTCTATTAGTATTATGACGTAAAGGTTCCCCGCATTTAGCAGATGTTGGAAAAATTCCTACTCCTCTGACGGGAGTGATTTGCAATGTGAAGAACGGATGGCTACCATAACGATTCGGTGAACAGTGCCGAGACATTCTAACATATAATACTGAGCAATTTCCGAAAAGCCAAGGAGCAAATTTCTGAAAAGCCAAGGAGGACAAAAAACAAAATCCGATATGGAATAACCATATCTCATACACAACAACATAGTTCAAGTTTATTTTTCACTACAATAAACAGTAACTATGGTGAACTTGTTCTTACCCTTCAGTGTTGCTAGTTTTATAGAAAACTCGTTAAAGTACATTGTCACTCTGACAGTGTATCATGACAGTGTACCGCACGATGCAAAATGTGTCCTTGAAAATTTGTCGAAGTACTCCGTATTATAATTTGTATTTGCTATGACTGTTATGCTTTCTAAATGTTTTATTCAAAAAACAAGTTTATCATTTGAGTGCAAACATTCGAAAAAAAAATTTGTTGGAAATCGGTTAAACTGTTTTTAACGTATTCGAACGGTTGACATTAAACTGACGAATCTAAACCACGGCATTTCGTCTATTCGTCCGTAAACGAGAATGGGACTTTTCATTCGTACGAATCACTTCTATTCTTGTGATTAACCATATGTGAAATATGGTTAATCACAAGAATAGAAGTGATTTCATCATGGCTTAGCATTTATTTGAAGAAGTTTATTGATATTTAAATATTTTGTGACAAACGAGTCGATTTCGAATTCATTCGAGTGAAAACTAGAATGGCTTATCCGTATTCGTTAGAAAGTATCCGTTCGTCGTATGGTCGATACGGACGTAAACAAGAACGAGGGTGATTTTTTTTCTTTGCTGTGTCACTAACGTGACAGGCTAAGGCCAGTGATAGCCCATCTTGTCCGTGTATTGTTAGATTATTATTTGATTTTATATTTTAATTCGATTGTGGTTTTATTCACATGTGTTTTTCAATTTTCATTTTTATAGGTTATATTTCTATTGTGGTTTTAATTTCGATTCTTTTATTTATTTCGATTGTAATGACTTTTACAGTGACTCCCGATGATAGTTTCGCGGCGTCGCAACACTGATTCACTCTAGAACGCAAAAAATCGCGAAAAATACACAAAATTTCATCGCACTAGTGCGAAACAACATCCTCACACGTTGAGAGCTCCACCGGAAGTGAACGAAGGTGATTAATTTATAACCAAACAAACTCACTGTTTCTGACCCGTTTGGTCTTCGATTCAAATAAATATCTTATGTGGCGTTTACATTATTGCTGGTTGCCAGCATGCTTGTGCCAGTATTCTGACACGCCAATAGCTAGCAATGTTTACACTATTGCTGATAATTTCTATAAAAAATATTAAAAATAATGAAATATATCCTTTAAGTATTTTTTTTAATTATTTTAAATTATTACTCCTAATTTTGATATTGCCCTCTTCACACGAACGAATGCTTTCAACTGAGAAAAACATGAAATATGTACGAGGTGTTCAATGTTTTCATTCCATTGCCATATTGAATTTCTTCGCCAGCATGCAATTTAGAACGATCAGAAATGTCCATGTTGGCAACAACCAGCAGCTGGTAAGCGTTTACATTATGCTGGTAGCGTGCTGGAGGGCATCAGAGTTCTGGCAACCAGCAGAAGTGTAAACGGGAATCCGGATCCGACTTCTGCTGCCGAAAATACACAGTGATGAAAGTTAGAAATGTCTAACCTTCATATAATTGACGACACAAAATTTTGAAATAGACCTGGGCATTTGAAGGCCGTATAAACTAATTGCAACTATGGCGGTGTCGTTTTCGCTTGATGCCAAACCTAACCCAGCTTCCATCCTAACTGTTGTCAAACCTTTTGTTTGAAGCTAGTTTCGAACCTAGTTTTAACGCTGTTGAACTGAAAATCGAGTCAGTTTCGAACCTGGTTTTTATATCAGGTTTGTACGAACCCTCGTTGCTAAGTGCGAAACCAACACAGTAAAAGTGAAAGTTATTTGATGAAACTACCCTGGGTCAATATCAGTTTTCTCAAGCGAAAACGTCACTAGGTTATTTATTCATATCCAGATCTAATTTTGATTAGACTCTAATTGTTTAAAAACTATCAGTTCAGTTAATGTAACTTCTAAGTTCATTTTTCTCGGTGTATAATACAATTAAAGAAATGTGTACACCTTTACTATAGCAAGGTATATTTTATTTGCTGTCATTACTGTCATACCAGGCTGAATCGTGAAAACAGAAAATTTCTAGTTTTCCTATTCTCAATAGCTTTTACTATATCAAACATATCAAAATTCACGTTTTAGACGTCTCTAAAGCGATTTTAAGTGATTATTCGTTGATTCGTTTATTTGAACAAGTTATTTGTAGGTGAGATTTGAGTTTACACTTAAAGTTAATACAGGAATTCTGAAGCGTTTCAAACTTGTGGCATTTTGTGAAATAGAGAATTTGTGTTTTTAAGTTTGTTTTTACTGAATCGAAGCTAAAAATTTACATTTGGTGTTGGAAATATTTCTAATGTAATAATGACTGTTTGTCAGGTAATCAATAGTAGATTCAAAAAGTCTACCGCGATTGTATCTAATTGCACACAAACAAAATGTAATTACCTTTTCCTCTGTTTTATGTATAATTGTTCCACAACCAGCCTCGCACATCGATAGTAAACAATAGCAAACGTCAGAATTGAAAAGTGGCTAAATAAAGATAATTTACTATCAGCTTAATCTTTGATAAGAGTATGCGGAAGTATGCAAATATTATCGTAATTGTTATATAAACAAGGTTTGTGCTGCTTCCAACAAGAGATCTTAGCAGTAAAGAGAATGCATATTTGGTTGCTTTTGTTGTGCTGCCTTCGTTTTGCTACAGTTTGTTTAACTCTTGCAAAGAACCATCAACAACAATCTTGCGATAAAAGTAGACGAGTGTTCACTGATCTATATGGCGAAATCAGTGATGGTCCGTCTGGATTCAATTACACGCAGGATTCGCATTGTGAATGGCTTATTCGTGCCCAAAACAAGAATCAGTTTATTACACTAACTTTCAGGAGCATGGGAACTGAATGCTCGTTCGATTACATATTTATTTATGATGGCGATTCGTTTCGATCTCCGCTACTTGGTAGTTTTAGTGGCAAAACCGAGCCGCAAAGAGTAGTTGCTTCGTCAGGAAATGTAAGTATACTATACAATTTATTTCTAAAGAAATGTCTCACGAGTTCTTTTAGATGCTAGTGCTTCTATACAGTGATACTAACTACGTATTGGACGGATTTAAAGCAGAGTTTTCAGTTACTAATTGTCCCAATAACTGTACCAATCATGGGAAATGCGTTGATCACGTATGTATATGTGATGATAAATGGGTTGGGAACGATTGCAGTCTTGATGCTTGTCCAGAAGGCTGTGGAGAAGAGGAAGGTAAAGGCGTTTGTAAAAATGCTCGATGCGTTTGCTCAAGCGTAAGTATTTTTAAGCTTACGATAACTGAACGTTTCATGTTAAAGTGAACACTATGTTTGTAGGAATATTCCGGCCAGTCGTGTAGTTTGCACAAAATCCGTCCTATTGCAAATGAGTGGCATTGGCTATCAAATTCGAAAAATGGATTAGCTCCGCGTGCCACACATAGTGCAATATATTATGCTCCGACTGATTCATTATACGTGTTTGGAGGTTATAATTTGAACAAAGTGTTGAATAGCTTGCATATATATCGCTTGGAGAAAAGTGTTTGGGAAAACGAATGGGGTGTAACGTTGGGAAGTGAAGAGTTGCAGTCCGTTGCTGAAATGAATGGTAAAGCTAGGAGAGGAATGTTACTTTCTGAAGAAGCGAGTGAAGCACTGGGACTTAAAAGAGAACCAAATTTCTTCAACAATTTTATTTATTCTTTAGCGGATAATAGAACTGGCCCGTTTGGTGCAGTGTACAATGATAGTACTCGACCAGCCCCAAGATTCGGACATGCTGCGTGCGCCGTGAAGGATGGTTTTGTAGTTTTCGGTGGAAAACTTGCAGACGGACGATTGTCAAATGATTTATGGCTGTATAATATCAGTGCAGCTGGTGGAACATGGTCGAAGAGAGCAACTAACTCCAGTTTTAAACCTCCAGCACTTACCAGACATACGTTAACACTTGCTGACAACTATCTGTATGTATTTGGGGGAGCATTAGAAAATGGAGAATTTTCCTCTAGACTGTTCAGAATAAGATTGTATTCCAACTCATTCAAAGAACAATGGGAAGAAGTTATTCCGCGAGGTGGGAAAACTTTGGATCTACGAACTGTAGCTCATACCACATCGTATCACAAATATACCAATTCTTTGATCGTATATGGTGGTGTTGTGGCAGGAGTAGCACGATTTTCGAAACTATCAGATCGCATGTTTACATTTCAATTGGATAATTTGCATTGGACTGAAATAATGTATCCAAGAACGCCTTTAAGAGATGCCTATATTCCTAGAGAGCGAGCCTTCCACACTACAACAATTAATGGAAATTATCTTATCGTCTTTGGAGGTTACTCTCATCGACACAATAAGGAGGAAATTTGTTATGACAATCAAATGTACCTTTACCACCTAGGTTGCCACAATTGGATCAATCAAGATGTATTGGGAACGAACAAGAAATCTCGATATCCCAAACAGCAGGGTGTATTTGCTCATGCGGCAGCAATAAAGAATGGTAATACTTTGTTCTTGGTAGGAGGATATCATGGAAATGTTAATGGAGACTTACTTGCTTACACGTTACCACCGATGCTAGTAGTGACCAACGACAAGACTTTTGAACCGGAAGCGGCATGTTCGAAACATTCTTCTGTTATCGAATGTTTGTCAGATCCTGAGTGTGGCTGGTGTTCGGCAGATAGTGTGTGTTATGGTAGAACAATAGGAGCTAACTGTACGACAAATCTTCAAACAACTAGATGCCGTGGTATTTGTCCGTCACTTGGAGATTGCCATTCATGTTTGATTCATGGATCATCCTCGATAGGGGGTTTCAAATCGATAGCCAGTAAGCTAGGACTCGATAGATGTACGTGGTGCGTTCAAAATGCTCGTTGTCATCATAAGGATGATAATTACGGTGTGTGTGGAGAGGACACTCCTTCACAAAATCCCGGCTGGTGGGGAGCTAAAGGAACTGAAATCGAGAACGTAGATCAATGTACACAGAAGGATACACGTCCAGGGTTAACATTCTTGAAGTATCTTGACCCAGTTAATTGGTCCATGCCGGATACGGTCATGATTGTAAATGCAACAATGGTCGATTTCAACGTTCCTTCAACGACCACTCATACAGAACAGTTGTTTAATGGGCAGATTGTAGCCAGGCTTCTTGGGTTCATCCGCCCACCAGCTGTGTGGGAAGGAGCAGGAGAAAGACTAAGAGCTTGTGCAAGTTATTCCCAAGCTGTATTGCATATGGCAATAACAAATAGACAGAACTCTGATTTCTCGACCAAGATTATCCCTAGCGTAACTGCTAACATAACAGCTAGTCAAACCATTTGTGAAATGGCACAATGGCGGAGTCTTGAACCATGGTTTCGAGTAATGGTAGATTTTCAAGCAAAACGCAATATAAACGTTGGCATTCAGAGTCATCATCAGCAAGTCAGCAAAATGGGACTACAGCACAGCGCAATCAACCAAGAAAATGCCAAAGCATTCACGTTTGAGTTTTTGGAACCGTACTCTAATGGTTCCTGTAGTACCTACCTCAATTGTCTTCACTGCTTATCGGATTCCCTATGCGGATGGTGTGAAATGACTAATCTTTGTATTTCACGACAGGAAAAAGAATCAATAATGTGCAGGAAGGGAGATAATTGGCGCTATCTAACAGTACAACCAGCACAATGTTCCAATTGTTCAAACTATATTTCATGTGAGCAGTGTATAAATACTGGGCAGTGCGAATGGTGGGTAGAAGATGCTCGCTGTTCACGTAAGGGCCGATCAGTGACGGCGGTTACCGAATTGGAACAATGTCCAGTTCCATGTTACCTTCGAACCGATTGCTCTGCCTGTCTTAATGAGCGAGGGCGTTGCGTTTGGTGTGAAGCAACTAGTCAATGTTTTAGTTTTTCAGTATACACCAGCGAATATCAGTTTGGATTGTGCCGTGAGTGGTTGGATCAAACGATGCCGATTGGGATGACACAGTCACAGGATTCAAATACTAGTCCTGGAGGCAACGCTGTACAATCGACGCAACAATGTAAGTCATGCGCTAGTCTTCAGAACTGTTCCTACTGTTTGAGATCGCTTAGCTGTGGATGGTGCTATGATGTAGACAATCCTATTGAAGGAGTCTGTACGCAAGGAGATTTCAATCGCTCTGCCTTGGAATGTCGAACGATACTAAATGTTACTACTGATAATGTGCGTTGGTCGTATGCACAATGTCCCGATGTTGATGAGTGTGAGTTGGGCCTTCACGATTGCCACGAACAAGCTGAATGTAGCAACACTCATGGTTCGTACACATGTCGCTGCAGGAAGGGTTATCTAGGCGATGGTGTACGAAACTGTATTCAGACCTGTTACGAAACATGTGTTTATGGTTATTGTTCAGGAGGACCCGAATACAAATGTCAGTGCGACCTTGGCTGGACGGGTATTGACTGCAGCCGAAACTGTGAATGCAATAATCATTCGACATGCCTACAAGGAGTAGGCAAATGTGATAAATGTATGAACTGGACCGAAGGTTTGTACTGTGAAAGATGTAGTCCGGGAAGTTTTGGAAACGCTACATCTGAAATAGGTTGTCAGTCATGTGATTGTAATGGTCACGGAAACGAAGTTTTAGGTATTTGTGATTCTCAGACAGGTGAGTGCTACTGTCAAGATAATACCGAAGGACTCAAATGTGAAATGTGCAATCGAAACTTCTACGGTGATCCAAGAGGTGGTGGACAATGCTATTACCAGTGTGAGGCTCGTGGAGTACTGACACAAGTCGGAACAGAAGGAATAGGTTCGTATCAAGCACACCGTTCAGCGCGAGGTGGCGCGGAAGCACGCGAATGTTTGTGGATTATAAGTCCATATATAAAACACGGTGTTGAATTAAAGAACGCCATTATTCAGTTTGAAATTGAGCCGCACGATATGAATGTCACATGTGGACAAAATGCAGTGTACGTGTACGATGGTCTGCCAGATTTAACTGGTGTCACACCACAAAAACAATTGTTAGCCGTGTTCTGTAGTGAAGACAAAAGTCCGTGGCTCACAGAGGCGCGATCTGGCCATCTCACAATCCACTATAAGCAAGGAAGACATGGTCAAGGTTTCAATGCGGTATATAGTGTGATGAGTTGCATGATAAACACCTGTAAACGTCCTTACATTTGCGTCGATGATAAATGCGTTTGTCCGAAAGGATTTGCTGGGCCCCGATGTTCGTTAAAAATATGTCCTTCTGATTGTAATGCTGAATTAAAACAAGGAATGTGTGATATTGGCTATGGACGTTGTATTTGTGCTAGTGGTTTTGGTGGATCCGATTGCTCACGGCTTATCAAGTCATCGAATATAGTTTTTACGGAGTTATTTAATTCGTATCTTATTTCTGAAAGTTTCGAGCACCTGCGAAAAACTTTGCCTCGCTTTGGACACTCGTTGGTAGCTGACCGCCGGGGTTCATTATGGATGTTTGGTGGATACTCACTGTCACATGGGGTATTAAATGATATTCGCCAGTTTGATACCAAAAATAACACATGGATGCAGGTGACCGTTGATTCAAGTCCAGAAGATCGAATGCCTCAAGGACGATACTTTCATGCAGCAGAAATAATTTTCTCAAGGCAAGCAATCTATATCTATGGTGGTTTATCTCGCAATCAACTGAATCATCAAATCTTGGACGATTTCTGGCAGTTTGGATTGCAGACGCAACGGTGGAGCTTAGTTAATCAGAAAGGGGCAAAACCACCACCATTGGCCGGTCATACAATGACGTCGATAAAGGAATCGGATAAAGAAGTACTTTTAGTAATCGGTGGGTTTTCAGTGGATACTGGAATGCAGAACAATGTATGGATGTTTGATATAAGTTCAAGCACTTGGTCAAAAGTTCTAACATCCGGAGCCAAACCAGTCAGTATTTTTGGTCACAGTGCAGTGTGTCACCCTTCTGCACAGATTCTTTATCTGTTTGGTGGAATTGTCTATATTGATGGGAAAACAAGAGTTTCAAACAAACTGTATGCATTAAACTTCAAAAACCTGAAATGGACCGAGTTACCCGTGTTTGCTAACAGGCCTTCGGACTATATCCCACAGGCCCGTTATCTGCATTCAGCAGTCACCACCGATAGTTACATGCTAATTTTCGGGGGTAGACCACAGCCAGGTGGCAGCAATGATGCAATGCTGGCGTATGTTTACAAGTGCAATCAATGGGTTCGATTAAACAGTGACATTGAAATCATAGGGAACAGCTTTGGACAAACCTATGCCTCAGCTATGACACAAGATCCAGAAAATGAGGCATTCTATGCGGTTGGTGGTTGGGATGGAAGTAGTTATAGCCGTGTTATAAAAATCAATGTACCTCAAGATCTGTGCGATTTATGGAGCAGCTCCAAATACATATGTAGGCATTACATGGGCTGTAGTTTCTGTGCCATCAAGACTATAGAAGATTACATATCACACTGTTATTCTGTTGGGAATTCAGATGTATGTGATGCCCAGAATGGTACACTTTCTTTCAACAATGGTGCACCCTGCGACGATGAATGGATCTCGAAACGTAACTGCTCGTTATTCGACAACTGTTTAACTTGTCTTGCCTCATATCCTGCACACTTGGAAGCAAACCCAGCTTGTCAATGGTGTCCAGATTGCGGAATGTGTTTACCATATGAGTCGGAATGTGATTCCAAAACAAAATGTGCATCTAATCAGACATCCGTTAGCATGTTGGAGAATTGTCCGGCTATCTCCTGCGCTGCGTCGGATTGTGATAGTTGTCATTCGTTACCTAATTGCTCTTGGACATTTACTGGAAAACAATACCAGTGTCAGCAGCGAAATGAAACGGATAGCAACAAAAAGCCAGCAGCATGTCCGTCAAACTGTCACACGCACACAACATGTAGCAGCTGTTTGAATCAATCTTCATCAGAAGGTGGTTGGTCGGATTGTAAATGGTCGACACAACTAAGCGAATGTATCTCACCCAGTTATCAACCCTTGTATTGTGCTGGAAGTATTTGCGGCTTAGTATTAGGACCTAGGGACATTGAACAATGTCCAGAATCATGCGGTACATTTTTGCAATGCGCTACATGTTTGCGACACGCACACTGTGGGTGGTGTTCTCGAAACAGCACAGAAGGAGATGGTGTCTGTACCGAAGGATCTTTAGATAGCCCCTTCGATTATCCAGCAGCTTCGACATGCGATGTGATTTATAAAATAAAAAATCAAATCATCAATATTGATCCGAGTGATCGATTCAGTTGGAACTATGTAAAATGTCCTCCGGAAAATGAATGTGCAAATAGGCATCACAACTGTAATGTCAAATCGGAGCGTTGTGTTGACTTATTACATGGGTATGAATGTCAATGCGCTGAGGGATACCGAACTGATTCATCTGGTGTGTGCGTTCCTGTTTGCAAACAAGGATGCGTTAGGGGTTCCTGCATAGAACCGGATAGATGTGAATGTGACTTTGGATATGTGGGTGTTAATTGCAGTATACAATGTCAGTGCAACGGACACTCCAAATGTGCCGGACCAGATCAGCTTGATAAATGTTTAGAATGTCATAATAACACACTTGGAGAACAATGTGAAAAGTGTATGCCATTTTTCGTTCGGGATCCGCGTAACAATGGCGAGTGCATTCCTTGTTCAGAGTTCTGCCATGGACACACGGACCTGTGTGTTTCCAGAGAAATGGAACCAATCGTTCATAATATGAGTCGTGCGGATTTGACAAAATTTCTAACAGAAGGGCCTCAATCTGACGCCTTATGTTTGCGCTGTGAAAATTTCACAGACGGAGATCGTTGTGATAGTTGCTTGCCAGGATATTTCCGTGGTGCTACCATAGCAAGTGACCCTTGCCGACCATGTCAATGCCACGGACACGGAGACATGTGTGACCCGGTGACTGGTGAAAAGTGTAACTGCGGTAACAATACAGAAAGTGACAATACTTGTTCGGCCAAGGGAAAGAATCTGGCTTACAGTTGCTGGTCGATGCAATGCACCAAATGCAAAGACTCCTACTCAGGTCATCCATCCAACGGGCATCAATGTTACAAACACATAACTGTGGACTCCAGAATGTGCTTCGATGCAAAATCGATTGGTGAGTAATTATGATTTATTTTCATAACTTCAGTTAGATTAAATATCCTTATTTCTTTAACGACTCTATTTTTGAGCTCAGAAATATTTCATGTAATAACACGCAACTAAAGTAATAAAAAATAATAGAAAGTTTCTGGGTATACGTGCCTGCTCTCGGCCAATGTTGCCAGAACAGAAGGAGAGATGATAAATATTCAATATATTTTCAGATCCAATTAATATGAAAGTTAATATAATATTATGATACAAAGTGGCGTTGAAAGGAATTTGTGGTGTTTGTGATGATTTCTTTGAAATAATAATGTGTTGGGTTGTGTTTTGAATATCTCTCTGTCTCTTTCATATCAGTAGTATCAAAGACATCATATTAACAAGCTTTCACATTTCCCGAACATATCATTGGCAAAATTCTTTTTTACGATCATGGCTCCCTCAGGCGAGTCCGCACCGAATCTCGTACATAGAAGGAGAGGAGAGAAATGTCAAATTCGTGCGCGCCAAAATAGCAGCACTGCGCACCCATACAATTGACATGATATGTTGAATGTGATACTCCAAGATCCCAAGATTTCACTCCAAGCTGACAGGGTCTGGTAGTGTCGCTTCGGAAAATTCACGTTTCCACCCTTTATAACTTCGTACATAGAACTGAATCCATTTTAATCGGAGCACGGAATCTTTTGGAAAGCGGTAGAATTTGACTTCTGTATTTTTCGAAATGTTTCGGTTTAAAAAAAATGCCTTGCACTTCATATTTACTTCACGCACATATTATTTTAAACGGTAATCAACTAAAAACATTGCTTCTCTCAATATAAAAAAACATTGCTGGTGATCCTGACAACACTTTTAATTCACCCCGCAGTAACATTGATTTCAAGGAGCCTTTGCTTATGCCAATTTCAACCAACCATGAGCTGGTCCAAAACTGACTTAAAAAACGGATACATATCAGTCTGGTATTGTCCTAGATTTTACTTATTATGATGTAGCTGTAGTTGTAAACAGTAGCTCTTTTGCAAACATTTAAAACCCTTAGAAGGGCTTATCCATCGTTGCTCACTTTTCGGTGTATTTGGTTCCAGTACAAACGATCAAGACCTAAACGCTGATCTAATTGTCCTTGTTTGAAGCGAAACTGTCATTGCGACCGGTGTACCACATAAATCCGTCCCGCAGCCAGGGCTACATCATTCACAGATTTATCTATAAAACCACAGATTTTTGGCATTAAAAATGCCTCACTCTTCACTATACGGAGTCAGTAAAAAAATACAAATCTAGCCGCGTAACCTTTTTTTGTCGTAATTTTGAACGCTTATAGCTTAGTGATTTGTTGATGGATTTATATACTATAACTATTAGTATACTAATCGATGCGGAAAGACTTAACTTAAACATATGATATGACGTCGTTCAAGTATTTCAATAGTATGCCATGCAAAAATCAGTTTGAATTGCCAAAATGATGTCATTCTCTCGACCGTTCGAACTATCGCACAAAAGTGAATCTATAAATATATGACCCTACCATTTTTTTTGTTTGATTAGTGAGTGGATGACAGAACTGAAATCTACATTTGTTCGCTCGAAGGATAATGCATTGTGTGCGGAGTGTGGATGCCATTTTCTGTATGGTTGAATATATTGAGTACCAATTAACTGTTGATTTCGATTCTTTGGTCGCCATTCAATCGATGAGCAGTCATCTGGTCGGTGTGCAGTTCGGCGCTGTATGCGGGTATGGTTAATATGTGTTCGTTTGTGTGAGTGTTCACTGCACTGCAATTCGCTTTAATGTTGGTTCACCAGTGAACGATGGGGTTACAGGAAACGCTGTACTTACAAAGTAGGCTAAGAATTACCGTAATTTTAAACGCTTCTAACTAGATGTTTCGAAGATGGATTTATATTATTTCTCGATGAACGTATGATTAGGTCCTAAGTACAAATTACAGTACCTTTTTGTTTACTTTACAATTATTTGCCTATTTTTCAAATTTAAATCTGTTGAGAGTTTCAAATTTGCATTTTAATGTCATTATGATCGATTGCGTCTCGTACAATATTCCTGCAATTTTTGTGAGTAGAATATAAGCCCTTTTTCTACGTTCTAAGAAAAGCTCGCAAATTATTTCAAACCATTAGGTTAAGTTCCACAAGTCATTTTATTAAGTAATATATTTTCTTCTTCTTTCAGATGAATGCAAAATTAAGCCGCAACCTTTGAAACCTGGCCAAACAGTATTTTTTGTCATACAACCGCGTTACATGAATGTAGATATTAGGTTCATGGTGGACGTGACACAAGGTGAATTAGATTTCTACATGAGTCCCAACGACGAATCGTTCGTAGTGCAATCAAATATCAGCTCCGGACATCACGATATCTACCTGGATAGTCGTTATTCGTGGCTACACGATGTTGTTGATATTAGTTCAGTGGACAGTTTAAATATTTATCCGCTGAATGTGAACAGAAACTACTCGGAGATCAACATGGATCCTCCGTTGCCTATAGGTTCTATATCCAATTCACACTGTCGGATGGATACTGAAAAATATTTCTATGTCAAAGATCAATTTGCAAAAGATCTGATTACTTATGTGACACTGCATCAGTGTAACTCACTTCTTAGAGTCTTTGGATTGAAGAACCGTCTGGTAGTAACATTACCACATACTATCCATTCCTTAGGACAGACTAAATTCTACATAGCGTTGCGAGCGCGAGCTGCATCTACGGCAAGCTATGGATTAGTATTTTTCCGTCAGGATCAGTTGCATATCCATTTGTTTGTATTCTTCTCCGTATTTTTCTCATGCTTCTTCTTATTCCTTGCGATTTGTGTTTTAGCTTGGAAAGCGAAACAAGCAGCCGACATGCGTCGCGCTCGTAGGCGCCATGTGGTTGAAATGTTGCACATGGCAAAACGTCCGTTTGGCCGTATAAATTTATCACTGGAAAGCCCCAGTGAAACCCCCGCGAGTCACCGTAGACGTGGGCGGAGTAAACACTCATCATTAGTACAGCAAGACATTGCACCTGTTGCGTTGGAACCAACGTCAGACAATGTGGCTGCTGTCGGAACAGTATTCGTTCGTCTTCCAGGTAAGCACAAATCGCAAGTTACGTTAGCACTAGCATCGTCGTTGGTAGTGCTATTAAGAAATCAAACTACGTACAATCGAGCCTTCCACCGGCGGAGAGGCTCGTCTCATCATCAAGCTCAAAATTTACAGCAACAACTGCAGCCTTTGCAGCAACAACCGGTTCCGCCCATATTTATTGATGTGCCCCATGAGCAGGTACCGCTGCAACCATTGGCACTGAATAGGTTGCAATAACTTTAGTAGATACAAAATTAAGACTTAGTGAGGACTTAATTATTTTGAAAAAATGACGACGGTAAAAGGAATAAAGTTCCTATATCATTGACCAGATATGGTCAATTTTTCCAAAACCGCCAGGTGCACAAGTTTAAAATGTTCTTTGTTTTCGTAAAAATAACCGAGTATTTAAAAAGGATGGCGAAATATTTTGTGTTCAAAGTATTAGCTCCAATCCATATTTTTGCAATTGATGGATACCATCTCAAAAAAATCTTCATCTTTGACAACCATTCATCGAGCCATTTTCGTACATCCCCATATGTTTGAAAGTATTGCTCAGTCAGTGCATGTCCTATCGATGAAAATCGGTGATCATTAGAAAGAACCAAATCTTACGAATACAGCGGGTGCGGTAGAATTTCGCAGATGTTCATGCTGCAGAATGACCCGAGCGTGTGTCTTAGTGCCCGTTCTGGTCGTTTTCCGATTATTGTGTTGATTAAATTGATTATTTGTTGATGGTAGCGGATGATATTAACTGTTTCACCGGACTTCGAAATATACTGCTTCTTTCTGATTGCACCGCTCACGTAGCATTATCTTTTTCTCAAATTACTGCGATCTTGGTTGTCCGGGCATTACCCATGATTTTTTGAATTTCGGATTCTCAAAATATCAATCTTTCGTCGTCAGTTGCAGTGCGATGCAAAAAACACTTTCGTAGCGAACGACAGATGGAAAAGCAAAAAAACTCAGTGCGAAATGATCTTTTTACACTACAAAAGAGTTTTATGCATTGCATTGCAACTATATTGTCAGTTAATTTTCGTTTATAGTCCACTGGATTTTTTTTTTCACTGGACTAGAAGCGAAAACGTCTAGTCGCCAAAATACGAATAAAAACTCGAATTTTCACCACACTAACACGATACAACGTGCTCATTCGTTTAGAGTTGTCCCATGACTCTCAGCTGATCGGAAATGGCTCGTTACCAAGTGACATTCTTCTGCTTCGCCATCATTTGACGTTTTTGTGCATCATTTTCATCCAATAGTGATCATAGTTTGCCATTTTCGATAACTTTTCTAAGTCGTTTTCATTCGATTAAACCAGAAAATAATAACATTCCAAAAATTTTGTTTATTTGGTTCGAAATTAGGCTTGTTTAACACGAATTAAACCAAGTAACAAATATGACGTTTTGAAGAGGGGGGGGGGGGCAACCATCAATATAGCACCATCTGCTGCCAACAAAACAACTTTTTAAACTTGCGCACCTGGTAAATCGAGTAGTTACCTTGACAGTTTGATTCATAGTATTTTTTTGTTTCAATTATAGAGGGTTTAACCTTAAAGTCATTCGTCTCTTCGGGTCAGAAAAGCTTTCTGACCCTACGTGCGGGATTGGGAATCGAACCCAGGTGGGCTGCGAGAAAGGCATCGACTAACGCAACACGCTATACCCGTCCCCTAAATCCATACTATTTTTCGTTTTCACTATTCTCATTTACAAAATTATTCGAACTTTATAGTAGATGAACTCGATTATCTGCCCTGCTGAGTTTTTTTTAGTTACTGCAAACGTACTTTTTTCGCTAGGCAAAGTAACCATTGTGTAAAGGGCATTTTGTTTTCTCGTCGTTTGAGTCGAGGAATCAATCCATCGCCTAAGGGCCAATTGCGAGCGTACACTATACCCAAGTAACAATTCGAATGCCTAATGGTTTTGATTGTAATTTATAGGAGTTTTGTAATTGATTTTTCAATCACTACCTGTTTTATGACGACTATAATAAATGTCTCTTTTGACAAGTAATATCATAGTTCTTAAAGCTTCTATAAAACTTTTTACCCAGACTAACAACTGGACTAAAAATAAAACAATGTGTACTAGAATAAAACCATGCAAACACTCTTAATATTGCTTTCAAACATTTTCTTTAAAACATTATTGTCAGTTAAATTCATTCATAAATCTAGTTTTGTGTGTGTGCGTGCTCATTGGATGGCAGTTTCACTCAGAGCAAATTTGAGGGTTCTAAAGTATATTTATGACACATTTGTTGTGGGCTATTTGATTTATTGTTTCTTGGGTTGAGCGTAATTTGCATTAAAGAAAATTTCATGGCCGCCATTATGATGTCCTATACCGTAGCATTTATTGACATCAAATATACTTCGAAATGCAAAAACGAATAAAAATGATGGGCTTTAATGATTCATTTTCAGAACGTATACACAAGTTTTAATGTTACGAAATAGTTTTATACAAAAATGACGAAGAATCACAAAAAATAATTTTTAAAAATCATGGAGATTTTCGCAAAAACTGCATTTATTTCAAGGCGATTAGTTATAATTCTTATTTTTACCCAAACATTCACGATAAAAATAAAAGCGCATGAAGTTTTTACGTTCGGAAAAAACCTCAAACTTGTAAATAAAATCTAATATATTCTTACTGGTTGCATTCAAAGCAGACATGACACACACATAGTTATGAAAAATATTATCAAAACGACAATTTATTCATAGCGGAATTCATTCCTTCCGAATAATTTAAATGTTGATCGTAAAGCTGGTTTCAAAATTTTCTTGAATTTGGAGTTTTAACACAGGTTTATGCTAATTCTTCACTTTGCTTTATAAACCTTATGAAGAATGGTCCACTTGGCAGGAACATGCTCTTATAGAGGTTTTCAGTAGGATTTCGTGGAGTTTAAAGTTTTAATGCAAGATTTATTATGTAGCATTAAAGACAGCTACAAGTATTTATTAATATTAAAATTGTTACTTGGGTAATGAGCTGTGATTTTTTCAATCAATAATTTTTTTTCAACTAATTGCAAGATTGCGTGGCACATACTAAATTGGTGCAGACATGCGGCACATCTTCTCCCTATAGAGGCATCACAAAGATCACTTAAAATTTAGTTTTAGAAATATAATGCTTTTAATGATCATTAGGTGTGTTAAACTATTTTTTGTACAAATGTAATTGACGATTTACAATCAAAGACAATTATTTATAGACAAAATATTAGCAAGACAAGCAGTTTCAATTAGACATTTAAGGTGATCGATCTCGGGATGGATGAGTGCTGTAAATATGATTACTAGAGAGAGGGAGAGAGAAAAGTGTGCAATTAAAAGTTACTATTTGAACTATACTAAAACAAGATAGTACATTTCCATACATGTAAAAATTAAATGAAAAAATGAGACTTATAGAAGGGCATCCGTGTACCGATGACTGTCCAACAGATATTGATTCTTAGAATATACTATAGCGCGTCGTAAAAAAACAATATCTGTAAAGTGTATAAAAACGAACGACGAATTATTTTAGAATAAAATAGGAAAGGTGTTGTGTTTTCTTGTATTAGTTTTAAGAGAATCTCAAGTTATTTCATATGTATTATAAATATATAAATATATATATATATATATATATATATATATATATATATATATATATATATATATATATATTATATATATATATATATATATATATATATATATATATATATATATATATATATATATATATATATATATATATTTATATATATATATATATATATATATATATATATATATATATATATATATATATATATATATATATATATATATATATATATATATATAGGCTAAGTGCAAGACTAGCCTGTTGAGTGGTAGAGTACATAGAATCTCAAGAGAAAATCGAAATAGAAGCAAATAAGCTATGTATTTTTATGGCAAACCAATTTGTATTAGGAATTAAAAAATAGATAACATAATATGCAATTTAAACTTTGAAATTAGATGACCGGTTCCTTTCCAAAATCCAACTTATCATATTCCAGTTGTGCTGTTCGGATGCAATGGACTGTATCGTTACAAAAATCAAAAAATCGCGTGTGCTCTCGGAGCAGTCAAACTTATAACTAACTTTTATTCAGATCGATTACAATGGTATGTGTATGAGAATGAACTGGAATCACGGTGTTTCATTTCTTTGATGGTTGTCGCGTCTTCGTGGATCGAGTTGCCAACCTAACATTCTCCCGCGCGTTGAAATGCACCATTTCAAGAAGGGATGGCTGGTTCTTCTCCTTCACCATCCAATGGAAGTAAACAGATCTTCTTGATTGCCCTCGTCGTTGTTTTGCCGTTAGGTAAACGCAGACCAACCACACGTGTGTGGCCGTCTCTTCCTGGAATCAGCTCAATGATACGGGCAAGCATCCACTGCAAAGGAGGTACGTTGTCGTCGACGACCAATACTAACGCACCAATCTTGAACGTGGTGATTTTAAAATCCTTCTGGCGTTGCTGAAGCTCGTGAAGATAGTGGGTCATCCACAGGTTCCAGAATTTTTGCTTTAAATCTTGGACGAACTGCCACTTGGACAGCCGACCAGGATGAATTTGCTGATATGAAGGCTCTGGGATCGCTTGAAACTCCCGACCGATTAGAAAATGGGCCGGAGTGATAGTACGAACATCGTTTGGATCGTCTGAAGTAGGTGTTAATGGCCGCGAGTTTAAAATCGCCTCTATCTGGGTAAGCACTGTTGAGAATTGCTCGAAGGAAAGATTATGCTCGGCCAAAATTCGCATGAGGTGCCGTTTAACGGATTTGACACCCGCTTCCCAAATCCCCCCGAAGTGTGGGCTTCGTGGCGGAATGAAGGACCACTTGATTCCTCGCTGTGTACAAAACGTATCAAGATCACGACAATGTTGCTCATCACGAAACAGTTCAGCTAGACGACGTAGTTCATTGTTAGCGCCTTCAAAATTGGTTGCATTGTCGGAGTACAAATTCTCGATCAGACCTCGACGACTGACAAACCGTTGCAGGGCCCCGAGAAAGGCTTCCGACGTCAAGTCTGAAACCGCTTCCAGATGAAGGGCACGAGTTGCCATGCACACAAATACACAGATGTAACCTTTCGTAATCTGCGCGGTTCGTAGTTTGTGGTTGCCACGAATATTGAATGGACCGGCGAAATCCAGCCCGGTGCGTGTGAACGGAAACGACGGCTGGACTCGATAGTCGGGTAGATCTCCCATGAGTTGCGTAGATGTAGTTGGTTTTAACCGATAGCATGGTATACACTGATATATAACCTTTCTGATGATGTTTTTTGCTCGTAGAGGCCAATATCGCTGTCTTACTATAGCTAGCAAGCTTCTTTGACTGGGGTGAAGATTGGTTTGATGTAAGTATCGTATCAATGTTATTGTCACGGGATGTCTTTCCGGGAGTAACGCTTGATGCTTGTACTCATAAGGAACTTGGGCGTTCCTCAAACGGCCACCGACTCGCAGAATTGCATCATTTGGATCGATGAAAGGATGCAAGCTCCGGAAGGGAAGTTTCAAACTGGGGTTCTTCGTTCGCAATAACTTCAACTCAGTAGCAAATGCTTCAGTTTGCACTAACCGCATGATCAATGCGTGAGATCGTGAAATCTCATCCGTCGTAGGTAAACCCTTAGTGAGTTTCTTCCTACCGCTACGCAAAAAATCACAAAAACGTACCACATATGCCATAGCACGCAGAATAATTGAAAAACGGCTAATTCGATCGAAAAGCGGTAGCCGTGCTTCTGTGACCGCTGTTACTAACACTGTCTTCTTCACTTCAGGAATATCTTCGTCCACCAGTGCAGGCGGCACAACAATGATTGGATCTGCAATACGGAGCATTGTTGGTCCAGTCCACCAGAGCGAATGAGACTCCATGTTCTTCGGGGCGATTCCACGCGATAAACAATCAGCAGGGTTCTCCTTCGTTGGGATGTATTTCCATTGAAATCCCTCAGTCGTATTTTGAATTTCTCGGCCTCGATTGCTAACGTACGTTTTCAGCTCACTAGGTGATTTCCGAATCCAGCACAAGACAATTTGCGAGTCACTCCACATAGTCACACAACCAAATTGTATATCGAACGCAGCTAGTATCTTCACAGTTAACCGTGATAATAGTACTGCCGCCAATAATTCGGCACGTGGTGTGGTGATTTGTTTCTGTTCCTTTGTTTTCCTGGGTAACACTCTTGACTTGCTGCATACTAACTTCATCTCCGCTGTACCGTCAGTTCGTTTCAATCGTGTATAGATGCAGGCGCCGTACGCGAGTTCTGAAGCGTCAGCAAACCCATGGAGCTCGATGTCACTGGTTTCTTCACTCAAAATCCATCGCGGAATTTTGATATTGTTTAGAGTTTGTAACTGTTGGTAGTACTCTATCCATAACTGCGCCATATCTGCAGGAACCGTTTGATCCCACTCCAAGTTCAATGACCACAGCTCACGCATAATTAATTTAGCAGCAGTTACCGCCGGACCTACAAAGCCCAACGGATCGAATATCTTTGCAATTTGACTCAAAATTGTTCGTTTTGTGTGAATAGCGTACTTGTCGACTGGATGTGTAGAGAGCACTACTGTAAACTCATCTTTGACAGGGATCCACGCCACACCCAGTGGTTTCATAATTGTGTTGATACTCGTATCCTTGATTTCAATACCACGTTCTCGTTGGACTTCTGGGATGTCCATCAGTAGTTCTTGGGAATTCGAGGCAAATTTGTGTACACGAAAACAACCCTTTGCCAGAAGAGCTACGGTCTGATTCTTCAATTCAATGATTTCCGGTAATGTATCAGCTCCAAAGAGCGCATCATCCATATAGCAAGATTTCTGGATCGCCTTCGAGGCTAATGGATACTGTACTCCTTCATCGTCAGTCAATTGACGGAGAGACATCGTCACAAGAAATGGCGATGAAGCTAAGCCGTACGTTACGGTTTGCAAGCCGTACGTTTTCAATGGTTCATTCTGGGTTTCCCTCCACAAGATTCTCTGATATCTTCGGTCGTCTTCGTGTACCGCGACTTGCCGGTACATTTTAGAGATGTCGGCTGTAAACACAAATCTATGGATACGGAAATTCAGAAGAATCGAGACCAAATCATTTTGTACAATTGGCCCGATCAATTGGGTTTCATTGATTGAAATCCCCGTATCTGACGCTGCTGATCCATCGAAAACCACACGTAACTTTGTAGTAGAACTAGTGGGTTTCAGGACATAGTGGTGTGGTAAATAGAAACCCTGTGAATCATCGGGCTTCGGATTCTCGATCATGTGACCAAGTGCTTCGTACTCCCGCAGGAAGTCACTATACTGTTGCTTCAGCTCAGGAACGCCGTTCAGACGTTTTTCCAATCCATAAAATCGTTTTTCGGCCATGCGCCTCGAATCTCCCAGTAGGATCTTCTTATCATTGAACGGTAAACGCACCAAATATCTGCCGTTTGCCATTCGCTGATGCGTTCTTTCGAAATGTTGCACGCATTCTTCTTCAATAGTAGAATTTAATCCTTCGATATCGCCGAACGACTCAATTTCCCAAAACTTCCTCACCAATGTATCCACGCTTTCTTCGTAGGCAGTAGCGGAGAAGGAATGAACGACTCGAGAATCTTCGTTCGGAACTGGTCCACTCAAAACCCATCCAAACTGAGTTTCTTGTAGTAAAGCACCACTTCTTGGTAGTTGAAGTCGACCTATCATCAGCATATCAAAAAATACATCTGCTCCCAACAACATGTTGATCTTGTCGGGGACATGGAATCTTGGATCTGCGAGTTCAATTCCGCTTGGGAGAGATAAGGTACTAATATCCACCTTACTACTTGGCAGAACTCCCGTGATTTTGGGAACCACAAGCAGTTCCAAGCAAACCGTGTAGTCGTTGACACGAGACGTCACTTGGGTATGGATATTGAGACGAGCTTTGGTCTGAGTATCGTTCAAACAGCTGATGTGCACATTTGTTGGATGCTTCTTTAGCGCTAAAAGAGTCGCGAACTGCTCGGTCACAAAGCTCGTATGCGACCCAGAGTCCAGTAGTACTCGACAGGGATACTGTTGACCGCCCTTTCCGTGGACAAGAACGACTGCTGTAGAAAGAAGTATCTGCTTTCCCAAGTTTTTTGGTTGCGCGCAGAAATTAGATTGTTGCTCTACATCTATTGTAGCTACAGTCGAACCGCTCGTTGATGACTGCTCAAAAGTTTTCGTTTGCTCTGCCTTCTTTGCGGACGGTGACGACTTTTCAGACTCTTTCGCACTATCATCAGGATGGAGAATTGTGTGATGAGGTTTCCGACACTTTTTGCAAGTATGTTTCGACGTGCAGTTACTTAGTCTATGCCCTTTCTGGAGACAATTGAAGCAGGCACCAATGCGTCGCAGGGTATTGTACTTGTCGGATAAGTTTACGTTCTTGAACGTATCACATCTCCACAGCTCATGATTATTAGAACATTGCGGACACTTATCAGTAACAGTGAGTAAGGTACTCGTCTTTCCCTTCGCTTCTTGTACGTTGCGTACTGGTTTTTGGTTTTTCAGTACTTGCTTCACTGCAGGTTGAATCTTTTCCAATACCTTACATCTTTCTCGTAGAAACTCAAGAGTGTCGTCATATCCTGGTAAGTCATCGTCTACGTGGTTCAATTCCCAGGCTTTGCGAGTTTCGGTGTCTAATTTGGAAACAATGCGATTGATCATCATGCACTCCCCTAATCCTTCTACAGGAAGACCAAGGTTCTTTAAAGCTTCAACATTTTTCGTGCATGTGTCAATAAGTTTTCGTAGATCGGACGCATTTTCGCTCAGTAGTTTTGGAAGGTTGAAAAGAGCATCAATATGTTTATCAATAATGAGCCTTTTGTCTTCGTATCGCTCAATCAACATCTTCCACGCAGCATTGTAATCATTATTGTTTATGATTTCTTGGTCAATAATACCTGCGGCTTTGCCCACTAACGAGTTTCGGAGATGGTAAAGCTTAATACCGGGAGCTTCAGAATTGTACCGCTGCATAATCGTCTCAAACATAGATCGAAAGGCGAACCAATTCTCATACGTCCCATCAAAAGTGGGTAACGGAACCTTCAACGGTGGTAGGTGTAGCGCAACTTCGGATGTCCTATTCTGCATACTTTGTAGCGGCTGGATGGTGCGAGCAGCATCTTCCTCCATCTTAATGTTATCATCGATCAATTTAGAAATATAGATGAATAACTCACCGTATTGCTGCTCAAACCTAACATATGCTTCCTCAGCCTCCTCTCGTACCTCGTCTCCAACGTCCACTTCAAAAACTCTCTGTTGAAGCTGGTCGTATTCCGCAAAGGCACTCTCGATGGTTTTTAGCTGAAGCTGTAAGAACTGTTTACACTTCAGATTCGGGTTTGGAACGTCCTGGCTAGATTCCAAACTCGATCGCACTCTCATCAATTTGTTTCGCACGGAATCCATTCGGCTGTTCATCACCTTTATTGCTGCCATTGCTTTTTTCATTTCTTCTTTGGCTTTTTTCTTCACTTTTTGAGCACTCACTGATGGGGTTTGATTTTCTTCTTCGTCCTTTTCTGGTAATTCCAACTTTCGTGGATCACCCTTTTTAGCCCTCGGCATTGGCGTTTCGATCGACATTCAACATTTACTAATCCGATTCGCGGCTCCTTCACGAAATTATTACGAGCACAACGAATTTACTTGTTTCATTTCAAGTAACGCGTTAATCACAACCACAATGTAGAACCAGTATTCATATCGTGTTTACAACTACAACTGAATCGGCGTTCTAAGCCGGTAGCCGAGTAAATTCACAAATGCACACTGTCTAGTACGAAATCGCTCACTGCACAATAGAACCGGTAACACAAACGCGTTGTTCCCGCATTCAACGTCGATCACTTAGTGATAAATCTAAACTATGTTAGACTTTCCGAATTCAACCACAATCGGTGGTGTCAGCAACAAATGATTACTCAGGCACAATCACATCAATTTTCCGGATTGCGCCCTCAGGGCTTCTTCTTTGCAATCACAATGTATGAAGGCAAGCTTATTTTCTATATGTCGAACCGTCGGTGGTCCGATTTCAAAATGGCGTCGTATTCGAATGCTTCCCGCAGATAGCTTCTTCACGCAATGGCGTCACTTCGCACTGTCGTTTCCGCGATAACGAGTACACCAGTCGGTGTTCGGTTTCGAATAAAATCACTAGAATTCCAACATTTCCGCGAGAAAGTTGGTCAGAACTCCGTAACAGGATCGATCCGGCTCGAAGGACCAAAAAATGTGCTGTTCGGATGCAATGGACTGTATCGTTACAAAAATCAAAAAATCGCGTGTGCTCTCGGAGCAGTCAAACTTATAACTAGCTTTTATTCAGATCGATTACAATGGTATGTGTATGAGAATGAACTGGAATCACGGTGTTTCATTTCTTTGATGGTTGTCGCGTCTTCGTGGATCGAGTTGCCAACCTAACACCAGTCAATGGTGATTTAATCGACTGTAAACGATGATGCTTTATTCGTAATATACAACAACATTAAGAATTGTTTAGTGGTTCACAGATGCATTTCACTGTCCCTTTTCATAAGTTTACTTTGAACATCCATGAACTCCACTATGGAACACGATAACATTTTGCAAATCGGTGCAATACTCAGAGTGTCGTTTCATGAAAAAAAACTGGAAAATCAGGAAATTCGATTATACCTGAAATTTTCAAGGAATTTTACTCGAATCTGGGAATAACTCGTGCTGATGATTTTCTTCGCGAAAATCATATTTGTTTTACAAAAATTGTAAAGCTCATTTGCAAGTTCTGTGAGCATTTACTTAATCAAATATGTGCTTTGACGTCTTCTGTATTTTTACAATATAGTGTAATCGAATATAGTGAGACTGAAGTGTGAATATTGCAACAAGGCCTACCATGCCGCTTGCATTGGCGTACAACGACATCAGGAACATTTGATCTTGACTTTTATGGTACCAGTATGTGCTGACTGCCAGCATTTAATTATAAACTGATATAATTGAATTATTAAACTGGTCCGTAACATTCCGGCCCTCATAAATTAATAAATTTATTAAATATGAACGGACCATTTATATATGATTCACTTTCTTTACAGTTGTGACTCGACTTCTGAGTCAGTAGTTCTAGTTGGATGACATCTACGACGAACTATTGATGATCCCTCTGCGTTGGACCTGGTTTCGATTTTCGACGTCTTCTGGTTAGATTTGTGTTTCAGATTTTTGCACATCAGTAAAACAAAAAGTGCCGTTATTAAAATTCCGACCAGGAATAATAACGCGCCAATCCAAATACGATGATAAGTGTTTATCGGTGGCTCAGTTTCCACTATATCTAGAATATTCTTGTAAGGATTCACCGACCATGATGTTGTTGATCTTTCTGTCGTCGTGTTGTCAATATTCAACTCGATGTCAATCTGTGACCTTGGCTTAAAATAGGTAAACGTTGCCTTGTTACTAATTTCCATGGTTGCATAAATTGTTTCCTTTTTCGCTTGTATCTTGCATTCTGGTGTCATCTCGACAATTGCTGCTTCGTATGGCGGTGAAATTATTGTATTTTCACAATGAACTACGATCGTGCTGGGATTATTCGTATAATAAAGTACAGAGTTCCGCATAGGAAGATGTATTAGTCGTGTATAGTTACCAGGTAATCGATTAACTATACATCCGATTTTTGGTTCTATATGTAATATTGCAGCAGATATGCAGTCGGGTGCCTTTAATATTTTAGGTTGCTTCATGATAAAATAACTGCTGTTTAATGCTACCATTTCCTTCGTCGAGTAGAAGTATTCTCTTTTGACATTTATAGCAATATATGGGTTTTCTACAGAGATTATTGTTTTATTCTCGTGATGTGGAATGGCCATCACATTGAAAATTTCATAATTTTCCTTATTTATAATTACCGTCGTCATGGTAATCATTATTGTGCCATTCACTATCTTTGAATCATATTGAATTACAGAAGGGTGATCTAAAAGCTTATACCCATTCGGCAATTGCTCAGTAATGTTATGCAATATTTGCTGAAGTTCTATTTTATCCAGGGGATAGGAACGAATCCTTCTATATTTTGCCAATATTTCGTCGATTATTTCTCGAGCAAGAAATACTATTTCCATGGCTTTTCTTTGAGTAATAGCTACACGGTCTTCTGTATAATGAACCTTAAGTTTATCCATTCCGTCATGAAGGATAGAAATCCTGCTTGCAAATGTGTCTCCCATCTATGCTGCCTTTACATTCATTAGGTTCACAGAATGCGCTATTTTATCGAACCTTTCATCTTCGTGTATGCGCATAGCTTGAATTTCGTCATCGACATCGTTTCCACCAAATAATAAGTCCTTGAGAAATCCTAATATTCCTCTTCCTCTTTTGTCGTGAATACGACTTACTTTACTATGGGGTGCCTTTTCAAAATTTACCCTCTGAGAGAGTGATAAGTTTTTGATCGTGAATATCTCTTGTTGTATCTAACGAATCAACATAATTTTTGCTACACGCCATCGGAAATATGATCACAATTTTATGATAACATTATCAGTTGTGTGACATAATCTCAAATAATTCAAAATTAAACTTTTTTGAAATGTTTGGTATAAACGAATATCAAAGAGGATAGTTCATAAGGCGCGTTTGCCTTTCTCGTATTTTTGAAGCTCATA
Source organism: Malaya genurostris (assembly GCF_030247185.1). Classification (NCBI taxonomy): domain Eukaryota; kingdom Metazoa; phylum Arthropoda; class Insecta; order Diptera; family Culicidae; genus Malaya; species Malaya genurostris. The sequence goes on along the minus strand of NC_080571.1, from coordinate 195,461,712 downwards.
GCTCAATGATCTGTGATAGGATTAAAATAATCTAACTACCAATGAAATCGAAATTTTTCAACTTAAACGTGTATAGCAACAGCATTGAAGTATTTCAATAGTAAACTATTGAAAAACCCGTCTCATTTGACCCATGTCAACACCAGCCAATCAGAACGCGTTCTGTTCCGAACAGTGCTTGATATCGTAGTGAGTTCCACAATTTGGTGTTTCTGAAAAGCTCCTGCTTTTCAGAAGGACCTAATTGTGGAATTCACTACGATATTAAGCACTGTTCGGAATCCCGCACAACATCCTGATAGTTTCTTTCAATGGATTATGCAAATCCGAAATGAAATAATCGACATTAAAATTATGTATTCGGCTATTAGTGAAAAAGCTACAAACGAAATCACGTAAAAAGAAACCTCTTAACAAAAATTGGATCAGTTTGGATTCTGTCGCCACTGCGAGCAGATGTATTTTGTGTCGTTTGCAAAGCTAGTTTCGCTTCCGACAAGAGCGATTACGTCACAGCTGCCAGTCATTTGCATTGATGAAAAACAACGGTGGAGAGCATCACACAAAATCAGCCGTTCTAATGGCTCTTAAAGTTTTCTAAAGAACTATTAGTATTCCTTGCTCGCAAATCGTAGGTAAATATCTTCAGTTTAGTGCAAATCTGGAACAGTTTGATTAGATTTGTGCACTTTTCGCTGTGTGAAATTCACAGTAATCGAGATCAAGTGAAGACTTCTTTGTTTTTGCGAAAAATGTGAAAAAGGGGAATGCTTGCATAATTCATACAATTGATCAACGAATTGATATTCGGAAGTGTTAAGGAACATGTCAGTTGTTTTCGTATGCACGACATCCAGTTATGTCTCTGACATTACCCACCCGCCTTTTTATTCTTGTAGAATACTGAATCTCCAATTTTGCATTACTTGCCTGACGTTGTAATGATGTTACTATTTGTTGCATATTGCGATCTCTTATTAGTTTTTTCATCGTAGCCAATACCGTAGATAACTTATGGTGAATTTCATCAATAGTATTCATGTCCTTTTCCGGGATCACTTGTGTATTAAGATTCGTCTTCCATGTTCCTCTTTTGAGGACGCATGTTCCATAATGGTTGAAAATCAATCCGTCCTCTTCAATTAGTTTTATTTTCAAAGACATAAAAAAAAATTAAATAAAATTAATTTCGAAATTGTACCAGTGAAGAGTCGAATGCGCTTTTTTTTCACTAAACCATTTGATTCTTCCTTCAATTTCATACTATCAACTAGTGCTGTATCTTCTTTATTTTGTTCAACAGAAACTGTTTCTAGTATCGCCTCGGTTTTATCAATCGAATTTGTTTTCATGTTCCAAGCAACTGCTGATGCACCAGAGTCGACTGAAGATGATTCAATGACTGTTTCGAGTTTTCTGGTTTCTTTCACTGGTTCTGACTTGGTTTGCACAGTGTCCGCAGAATTTTCCAACTTGGTAGCAATTTCGTTCGAATCATTATTAATTATCGTTTGTGATTCGGTTGATCGTAAAGCAATAGATGTAAAATCCTTCTCTACTATCATGACATCAGTCGATATAATATTAGAGACTGAAATGTTGCTTGCCGCGTTAACAACTTCTTTTTCTACAGCCTCATCTGTATTTTGTCTACAGCTTTCTTCCTTGGTGAGATCATCTTCTCGATCAGTGTTCATCATTTGCGCGTCGACATTTTCCTTCTCAATCGGTGTCGCAATTTTAACAGTCTTGTTATATATCATTATTTGCATGACGTTGGTTTCAGGTTCCCTTTGGTTGTCACAATCTCTCCACAAAATCCCTTGAGCATGTTGATCTTCTGACTTTATTTTGACTTTATGAAATATCTCCTTGATGTCTCCACTGACCGCAATTGTTCCTTGCAGCAACTTTAGTAATACGCCAATTAGTGAAGTAGTGGCGTCCGGCCCAGATAGTAAGGCTGAGGTAATGTAAACTCCTTGTACTTTAGCCGCTGCATCGAAGACCAATCTTGGTTTGCGTGGCAGCTTGTTATTCCAAACAATAGAATGTGGAAGATAGTCAACTTGTGGTTTTGATTGATTAAACTCTGACTGTGTTAAGTTGCGTATATATTCTATCCTGTCGTAATCGGCAAATGTGTTTTTCGCCCAGTGTTTCAACTCAGGATCTTGTTATAACGTTCTTTCCATTGACACCAACCTTATCATTGCATTTTTATAACTTTCCGGAAATGTTGTTTGATCATTTCGTCCCGATAAGCCATTTCCGTACCTGACCTTTTCATACTTTATTGTGGGTTTTATTATTTCATCTGCCTTTTCTTCCTCGAACGATTTAGGTAGTGTTGTGACTACTTTGACCTTTTTCATTTCTTCTGCTTGTTGTATTATCATAGAGTAATTGCCTTCGACTCTATGTCTTGTGTTTCCAAAAACGAATGTTACAGTTAAGTTAGTAACTTAAGGTTCATGAGGGGTTCGTGTTAAGCGTGCACGAAACACTCTGCATTAAAACAGGTACATTAGTAAAAACTCGCTTGAAGAGCGAACGGTACTGATTATTATTTTCACCCTCATTCTTGTTTACGGCCGTATGCGATACGTTCGAAAGTATGCTAAACTCGCATCACGGTTTACGTTCGAACCAATTCGAACGAATCTTTTTTTTAGTACATCATTCGTACGAATGAAAAGTGTCATTCCTGTTTACGTACGAATAGATTTGATGCAGTGCATTCGATTCGTCAGGTAAATGTTGCGAATAGGTCGTTCGTATGCTTGATAGCGTGTATAGAAAAACAGTTTAATTGAGTTTTAATAGCTTTCCTTTCCGATGTAAGTATTGTTTGCATTCTATTGCTAATTTGTAAATTGAAATAACTTTTTATAGGGAAAAAAGATACAAAACACAAAGCACCAATAAAAGGCAGTATGATAAGCTCGTGGACGCATTGAGCGATCAGCCAGATATTGCCAAAGGCTTTGCGAAGTTTGATGTTAAGCCAGGAGGTGGCAAAAATAAAATTATTGAGTTTACAGCGTTGGAAGAAAAAGTAATTTATTTGGCCGGACTAACAGCTGCGATCGAAGGTGTTAAGGATGCGGTTTCCTTTGGAATACCAGTAGCATCAGACGAAAATAATGATGCTATGGAAGATTGCAATTTGGAAACAATCGAAAATCGTTCAGATGAAGCCACAGAATCGTTTGATGAAGATCCCCTGTTATCAAGACCAAAAAAGAGACAAGTAACGAATAGTTTGAACTTGCTAGAAAAACAAGTAGAACAGCAAGAGAAATTTCATTCGAACATGGTTGATATTTTTCGAACACAATCGAAAAAAACTGGTGACATAGCTTATTATACAAAGCAAGTTTTTAAAACACTATCTGAACTCAAAGAACTGAAGGAACAGAATCTACTTGAGCAAAAAAGACATAACCTAGCGATGGAAAAAATCGCATTCGAAAAACTTAAAGTCAAGAAACAGTTAATTGAGCTACAACTGAGTCAGTTGTAAATAAAATATTTACAATACACTAATTAATGTGTAATTTTAACATGTGTTATTGTTTCTCATAAACCATCCGACTCAAATGAACATTGTGTATGCATGTTTGAAGTAGATGAACCTGTTTTTTTGTTAAATTTTGTCATGTGAAATAAATTCGAATCGATTGATTTTTTAATTATTTTTGTTTTAATCTATTTTCACATTACTACAAAATACATAACCTACTGTAAACTATTGTCAAGATAAGTTAAGCAGATATTGTGTAAAGCACAACAAACATTAATGATTTTAGAAGATTTTGAAGGCGAATAATGCAATTGGCGGGCACCTAGTATACATCGAAATCTATTCTTTAATACACCGATTGTTCGCTTTAATACACCGATTGTTCGCCTCTTCCCAAGCTGTGCCGTCTATTGAAATTACTTTCAGCGCTCCCTTCTTCTGGTGCACGGTGTGGGGTTAACAGCCAAGGCTCAGAAGGATAACCAGCATCACCTAGAATTTAGTAAAAATTATCATGTGTGAGTACTTCATTTTAGCTTTCAGTACCCAAAATTTTTGTATTTCTTTCCCCTGTACAACTGGTTCATGTAACTTCGAGCAGAACTCATTCTCCAAACATGTGAGTCATGGTTTGATCCTTGATAACTAGCATCAACAAAACGAATCCGCTGACTGTTGTCACACATCTAAATATAGTAAACATATATTATGTCATACAATACAAGCTACTCTTAAAACTCTTACGATCATAACGTTCAAGCTGTAGAATCCTTTTCGATTGTAAAAAAGGTTGCGATTGCTCGTAGGTGGAATTATTCTAATGTGAGTACCATCGACACACATAATTACACCAGATATTCCAGATTTCTCAAAAAAGAACCGTTTTGCTTCCATCATTTCTTCTGCTGTCATTACTATATTTATCCATTTTGAACAGATTTTCCTCTCCAAAACGACAAGCATGTTTGAAAGAATCTTCGAAAATGTAGGTTGCGCTATTGCCACGTCAAAGTCTTTTCCAGTGCCATGTTGGTAGCTACCTTCTGCAAAGAATCGAAGACACGCCGCAAGTTTTACTTCTGTCGAAATCCCGCCTTGCTTTTGAGGAGGAAACTCATCTGCGATCTCATTCAGAACGTATTGGAATGCTGATTTATTTAATCGAAAATTTTGCATAAACCTAAAATAAGAACAATTATTCAATAAAGCACAGCTATTACTATGCAAGAAACTCGAGCTGTTGGACAAAGTGTACAGCTTTTTGGTTAGTATTCTGTTTACATACTCTGAATCCGACATCTCTAAAATGTCGCTACGTTTTCGTAAGTTTGAACGTCTGTTTTTAATAACACTTTTCTCGTATTCCACTGCCATTAAACCTAGCATTACAGTATCCATCTAAAAATCGAATATGTATTACCGATAAACAAAATTCGTCGATTACATTTGTCAATTATGCACCATTTGACAACTACAACAGTGCTACACAGCAACATAAAAGGGCTCTCCGCATTCGGCTGATCCGACCGATCCGAGCTCTCCGGCGTTGACTTTTTCTCTGCTTCGGCTATGGCTGAGCTACGGGGGTGCGCATGTATAGGTGAGGAATATCGTTGCCAAAGATATGAATTTGATGTCGGGTCCGGCGTTCCTATACATGCCCTCGCCGAGATGAATGGGGGTACCATTACCGTATCTTTAATAATCGCTGTAGATATATCATTCATCTCATCAATTTGGTTGAATTACAGAATACTTGTCATCAATCAGCTTGAGTGTTCAAAGCAGAAAAATTCCTCGACTTTCTAAACCTTATGTGCCTTATTTCTGAACTCATGTGCCGAATTGAGAATCGAACACAGGTAGAATACATGAACGGCATCGACTTATTCTTCACGCTATATCTGTCCTCGAAACACTCATATTCAAAGTGGTCATCAACTGAAAGGTCGATAGAGCGACGAGATCAAAATAATTGAAAGCATTCAAACAGTTCGCCGCGCCGATTCAACTCTCTTAAAAATCAGACGTACGAAACCTCCCGATTTCAGCTGTTCCATTCTCTTGCAAGTATCTGACAGTGAACCTCTATTTGCTTCATTCCGCTCGAAATTGGGAAACACGATGAACTGGAAAACATATCACAAATTCCATTGGTTAAACATATTAAAACGTATAATGGCTTCAAACTGGGAGTTAAAGTAGGTAGAATCATCTTTTTAAAATAAAAATGCCTGCTAATGAAAATGTAACATTGATTGTTTTTGTTTATTTTGCTCATCTGACACTTCCTTGTTGCTTAGAAATGGTTCGAAAAAGTGTACCGATGGGGCAACACTTTTTAGCACACGAATCGTATTCGTGTGCGATTCGAGTGAAAACAAGAATAGCTTATTCGCATACGTTCGAAAGTATGCATTCGTACGAATAGACGATACGGCCGTAAACAAGAATGAGGGTGTTTGAGTACGCCGGCCGGACGGAGGGAGAGAACGCATAAGTTAGTTTTTTTGGAAAACAGGCAAGCGGCCGGACGGAAAAAAGTGGTCGAGAGAAAAGAGGTGTGCCGCGTGTGTTGGAGGCTCGCCATCGGGCAGTGTTTCTTTTCTGGAGAAACGTTCTCTTTCGTCAGTTTATGCCAAAATAGTTGATGGCAAAACAGATAGTTGGCAAACGAAGTTCGTCGCAAATTGGTGCAGCGAAAAGCCGCGTGGGCAAGAAAGCAGACGAGTCACGTGTCGAACGTGTTCCACACAGTCCAGTGTAACTTTTTGGCTGGCACTGCTCCGGCGTACTGTCGTGAATCACAGAGGGCGACTTAAGAGAGAACGACAAGGTCCGTGAAATCCAGACAACGTGGAATCAACACCTCCACCTTCCACCTGCCGAGGTTTAGTCGAACTCTCAGACAACGGATCAGGCAACCATTGATGGACGTGAAACACCCTTCCAATGGGCATCTGGAATACACGGAGAGCACGTTCCGAGGTTTATTGGCACGGCGTTTGGAGGTTGAGAAGATTGAACGGGAAATACTCATCGTTTCGTGTCAACTCCCATTCTGGACACGCTCCCGATCGCTCCGACCGTGTTGGAATATAAAAGCAAGCGGTAAGACGGCCAGGATGGTAGTGAACTTTGGCAAACTGACGACAACATAAATGGTGAGTGCACCGCTTTTTCTTACTATTGCCTCTTGTAAATGAACCGTTTATTATTGATTGGTGGGTTATTATCGCTTTGGGCAGAGAGACGAATGTCCTCTCCACGACGACCAATGTTTTATAACACGAACCATCCTAGTTTCGTTCGTAATGCTGTCGGTTCATTTGCTTTCCCAATCCGTTTTACAAACGGAATGAAAAGATGACTATGACTCAGTCCAATAAGAATTGTCGGTTGTACATTCTTATAGGTTTTCAATGGAATATTCTTCAAATATGGATATTCAGTCTGCAGTTTTTTAACATCCATTGATTGCTTAGGCAGTTGAAGATTGCTGATCGTCCTTACATCCTTAATAGTGAATTCCTTGTTGGATTCGCCATGAATTTTAAGTTGAACCCTGCGGCTCTCCTCCTCATTTCTGGTGACATTTTGTGTCCATATAAGTGTTAGTGGATCAGACCTTCCTTGTAGCTCTAGTTCTCTAGCCGTATTTTCGTCGAGAAGCGTGAGTGACGAACCGACATCCAAAAATGCATACGTATCAATTTTCTTATTCCCGTTGCGCAAAGTTACAGGTACTATTTGGTAGAAAACGTTTTGTTTGGTGTGTTCGTGGTGGTTATTTAATTCCACCTCTTGAATTTCTTCATCCTTTGGTACCTCTTTTTCGTGTGTTTGTTGTGTAGTAACGGGTGATGCTTTTTGTTGCATCCATCTATTCCGCAGCATTTGGTTTCTCTACAGCCTCGCATTTTATGATTCTTAAATACAAGACAGCTCAAACATAGTCCTGATTTGAAGGCCAGATTGTTTCTTTCTTCTGGTTTCAATACTTTGAATTTGGTGCATTCAGGTAGTTTATGACCATCACTACACATAACGCATTTATCTGCATCCTTGCTTTGATGCATGTTAACATGTATTTTTGATTTTCGCTCTGGTTCTTTATGTGATGCGATCATCAACCTGCTAGTTCTAGCATGCGTCTTTAGCCATTCATTTAGATCCGATAGTGTTTTTATCGGTGTATCATCTTGGTATTGGTCCTCGTGCCATTTTATTTGTAAGCCATATGGTAACTTTCGTACCGTGTCATCCACAAGTCTGTGGTCTATTAGATACTCTTCTCTGTCTAAGAGTGATACGTTGCAGACGAGATTGTCCAATGAATCGGATATCTCTGCTATCAGATTTCGATTTTCCTTTTTTATATTAATCAAATCTTTATAGACTAGTTCGGGTCTTCCGAAATTTTCCTCTAGTCTCTTTATTATTTGATCCACACTGTTTGGATCCATCATTAGTTGACGCACGCTTTTCTCTGCGTTGCCGTACAACACAGTCTGGAGTCTAGTGAGATTCTCCAGATTGTTAAACAACCCCTTTTAGGTTGTTTCCAAGAATATTTTCTTGAATTTAGGCCATTCCTTGGCCGTGCCTCCATATTTGGGCAAACTCATAAGCACTTGTCGTTTCAAATAAACCGTTCAATCGGGCTCTTGTTTGGTGGGTTTTATTCCTGCTGCCGATGTACCTGGTACAGGCTCTTCAGTTTCTGATTTAATTGCCTGCATGGATTTTATTAATTGTTCCATCGCAATTCTATTTTCCCGAAGTATTTCCTGGATGACGTCTTTATATAGCGATTGTTTTTGTTGAGTTTTCAATTGAATAAGTTCCCTTTCTGCGTCTAAACATTTAGGGCATATCCATCTTTCTTCCTCTGGTGGTGAAATTGAAAGTTTCACACACTTCAGATGGAACCATCGATCGCATTCGTCGCATGCGATCATGGCTTCTTTTTTATTAGCTGCCGTACACAGACGGCAACTGCCATGGGGGTTCGGTCGATATGTCGTGAACATCATGTTTCTAGCTGTGTTTAGTACACGAGCTATCCCTTTCGTTGCTAACGAAAGCCTTCTATCGTGCTGATAACGTGAGTTCTCGTCCTCTCTGGAGGACACCAATGTTACTGAGGGATATCTGTATGAAGCCTAGTGTAATTGTTTCGCCGCCGGATAGCTCTCGTAGCGGTCTATCCACCTTGAAATCAATTTCACTTGGGCTGGTTTTCGGATGAGTAACAATTTCCCCCTGACTGCAGTGAAATGCAAGTGATTTATTTTAACGAAATCTTAACTATATATACAAGTATTTTCCTTACAACAAATGTAAATGTTGCGCAACATTAACCACAACATTCTCGGTTTTCCCTTTCCATCTCATTGCGGGATCCTAGCTCACACGGATACCTAGCTATGTCAGCGCGCGCATCTAGTTTTACCCAAGGATGGCTTTTATCGTATCAAAGAATGCTTACTCGCAACTCTTCCACGATTAAATCGGTGCCATCAAAGAGAATCGGAAATCATCGCAACAACAAAAAAACCGGCATGGTACATTTAACATAGAATAGACACTAGTGCGAGAGCGAATTTCTCTCGGTGAACCGACTGAGAATCAACGGCTAGCACGCTGCTGTAGGGATTCTCTCTGAAGCAACAAACGGTCGCTTATTCTCGTTTCGCGATCCGATTATGTATGGGCAGTGGATAATTGCGATAGAATCATTTTACTATTGCCGCTTATTCTAACTACAGGCTTATAACCTTTGTATAATTTGTGTCTATGAAAATGTATGTGAATGCTCCACACAAGGGTTTTTAAATATTGCAACCTAGTATGAGAATCATCAAGTCGAATCATCGATTCGATTTTCTGCGATAATTGTCAACTTGCGATTCTCTCTTGGTAAATTCCACACAGCGGCGATCATTATCAGACTGAAATTTTTTTAAGGGCCATGAAATACTCAGAGTATGAAGTGAAGCGAAGAAATGTAGAAAAATTCTCTCGAGGTTCATGCATTGAGAGACTCAAATTCTTGTAGCATCTTCTACCGGATTGAAAATGTTGTATACAATATAGATAAAAATCGAGCAGCTTCTGTCAAATTTTCAGCAACCACCAACACTGGTTTTACCTGCTTGTTTACAAAGGTATTATTTACTTCATACATCCTGGTGCGCGGCTCAAACCGATGCTGTGTGTTTACATATTTTAGTCCTTATGGAAAGCTGAGCGGAAAGATTTTATTGCTCTAAATGTGTAAATTCCTATATTTGGCCCTAGACCCGCTTGAAGAGCGGCTTGTCTCGACTTGCACACAAATCATAAATCTATACCTGCTTTATTCAGGCACTACAACCGCTTGAAGAGCGGTTTAGTTTTGTTCATTATTTTCTTAATACTTTACAATGTCTAGACACACTCTTTGGGCCATCGGATAAAATCCCTGATTTGATTTAATTATAAACTGATATAATTGAATTATTAAACTGGTCCGTAACAATAACCTTGGATTCCCGACTTACGGGTTTGCCGACGGGTATCACATATTGATTACAGGTATTAGCATGAACACTTTTTTATGTAATGCAGCAAGCCCTGTGATTTGTTGAGAAATGTTGTTGTAAGGTTGGATTATCTGTAAATCCGGACAAAACATCAATGTTGCTTTCATCTCATCGTAGGATTATCACTGGAGCTCGGCCATTACAGCTCTTTGGTTCAGAAGTTGTTGTGGTAGATCAAGGTCAATACGTCGGGGATGTTTTTGATTCAAAACTGAATTGGTCAGCTCACATTGACTTCAGGATTTGCAGTATTCTCAGAGCTCTGACTGGACGTCAGGATTTAAAAAAAACTTGCATGACTTTCGGTCAATGCAGCCGAGCTATTTCTATTATTCATGTGATTTGTGTGAATGCTATCACGTTGCACCCAAACCTCCATTTACGAACCTTATATATGTATGTATGTATGCTTACACAAACACTCATTTGCGTATATGTGTATATATTTATACATATAAATGATCGCTTTTACTTCACCAATATTTATATGTATTAAGAAATACAAATATTTGCACACATGCGTACGTATATTAATACATATATACATATATAAGTTACGTAAATGGAGGTTTGGGTGTACTTCATATCATCTTATATGTAACTGCCCCGCAACTGCGTATCCGGATTTCTAGTTCTCCATACGTGGTTGAGTCTGTGTATGCGTAGCTAAAATTCAAGGGTATTCTATGGTTTCTAACCCAATGTGGTAAGGAGCTATAGTCAGAGGGTTTCATTGCTCTTCCTGGAGTGAATGAATCGTTTATGTATTGACCTTAATAGATTTTAGCAGATTGTTTGACATCCCTTATGGGGTGCCGAATTTACTTCTGCTCATACATACTGCGAGTCGTTCTGCATTCTTCCGGGGTCGGAGAATGGTTGCGCTTTTGTAAAATCCCTAAATCCTCTCGAGGGGTTGGAGGTTTTATCACAGACTAACAGACATGGCAGTATGAGTAAATTCTTATAAAAATATTTTTTGTCGTGAATACGACTTACTTTACTATGGGGCGCCTTTTCAAAATTAGCCATATGGAAGAATGGGCAGAACTTAATCGCGAATATCTCGACTTGTATTAATGGTAGCAACATAATTCTTTCACCATTTTATCAAAAATATGATCAGGAATTCAGGATAATATTTTGAACAGTGTGCGATAACCACAAACAACTCAAAAATTAAGTTTTCTTAAAATTTGAAAACAACGCGGAAAACTTTTTACTTTCGCTTGGGTTTTTCGCGCAAGGACGACGATTTTGAGATAGTCAGGCACATATCTTCAACTGAATGCGTATAAAAGGGGAACCGTGGTCGAAAATCGATCATTCCACCATCCACCAACTCACAAGGGTTAACAACGTCATCCAGCAAAACAAATCAGTGTCCAAAACGACTGCCATGGCAATACTGGATATTGAAAAGGCATTCGATAATGTGTGGCACGATGGACTGGTGTTCAAACTGCATCGGTATAATTTTCCCATGTATCTTATTAAAATTATCAAAAATTATCTTGCAGATAGAGCATTCCAGGTTTCTCTGAATAATGCACTTTCAGAAAGATTTACTATTCCTGCTGGTGTACCCCAGGGAAGTATCCTAGGTCCCATTCTATACAACATTTTTACATCAGACATCCCTCCTCTTCCAGGTGGTGGTGTTCTGTCACAATTTGCTGATGATACTGCCATTCTTTACAAAGGTCGTGTCATTAATGCTCTGAAGAATAAACTACAGACAGGTCTGGACGCTTTAACGGAATATTTTACAAGCTGGAAAATTGTGATCAATGCAGCAAAAACTCAGGTCATCTTGTTTCCACATTCAAGATCTCCAAAACTTGTTCCATCCGACGAATGCAGAATACGATTCGGTGATGAGATCATTCAATGGTCCGATGAAGTTATCTATCTAGGACTCACCTTTGACAGACATCTGATATTCAGGTCACATGTTGACAAAATCGTTCAAAAATGCAGCATACTCATTAGGTCTCTGTATCCGCTGATTTGTAGAACATCTAAACTATGCCTGAAGAATCAGATGGCTGTCTATAAACAAATCATCTACCCCGCAATTGAATACGCAGTCCCTGTTTGGCGGGGCTGTGCACGAACACACAAACTTAGGCTTCAGCGCATTCAAAGTAAGATCTTAAAGATGATTCTAAATCTACCCCCTTGGACAAGAACTAGTGAAGTACATGAGATGGCCTCACTGGATATACTAGAACAAAAATTCGAACAATACTGCACGAAATTTGAAGAGAGGTGCTCAATCTCTGAAATACAAATAATTCAAAATTTGTACGTATTAGGTTAAGGATAGTTATAAGTAGGTAGACATTTTATAAATAATTAAAATAAATATTATGATTAAACATTAGTATGTAAAACAAGAGTAACTAAAACACCTAATATCAATAACGAATCGTATGAACAACAAAGATGAAAGGCCAAAGGGTCAAAACACTTGTACTGTAAAATGTTGATGTAATACACAAAAATAAGATTAATAAAAAAAAAAAAAAAAAAAAAAAAAAAAATCGATCATTTCTTTTCGTGCGTTCGATGGAAGCAGACGTCGTGGGAGTGGAATCATCAACCAGCAGCGACAGAGAATGCACCTTCTGCGTGGTTAATAAAAACCTCAAACGCTCAGGTCGCATCTCTCATTCGCTTGCTGGCCATCGAGGCGCGAGGACCAGCCAGCAGCAGCAGCGGGAGTTAACCAGCAGCGAGAGAGAATGCACCTTCTGCGTGGTTAATAAAAACCTCAAACGCTCAGGTCGCATCTCTCATTCGCTTGCTGGCCATCGAAGCGCGTGGACCAGCCAGCAGCAGCAGCGGGAGTTAACCAGCAGCGAGAGAGAATGCACCTTCTGCGTGGTTAATAAAAACCTCAAACGCTCAGGTCGCATCTCTCATTCGCTTGCTGGCCATCGAGGCGCGAGGAGTTAACCAGCAGCGAGATAGAATGCACCTTCTGCGTGGTTAATAAAAACCTCAAACGCTCAGGTCGCATCTCTCATTCGCTTGCTGGCCATCGAGGCGCGAGGACCAGCCAGCAGCAGCAGCGAGAGAGAATGCACCTTCTGCGTGGTTAATAAAAACCTCAGACGCTCAGGTCGCATCTCTCATTCGCTTGCTGGCCATCGAAGCGCGTGGACCAGCCAGCAGCAGCAGCGGGAGTTAACCAGCAGCGAGAGAGAATGCACCTTCTGCGCAGGGTTGCCACATTTAAATCTGCATTTTTCAGAAGAAAAATCTGTAAATCTGTATCGGGAGCTCAATAACCTGTATTGAAAATCTGTATATAGAAGTGCTAAGAAATCGAAGCACAACGGAATGAAAAAGTCGTTAGAACACAAATTTAAAGATACCAAAACTTTTCTTAGTCTGAAATTTATGATTTTGTAGTTGAAAAAACGCTGGAAGTTGTTTTTGTGTTGGAGCCTTTCGAACTAATGATTTGACGAAAATCTTTCAAAATCCAATCTGAAAGTGAAACTTAATCTGATTGATCAATTGGTAATCTTTCTTCTTTACTACCTTACGTTATGGCCATCTTTTTATCTTATCAGAAGCAATTTTTGAAAGCCTAAGCAATTTTTAATCCACGCTATCAAAAATCTGTACAAATCTGTATTTTTTGCCAAAAATCTGTAATCTGCATATACAGAATCTTGGTCACAAATTTATCTGAAAAATCTGTAAAATGCAGATTAATCTGTATATGTGGCAACCCTGCTTCTGCGTGGTTAATAAAAACCTCAAACGCTCAGGTCGCATCTCTCATTCGCTTGCTGGCCATCGAAGCGCGTGGATAGGGATGTCGGAAATTTCGAATTACTCGATTATTTAATAATCGAGTATAATTTTGAAACTAATCGATTGTAATTTATTCGACTATCTGGGTTACTAATCGATTACTCGATTATTCATTCGATTATTACTATGAGAATTTTTTAATTATTCGATTAGCTCAATAATCGAATATTAGTTTTGAGCTAATCGATTGAATATTACTCGATTATCTGGGTTATTAATCGATTACTCGATTAATCGATCGATATTACGACATCCCTACGCGTGGACCAGCCAGCAGCAGCAGCGGGAGTTAACCAGCAGCGAGAGAGAATGCACCTTCTGCGTGGTTAATAAAAACCTCAAACGCTCAGGTCGCATCTCTCATTCGCTTGCTGGCCATCGAAGCGCGTGGACCAGCCAGCAGCAGCAGCGGGAGTTAACCAGCAGCGAGAGAGAATGCACCTTCTGCGTGGTTAAGAAAAACCTCAAACGCTCAGGTCGCATCTCTCATTCGCTTGCTGGCCATCGAAGCGCGTGGACCAGCCAGCAGCGGGAGTTAACCAGCAGCGAGAGAGAATGCACCTTCTGCGTGGTTAATAAAAAGGCGGGTGAGTAATGTCAGAGACATAACTGGATGTCGTGAATACGAAAAAACTGACACGCTCCCATCACTTTTCCGAATATCAGTTAGTTGATTGATTGTATGAATTGTGCAAGCTTTCCTCTTTTTCACTAATAGAATTTGAAGCGATACACCTACATTAAAGTACAGTTTAGTTACATTAAACAGCTACTATTCTACAACTATATATTCCAAACTTGAAACAATTCCTTTTTAATTTGCTAATATAGGAAGCTAGGTACGACAAATTTGTAGTTTATTTTTATTAAAGCTATGAAGTTCGAAGATATCTGATTCTTCTCGAAATTTCAGTACGAGACAATTGCAATGGCCTGGTCTGAAATGTATCTACGATCTTCGGTATGCAAGAGTGATTCTAATAATAATAATAATAATGATAATAATAATAATAATAATAATGATAATAATAATAATAATGATAATACAGATTAATCTGTATATATGGCAACCCTGTTTCGCAAGGCATATTTTCACACGACCCCATACTAGTATAAAGATGTGTTCAACATCATCATTTTCGCTTTCGCATTGCCGTTCGTAATTGAATGTGTTAGTGACGGTACAAATCTGCTTTTCTACCTGTCTTCGGAGCCATCGTTCTGACGGTGTCTCGTACGTACAGAGTAGCTGCTTTAACTTAAATGACGCTATTTCTCACATCACATTTCCTTTTATACGTGCTAGTGGTAGCACGGTAGGACGTCCCCTTTGTTAGAATTCCTTTCCTATACGCAGAACGGGAAACAGTGAAACGATATAAAAGAGAGAGTTAGCAGAGCGGCAGCCAGTAATACTGAATGGGTCGTCGAGCTGTGGAGGAACAATTAAGGGCAAGGCAAAGTCCCGCTCAAACCGTGCTGGTCTGAAGTGCCCAGTTGGCGGCAGAATCCATCGTTTGCCTCGGAAGGGGAACTACGCCGAGCGTGTCAGTGCTGGTGCATCGGTCTATCTGGCGGCAGTGATGGAGTACTTGGTTGCCGAAGTGTTGGAGTTGACCGGTAACGCTGCCCATGACAACGAAAACGAAAATCATCCCTCGCCATCTGCAGCTGGCCATCCGTTGAAAACCCCGTCCTTTTCAGGATGACCACATCACTGTGATAAAGAAATATTTAGAATTGCTTTAAGTTTAGCCAGTTCTGATACGCCTGGAAAGTAGAATGCGCAAATCAAGTGGAAACATTTGTTCTAACAATTTTTGTTTTCGGCCGCATACTAAAGTACTCGCGACAAAAATACATATTGATCTGTGGCAACTCTGTTTCGCACGGCATATTTGTAAACTAGTATAAAGATGTGTTCAAAATCATCACTTTCGCTTTCGCATTGCCGTTCGTAATTGAATGTGTTAGTGACGGTGCAAATTATTTTAACTCCCATCTTGATGAATCTTTTGGTAGGAAATATTGAGATCTGAGATGGTTCTCGTGTGTGTCTTGTTTCGGTAATGGGCCTTGCTGGACTTTTTGGCTGCCTTTTTCGGTGGCATTGTGCTGACGGTGTCTCGTGCATTCATATCGGGAAACAATGAGACGACAGGTCCTCGATGTTGCTGTCGTGTGTCTTGTTTCGGGAAGAGTTGCTCAGCAAATGATAGGAAAAGTGAACCATTCAACTTTTATATGGATGCTCTTGTATAGATACAGACATCTCGCGTTCTGATTGGCTGGTGCTGTCATGGGTTAAATCAAACAGGTTTTTCAATAGTGTACTATTGAAAAACTTCAATATTGTTGTAATACACGTTCAAGTTGAATATTTCCGATTCTATTGGTAGTTAGATTATATAAATCCTTCTACAGATCACTGAGCTATGAGCTTTCAAAATACGAGAAAGGCAAACGCGCCATATGAATTATCCTCTTTGATACTCGTTTATACCAAACATTTCAGAAAAGTTTAATTGTGAACTATTTAAGAATATGTCACACAACTGAAAGTTTTATCATAAAATTGTGATCATATTTCCGATGGCATGTAGCAAGAATTATGTTGATTCGTTAGATATAACAGGAGATATTCACGATCAAAAACTTATCACTCTCTCAGAGGGTAAATTTTGAAAAGGCGCCCCATAGTAAAGTAAGTCGTATTCACGACAAAACCTCAAACGCTCAGGTCGCATCTCTCATTCGCTTGCTGGCCATCGAAGCGCGTGGACCAGCCAGCAGCAGCAGCGGGAGTTAACCAGCAGCGAGAGAGAATGCACCTTCTGCGTGGTTAAAAGCCTCAAACGCTCAGGTCGCATCTCTCATTCGCTTGCTGGCCATCGAAGCGAGAACCAGCAGCGACTGAAACTGGATTCTGAGTCTGTTATTGGATCTAAATTTAGGTCTTGAACTCAGGGTCCAGTTCTCTATTCCAGACTTCTATTCGGTTCTTCTTAAAACCATAATAATACTCCTAAAGAATTATGCGGAATTTACTTTACTGTACCTCTATCCAACCCATTTTTGTCGTGAATACGGCTTACTTTACTAAGGGGTGCCTTTTTTT
This sequence comes from Malaya genurostris, assembly GCF_030247185.1. Taxonomy (NCBI): domain Eukaryota; kingdom Metazoa; phylum Arthropoda; class Insecta; order Diptera; family Culicidae; genus Malaya; species Malaya genurostris. The sequence goes on along the minus strand of NC_080571.1, from coordinate 195,444,650 downwards.
CGTGAATATCTATTGTTGTATCTAATGAATCAACATAATTCTTGCGACATGCCGACATGGAAATATGATCACAATTTTATGATAAAATTTTCAGTTTTGTGACATAGTCTCAAATAATTCAAAATTTAACTTTTCTGAAATGTTTGGTATAAACGAGTATCAAAAAGGATAATTCATAAGGCGCGTTTGCCTTTCTCGTATTTTTAAAGCTCAGTGATCTGTGAAAGGATTTATATAATCTAACTACCAATAGAATCGAAATTTTTCAATTTAAGGTAGCGCTTCGCCGTGGTCAGGTCGAAGCAAGACAACTCACTGCTTCCTCTTGCTTTGTCGCCGAAATTTCACCCTAAATTGCAAATTTCTAAAATACTAACTCGATTCACGAAAAATCAAAAACATACGATTGTAGGTAAATGATTTTACTATGCATTTGGCGAAAAATATCAGTTAGAAAGCTTTTCTTTCGCGAGATTTCGTGCGAGTTTTGTTAAAATTTGGTTTTCTTTTTTCCTTTTCTCGCTATAAACAACTCGCATATGTAGGGATGTGCTACGTTTTCAACAAAGCGTCAAAGCTAGTAGCGATGAAAATCATTACTGATTTCTGGTTCTACTGAAACATGAATAGAAATTGTTTTACAAAGTAGTAACACTTACTTACATTTTCTACTCATCTATATGCAACGTTTACGCAGAGAGAACGGACAACGAAAACAAAAGAAATATTGTTAGCGTCTACCGCATGTAGCATTTTGCACAACCCAATGCATGCGTTGACATTGTGTGCGTGCGAAAGAATAAGGAAAAACTCATTTATTTTTATAACTCGCACGAAATCTTTCGATAAAAATGTTTATCAGGAACAATTTATATACGAATCGATAGAAAAATTAATTATCTAGAATCGTATGTTCTTGGAATTTCCGTTTTCTTCCCCGTTTTCTCACAATTTTGGGTAAAGTGCGTGAAACCCCGGGATAGGCAGCGAACTCCCGTGACCACGGCGAAGCGCTACCTTAAACGTGTATAGCAAAAGCATTGAAGTATTTCAATAGTACACTATTGAAAAACCTGTCTCATTTGCTCCATGTCAACACCATGTCAGAACGCGTTCTAAGGAAGAGAACAAAATATCTGCTGCTGTACAACAAATCGTCCGGGAAAAATGTTCCGAAAAGTGGTGAATATCGCAGTGAGTTCCTCAATTTGGTCCTTGTGAATGCTAGAAACGAATCCCTACATTGATATTGATATTGATAGTTTCTTTCAATAAATTATGCAAATCCGAAATGAAATAATCGACAATAAAATTCTGTATGCTGCTATTTTTATAGCCGTTAGGACCGCCCATTAGTGAAAAAGCTACAAACGAAATCACATAAAAGGAAATCTCTTAACAAAAATTCAATCAGTTTGGATTCAATCGCCACTGCGAGCAGATGTGTTTTGTGTCGTCTGCACGCTTTCGACAAGAGCGATTACGTCACAGCTGCCAGTCATTAGCATTGGGAAAAAAACAACGGTGGAGAGCATTGCACAATATCAGCCGTTCTAATGGCTCTAAAATTTTTCTAAATAACTACTAGGATTTGTTGTTCGCAAATCGTAGGGAAATATCCTCAGTTTACTGCAAATCAAGAACAGTTTGCTTAGATTTGTGCACTTTTCGCTGTGTGAAATTCACAGTAATCGAGATCTAGTGAAGCTTTCTTTATTTTTGCGAAAAATGTGAAAAAGGGGAATGCGTGCATAATTCATACAATTGATATTCGGAAGTGTTAAGGTACATGTCAGTTGTTTTCGTATTCACGACATCCAGTTATGTCTCTGACATTACCCACCCGCCTTTTCGTGATGCACTAGTTCCACCTATATTGTACTGCGCGAACTATTTACTATCTGTACACCCCTTGTGTTATGTAAAAGTTTTTTAACTATTTGGTTTCCCCTCGTTTGTCAACACCGATCAGCTGCTTGCAGGGATGCCTGATATCATCAAAATATTTGGAAATGAATCGTCACAATAAATTATTTGATTACGTTGATAATATATTCAACTTTTTCGCGATGTTGGAAGGTAACCATTTATTTGATTCAACGTTGTTCATCTAGACTAGAGTGTTATTGTGTTGGTAGTTTTCACCCGAAATTAAGTGGCGGCAGACCAGAAGCAAGTAAATATTGTAACAAAACGGGATCAATTTTGTATTGCGTTGGAGGATGAGAAGTAGGCACAATTATGTATATAGTTTTGGCAATATGTATTAAATCTGTATCCTGCATGAAATTCGCATGGACGTATAGGGTAACAGGGGTATTTTGGCCCACTTTAGGATTGATTTTATTTTGGCCCACTTTGTAAAACTATCCACCAAATGCTGTAATATCTTTGAAAACCCCTTCCGCAATAGATAATTTAATGTGATTAGCTTCAAATTGATGCAACATGGGTTACTTAACATCGATTAAATCCATAAAGTTTGGTCGATAAAGTTAGGTGTGCCAAAATATATGAAGTGGCCAAAATACCTCTGTTACCCTACAAATCAATACATTACAGGTAATTCTGTATGAATGGCAACTCTGTTGGTAAATGAAAAAAAGTAAACACAGTCTAGATGACAGACAGGATGTTTTTGATAGGGTAACGTGGCGCCATCATGACACATGTGAGTACTGTCCCAAATAAAGGAATATTCGAAATGACCGTTAAAATGATTGAAGAATCTAATTTGAGCGTCCTGTCTGTGCTTACACCACAATTACAACTATTTTTTAATTTATCTCTAAATAAATGAACTTTTCCTAAAACATGGAAATCTTCGTTTCTTGTACTAATATTTAAATCTGGTGCAAAGTCTAACGGAACTACCGTGGAATAGCCGATATCTCATGCATTCCAAAATTTTTTCATCAAATGAAAAAATGTCAAAACAAACAACATGGCTTTTTTAAAGGCCTGCAACAAATCTACTAGAATTTGTGACATTCACTCTGAATGCAATGAATTCATGCAATCACGAAAAAACTCTACACCGATATGAGCAAAACTTTCGACCGTATTGACATAAACAGACAATAAAACACAAGCGGTTCATCCGATTTCAAAATTTATTTCTTCATATTAAAGTACAATCCTTCCGGTTAATTGTGGAATATAATTTCATTCAAATGGCTGCCTCTGCTGGCCTTGCAGTACGCCATATGGTCAATCCAGTTTTTTAGTTCATTTTCGATTCTATGCAGGATGATTTTTTTTTTGCAAACATCGGCGTCTTCGTCAAGCTGATCGCAGGCCCAGTTGACGAAGCGATAACGCATCGGATGGTCTCGTGGATTCAACTCCTGAACCAATTGAACTTTGTACGGTGTCATACCAAGGTCTTTATGCAAAATTCGTCTCAATGATGTCTCCGAAATGTTCAATTGTTGAGATCGACGCTTCATTGATGTCCCTGGCGTCTCATGTACACTCTCGGCAACAACAGCGATATTCTCGGTTGTGCGCACTTTTTTGGCTTATCACGCGTTGGTTTGTCAATAATAGTGCCAGTTTCTCTCAATCTTTTCAAGAGAAAACGCACATACGGAGCTGACGGGCGCCTCTTCTCTTCCCATTTTCATACGTAATTTTCGCACACGTTCCGCAACATTACCATGATTTTCAAAGTAAAACTGCACTATTTTCACGCGTTCCTCAAGCGTATACACAACCATTTCCGTTCAGCGGAAGGATAAAACTAAGTTTCTGTCAAATCAGAAGTGACATTAAGGTTACCAATGTCGAAATAACCGCTAGTTAAAAAAAAATTGGATGGAGGACCCTGTAGTACATATGTCAGACCCATTTGGAATATTGCAGCCTTGTATGGAATTAATATAATATTATTCACGAAGAACGCATTGAATCGATCCAGAAAACAATTTCTTTTATATGCACTTCGTAAATTAAACTCGGCAGCATTTCCTCTGCTGTCATATGAAGCACGCTGCAAGCTCATGAATATACACATAATTCAAGAACGACACGACCTTGCAATGCTTTATTTTATAAGTGATATTATTTCTCAACCCATTCAATTAGCTTCATTAATATCGCAATTAAATTTCAATATACCTAGCCGTCAATTACGAATCAGAAAATTATTTTTAGAAAAACACACAAGAGCAAATTATACAGGGTGATTTTTTAAGAGCTTGAGAACTTTTTTAAACAATAAAACGCATAAAATTTGCAAAATCTCATCGGTTCTTTATTTTAAACGTTAGATTGGTACATGACATTTACTTTTTGAAGATAATTTCATTTAAATGTTGACCGCGGCTGCGTCTTAGGTGGTCCATTCGGAAAATCCGCTTTTTTATCGACAAATTTTGTTCAGCGATGAGGCTCATTTCTGGTTGAATGGCTACGTAAATAAGCAAAATTGCCGCATTTGGAGTGAAGAGCAACCAGAAGCCGTTCAAGAACTGCCCATGCATCCCGAAAAATGCACTGTTTGGTGTGGTTTGTACGCTGGTGGAATCATTGGACCGTATTTTTTCAAAGATGCTGTTGGACGCAACGTTACAGTGAATGGCGATCGCTATCGTTCGATGCTAACAAACTTTTTGTTGCCAAAAATGGAAGAACTGAACTTGGTTGACATGTGGTTTCAACAAGATGGCGCTACATGCCACACAGCTCGCGATTCTATGGCCATTTTGAGGGAAAACTTCGGAGAACAATTCATCTCAAGAAATGGACCGGTAAGTTGGCCACCAAGATCATGCGATTTGACGCCTTTAGACTATTTTTTGTGGGACTACGTCAAGTCTAAAGTCTACAGAAATAAGCCAGTAACTATTCCAGCTTTGGAAGACAACATTTCCGAAGAAATTCGGGCTATTCCGGCCGAAATGCTCGAAAAAGTTGCCCAAAATTGGACTTTCCGAATGGACCACCTAAGACGCAGCCGCGGTCAACATTTAAATGAAATTATCTTCAAAAAGTAAATGTCATGTACCAATCTAACGTTTAAAATAAAGAACCGATGAGATTTTGCAAATTTTATGCGTTTTATTGTTTAAAAAAGTTCTCAAGCTCTTAAAAAATCACCCTGTACAAAACACGCCACAACCATCAATACTGCGAACATCTCAACCTTACCATACCTAAAAATCAATTTGAATCTGAGTTTTGTCGTAGATATAATACGTAGTATGTAAGTAAACATTATAAATCATTTATATGTAGTCTACATTTACTTGACGAAATAGATAAATAATTTTTTTTCCTTTTCAATTTTTTTGTTACTTTTGTGGTTACGTTTCTACCTACTTACGTTTGTATAAAAGGAACTTCACTGCAGCATTATTTCAATAAACTTATAAAACTGATACACTGAAGAAGGATGTAAATAACATTCCGAAATACGTATCTGTATTATAACGTTTGGTACACTTTCGGAAAAATAGTGACTTTGTGAGAGTGTAATGACGTGACATAGTGGAATTCAACGGTACAACAGCAGTACTATTAGTAAGAATATTCTACTAACAGCTCAAACAGAAATTTAGTGAAATTAAATAACTTTTTGTCGTGAATACGACTTACTTTACTATGGGGCGCCTTTTCAAAATTAGCCATATGGAAGAATGGGCAGAACTTAATCGTGAATATCTCGACTTGTATTAATGGTAGCAACATAATTCTTTCACCATTTCATCAAAAATATGATCAGGAATTTAGGATAATATTTTGAACAGTGTGAGATAACCACAAACAACTCAAAAATTAAGTTTTCTTGAAATTTGAAAACAACGCGGAAAACTCTTCACTTTCGCTTGGGTTTTTCGCGCAAGGACGACGATTTTGAGGTAGTCAGGCACATATCTTCAACTGAATGCGTATAAAAGGGGAACCGTGGTCGAAAATCGATCATTTTTTTTCGTGCGTTCGATGGAAGCAGACGTCGTGGGAGTGGAATCATCAACCAGCAGCGACGGAGAATGCACCTTCTGCGTGGTTAGAACCTCAAACGCTCAGGTCGCATCTCTCATTCGCTTGCTGGCCATCAAGGCGAGAACCAGCAGCGACTGAAACTGGATTCTGAGTCTGTTATTGGATCTAAATTTAGGTCTTGAACTCAGGGTCCAGTTCTCTATTCCAGACTTCTATTCGGTTCTTCTTAAAACCATAATAATACTCCTAAAGAATTATGCGGAATTTACTTTACTGTACCTCTATACTAATGGGACAATCGGACGTTTTGGATAAAGACCTACAACTTGCTAGAAATAACAAACGCGTCTTTATTGCTCTAACTTTAATACAGAATGAATAAAAGTAAAGAAGGTTTCGTGAGGGGTCACGGAATAGCTGTTTGGAGAGATGCACATTACACTGTCAAAATGCATTACATACATTATGCCTCAATACCCCTCCTTAATTTATGGAATCTCGTAACCCTATGGCATCTCGAAGACATTTGAACTGACCAACGGCCACACCTTTAGTAAGGATGTCTGCTACCTGCTTCTCCGTCGGGACGTATTTTAACACAACAGTTCCTTGTTGAACCAAGTTTCTAATGAAACAATGCTTTATGTCAATATGCTTCAACCTACTGCGATCACGAGGTTCTTCAATAATCCTTATGACGGACTGGTTGTCCTCATGATACGGTATTGGTGTTTCGCTTTTGTATCCAATATCTTCGAGTAAACGTGTCAACCATATTCCGTCACAAGTTGCTTCGCAAAGAGCATACAATTCAGCCTCGGTAGAAGATAATGATACGGCACGTTGTTTACGTGTTGTCCATAATACTGTGCAATTAAACACCTTAAAAAAATAGCCAGTAATCGACCGCCTGTCGTTTACATCGTTCGCCCAGTCAGCGTCACAGTAGGCTATCATCAATTCATTACCGTCTTGCCCTGTGTATTGAAGACCTAAATCCAGAGTCCCCTTTATGTAACGTAACACACGTTTTAGGTGTGTCCAATGCACATCTGTTGGACAGGATTGAAACTGACTGTAATAATTTACCGCTGCCGATAAATCTGGTCGAGTAGTAAGGGTTAAGTACATGAGACAACCTACCAACTCCCGGTATGGCTTAATCGTGCGATTTGCCTCGCTACCTTTGTCTAAACGGATGCGACATTCCATCGGTACAGAGCTTGCCTTACAGTCAGCCATATTGAAACGGTCAAGCAAAGCCTCCAAGTATCTACGCTGACTTATCCTCATCGTTCGACATTCCAGATTTCGTTCAACCGTCATTCCAAGAAAACTTTTAATTTCTCCTCCATCCGTCATCTCAAACCCCTTAGCAAGATTCCTTTTAACAACCTCAATCTCAGTTGGAAGGTGACCAATAATAAGAATGTCATCAACATATAGCAATAGAAATATCTTTTTCGTTCCAGTGCCACGTACATACAAACACTGATCGCTCTTTGTTCGTCGGAAACCCAAAGTCGTCACGAAGCCATGAAATTTATCGTTCCATGCTTTAGAAGCCTGCTTCAGACCGTAAAGAGATTTCTGCAATTTGCAGACCAAACCATCTTCTAAACACATACCCTCAGGCGGAGTCATAAAAATATCTTCCGAAATCTCACCATTCAGAAATGCCGTCCGCACGTCCATTTGATGGACTGACATTCGCTCCTGGTTGGCAACTGCTAACATAACACGGAGGGTGTCTAACTTAGCCACTGGCGAGTATGTTTCCATGAAGTCGAACCCTTTCTTTTGGCAAAAACCTCTGGCAACCAACCTTGCTTTAAAACGGTCCGGCTGTCCATCATCACCAGGCTTGATACGAAATACCCACTTACATGTTATCGCATTCCGCCCCTCCGGAAGTCTGCAAATGACCCACGTTCCATTTCTTTTTAACGAATCTAGTTCTTCTTGAACTGCCAACTTCCACATCGGCCAGTCATTTCGCGTTTTCAATTCGGCTATAGTATCCGGCAAATTATCTATATAATCAATGGCACCAAGCGCAACTCCAGCAAAGCTCATGTCATAATCTTTACACCACGACGGTGGCTTTCGCACACGATGAGGATTCGTCTCGCGATCGGTTTGCTTAACAGTATCTTCACCAGTATCATCATTTGAGTCTTCATTTATTTCGCACTCTTCTATTTGTACTTTTTCATCGGTTTGATCGGCTTGTTGATATGATCCATCATTTTCTTTGGCGTAGTTCCAAATACTCACTTCGGGCGATATTTGCTTTTCCGCTTTGGCATCGGACAATTTCGCGTTCTCATCGACAATAATGTCACGCACAGCAACGATTTTCCGCATTTCAGGGTTCCACACACGATATCCGTTCGCGCAATATCCGACCAACACTCCTTTCCATGACTTCTCATCAAGTTTCTTTCGGTGTTCTTTCGGAATATGGCAATAGGCTGGCGACCCGAAAACTCGCAAATTTGAAACGTTTGGCTTCTTGCCTTCCCACATCTCATACGGTGTTACATCCGAATCGAGAACACTACTTGGGCTTCTGTTTACCAAAAATGCTGCAGTTTGTATCGCTTCCCCCCAAAACTCATGACTAACAGCGGAATCGAACAACATCGATCGCGCCTTCTCAACAAGTGTTCTGTTCATTCGTTCACAGATCCCATTTTGTTCGGGAGAATAGGGTACTGTAAATTCCATTTTTATACCCTTGCTTGCACAAAATGAGCGCATCGCCATTGTCACCACCATTGTCTGACCGAAAACTCGAGATTTTTGCTCCAAATTTTGCATTTACTTGGGCTTCATAATGCTTAAAACATTCCACTACTTCGTCCTTCGATCGGATTAGATACACCATTGTAAAACGTGACCAATCATCAATAAAGCTAACAAAGTAACGCACACTATTCCACCCATCAGGAATCACCGGTCCACAGACGTCCGAGTGAACAATCTTCAATACTCGGTTTGAACGACGCTCTTCACGTAGCATAAACGGATTTCGTGTTTGTTTCGCGGACACACATGGCTCACAGATTACTGTTGCACTGCCACTATTTTCCGTCGGAATCCCGTTCACAATTCCGCTCTTGAAAAGCAACGACAGGTTACGTTCTCCCAAATGGCCAAACCGTCGATGCCATAATTCGGTTGCTTTGTTTATTTGTCCCGAAAAACTTAACATATCTCCATTACACTGACTCGAAAAGAAATTCAACTCGTATAGTTTATTCCGACGTTCACCAGTGGCTACCACTTTCGACCCGCTGCGAATTTTTACACAAGCATTCTCGAATACCACTTTCATCCCTGCAGATTCCACTTTGCTTATCGAAAATAAATTGCATCGCGCCTCTGGAATGAACAACGCTCCGGTCACTGTTGATTTGATCACATTTTGTCCAACTTCTGATAGCACAGGTACATCTCCTATGTATTTGGCTGTCACCCACTCGCCGGTTTTTGCTACGGCTATTTTCAATGGTATCTTCAGTAACGACAGATTTAAAAACAAACTTTTGTCATTGCAAATGTGTTCGGTGGCACCAGAATCCACGAACCACTGCACACGCCGCATAGGTGGTTTGTTTTTATTTTCACCCATCAAAAACATCACACCGTCTTCGTTAGTTTGCGCACTGAAAGCCGACAGTTTTATTGCTTTCTTCTCATTTTCGTTGTCTGGACAATTCGCAATTCGGTGACCCTCTTTTTGGCAGCCGAAACACTTCAATGGCTTCTTCTTTTTAAATTTCGAGTTGCGAGCCACATTACCACTACCACTGAAGGCAGTGGAGTCGTTTTCCTCTTCACACACATCTTTCGCGCCAATTGATTTTCGCTTAATTTCTTCGTCAAGAAGTCTACACTTAACGAATTCCATTGTTACTTGCTCTTCGGGCTGACTTTCGATTGATGTCACAACTGCATCGTACTCAGCACCTAACGACAAAAGCAAACGGCATACGACATCGACATCGTCAATTTTTCCACCAGCATTTCGGAATAAACGGATTAGACGATCGTATTTTACGAAATACTCCTGTAATGGACCTCTGGAATGGCGCAGTTCGAAAAATTCCCGGTTCAATTGCATACGTTTCGCGACACTTTTTCTTTCGAAAACGCGCACTAATGTGTCCCACATTTGTTTTGCGGAATTTTTCCCGTGTAGCAACTCTAACTGGTCATCAAGCATTCGCGACACAATAACGGATTTACACTTTTTATCCTTCTTTCGACGTTCGTTAAGGGCATTCTGCTTTTGCTGTCGTACTGCATCCGAATCCGCCTCCTCCACTTTTAACTCCTCTACGTCGTCAATCTCGGCTTCAATACACTCGATTAAGTCATGCTCCTCTAATAAGGTCAACATCCGAAACTTCCACGAGACGAAATTGTGGCCATCAAACATGGCGACTCGGCGCATCTCTTCCTGCACGGATTCCGTCATTTTACATCCGAAAACACTTTTACGACCGAAACTTACATCAAACTCACGGCGCAATACGGAATCGATTCTGGGCCCATAACCTAATGGGACAAGCGGACGTTTTGGATAAAGACCTACAACTTGCTAGAAATAACAAACGCGTCTTTATTGCTCTAACTTTAATACAGAATGAATAAAAGTAAAGAAGGTTTCGTGAGGGGTCACGGAATAGCTGTTTGGAGAGATGCACATTACACTGTCAAAATGCATTACATACATTATGCCTCAATATATACAACCCATTTTTGTCGTGAATACGACTTACTTTACTATGGGGTGCCTTTTCAAAATTTACCCTCTGAGAGAATGATAAGTTTTTGATCGTGAATATCTATTGTTGTATCTAATGAATCAACATAATTCTTGCGACATGCCGACATGGAAATATGATCACAATTTTATGATAAAATTTTCAGTTTTGTGACATAGTCTCAAATAATTCAAAATTAAACTTTTCTGAAATGTTTGGTATAAACGAGTATCAAAGAGGATAATTCATAAGGCGCGTTTGCCTTTCTCGTATTTTTAAAGCTCATAGCTCAGTGATCTGTGATAGGATTTATATAATCTAACTACTAATAGAATCGAAATTTTTCAATTTAAACGTGTATAGCAAAAGCATTGAAGTATTTCAATAATACAATATTGAAAAACCTGTCTCATTTGCTCCATGTCAACACCAGCCAATCAGAACGCGTTCTAAGGAAGAGAACAAAATATCTGCTGCTGTACAACAAATCGTCCGGGAAAAATGTTCCGAAAAGTGGTGAATATCGCAGTGAGTTCCTCAATTTGGTCCTTGTGAATGCTAGAAACGAATCCCTACAGCATATTGATAGTTTCTTTCAATAAATTATGCAAATCCGAAATGAAATAATCGACAATAAAATTCTGTATGCTGCTATTTTTATAGCCGTTAGGACCGCCCATTAGTGAAAAAGCTACAAACGAAATCACATAAAAGGAAATCTCTTAACAAAAATTCAATCAGTTTGGATTCTATCGCCACTGCGAGCAGATGTGTTTTGTGTCGTCTGCACAGCTAGTTTCGCTTTCGACAAGAGCGATTACGTCACAGCTGCCAGTCATTAGCATTGGGAAAAAACAACGGTGGAGAGCATTGCACAATATCAGCCGTTCTAATGGCTCTAAAAGTTTTCTAAAGAACTATTAGGATTTGTTGTTCGCAAATCGTAGGGAAATATCCTCAGTTTACGGCAAATCAAGAACAGTTTGCTTAGATTTGTGCACTTTTCGCTGTGTGAAACTCACAGTAATCGAGATCAAGTGAAGCTTTCTTTGTTTTTGCGAAAAATGTGAAAAAGGGGAATGCGTGCATAATTCATACAATTGATATTCGGAAGTGTTAAGGAACATGTCAGTTTTTTTCGTATTCACGACATCCAGTTATGTCTCTGACATTACCCAACCGGCTTTTTTCTTTCACTTGTTACCGACAGGTAAATTTGATGAGTTCGGGGTTGTCTGTATTTCCTCGAAGTGATTTTCATATATGTATATAAAGTACATATAGTACATTCTGTGAAATATGTTAGGTAATATAAATACTCTGCATGGTAATGTTACTTTGGAACAAAAACCCTAACGTTTTTATTTGGACGCAGGACTATGTTTTCCATCGCTACACTCACCTGGGTGCATTTTCTAAATTTCACACTTCAAAAGCGTTACGAAATTACTTCAGAATTGATTTCTTAATAGCTTTTCCCTTGTTTGATAGCTTTCTTTCATTGTTTCACTTAAGAAACAGAATAGGTGTAAGATTGTTATCAATATCACGTTTATTACGTAAAGTTTGATAAGTCTAAACACAAAACATAAAAATCTATCGAACTTATAAGTAAACACAAAACGCCATCCACCTCAAGATAGTGAATAACAATGCAGAAAATATAATCAGCTCTTCAGTGCGGTTCCCAAAGAGCTTCAAGATATACATCCTCATTCTTGTTTACGTCCGTATCGATCACTCGACGAATACATACTTTTGAACGAATACGATAAAGCCATTCTTGTTTTCACTCGAATGTATTTGAACGCGACTCGTTTGCAACAAAATATTGAAATATCCTATCTTGATCATATGTGGTTCTCTTCCACAAAGATCAAAGCTGATCGAATCATCCAACGACCTTAAAAAGGTCAGATAAGTAGTGATCTTTATTGGGAAAAGTTACGAGTGATCTTCTTTGGCAGTGATCTCGATTGGATAAGTTTTCAATCTTGCTTTTCCAGCCCAGGTTATTAATAAATGTATTCTTAACTGTTATCAACTATATGTTTAGCTTATGTCTAATTCTGCGCGTAGAGCGTCTACGCATTGGAATCATTGTTTTCATTTTTTGGGCCAAATCAACTGTTTTTTATAAATCATGGAAGAAGATGGACATTTTTCTTTTTACATTTTTTACCAATCGTTTTAAGCATACAATTTTTGCGCATACCTGAAAGATTACGAGATGATCATTCATAAACATGGATTCAACGAAAACAATTAAGTACAGACGAACGCATATAAACTTGAGGACATTTCGTTATTAGCAATCTTTTGAATTTCAATATCTCTGTACGGGAGTAAAAATGTATGTGAATTGTTTGATTTTTGTAACACCAAATCTGTAAACGATTCCTAATTTGTCACTAAATCTTTTTCATCTTAAACAAGGTTAACTTTATCACAAAACCGCTGTTTGATAAACACTTGTTATTGAATCATAAATTTCTTCAAATCGAATGAATTCAACTTTCCCAAACGCTTCAATTATCGATGTTGTTTTCATTGACATTTTGAAGCGACGCAACTAAAAAAATTATTGATTTTCCACTGCAATTATTGTTTTCCTTTCAGCTGTCTCCGGTATTTGACAGCATTCAAAACAAGATATTTTTCAACTACTTGAATATATGCAAACCAAAAACCATATTGGTTGAATCAAAAAGAAATTAGTTGAATCAACTGGTTGGTACTGTGTTGCTAACAAATCAATTATTGATATTAAATTTTGAACAAACAACTCAAAGGTGGTCTGACGTTGGAATGAAACCCTAACTAATGGAGAATAATTGAAAAACTCTTATTTTGTAAGATCTCGTTCTCATATTATCTGTGTGCTAATTATGCGATCTGATTTGTTTGGATTTCACGACCAAATAAATAAATGGTAAAATAGAAGCAATATGAAATTATATCGTGGATATTCAATGAACAAATCCAAATATTTATATTTATGATAAGTACTATGTATATTTATTATGTGGCATTCGTTACTACCTGCGATGCCGATCCTTCTTTTGCACAGGACTCGCGTTCGTACACATTCGAATGAAAACAAGAATGGTTTTTTTGCCGTATGTATGTCGATCCAACTTCCGGTTCCGAAATTACAAGGATATATGTGCAAAGTTGCAAGTGCAAGTCCCCAAAAAAGTTGATTCAGATCCGACTTCCGGTTCCACAGTGATTAGAGAAAATTTTCAATTTCATGATTATTTTTTCACAAGTGATGGCGAAACGAGGTGCACATTTTTATAAAACTTACTGCTAAATTCATCTAGTCGACAGATCTTGTTAGTAAGTGAAAATATAACACTACTTTGGGATTACTAGTCCCCGATTTCCGCTTCCGAAAGCACCGATAATAGTGAAGAAAAGCTCCAAAAACGAAACACACTTCGATGTCTCAGCAACGGTTAAACCGATTTTCACATATCATGATTCAAATTAAAGCTCTCATTGTCCTAAAATATACTGTGAAATATCATTCAGATCCGACTTCCGGTTCCGAAATTATAGGATGATGAGTGTCAAAACATTTGAATCGTCATTCAAATGACGATGCAAAACTGGTACGCATCGGTACGTGCGGCTATGCTCCGTTCGCAGCGTGTTTTGTTCAATTTCGTATAGCGTGCAGGGTTGCCACGTTTGAATGTATATTTTTTAGTTGTAAAATATGTAAATTTGTAAATCTTTTATTCAATTTGTACCTGTAATCTGTACCTGTACTTGTTAATGTTACTACAAAACCATGATAACGATGCTTTTCAATAAAAGTACACTTATTGCCTTTTTCATATAGAAAGTTTATACAATCATTTGAAAAATTGACCCGGAGGTCTAAGTGTTCTTTACAGCCACCTGCTATGACGTCATGTAACGGTGGTCAACTTCCTTTTGTAAAGACCTAAACTATGAAGAAGAATGGTTTACAAAAATTTGGGTATTACTAACTATTGTTTATTCAGCACCCTTTACCACACTTTCCCACAAATTATCGATCAGAATATCATCACTACGATAAAGAAAATTAAGACTTTACTCGATTTGAAATGCTCGATGGTTTGTTTACCATACTCTGAGCGCTCTGATTGCCAACAAATGCCCCAGATTTTGTTTACGGTAGCACTTGCAGGAGCGCCTTATCATTACCACCGGGCTGGTTCTATATCATTCGACACAGTTCCCCGCTTGGCTACCTGTGCAGCCATGGCCATCACCCCTTGCTATGGAAGCTGGTTCCTGAAACCGACGCATTTTGTTTTGGCGGCGTTGTTGTCAACAATATGTTAAGCTACGTTCATACCAGACAATCAAACCGCGGTGGTGTCAAAAGTTAATTTCTGCAAACCCAATATAAATATAACTCTAGGCTAGTATTCTCTATAAAACAAGTAATTTTTGAATAAGAAAAAGAAATTGTGGTTTATTATAGTTTGATTATATGGGGGACGGGTATAGCGTGATGGGATAGTCGATGCCTATCACGCAGCCCACCTGGGTTCGATTCCCAACCCCGCACATAGGGCCAGAAAGATTTTCTGGTCCGAAGAGGCGAATGACCTTAAGATGTTAAAACCTCTATAATTGAAACAAAAAAAAAAGTTTGATTATATTCCATCAAAATCGTTTCCTTATGTTGGTGCAACCCAATGAAGAAAAGTGTGATGGCTGCCAGCCATATTTTGCCCGCTGGCAACGTTTATTCAGCCGTCCGGCAGCCATGCCCATGCGGGTCATCGAGCTGAGCAATGTCTGTGTGTGTTTGTCTATGTGTAAGTATGTGTCAAATAATGTCACTCTGAGTGACACAGTGACTCACTCATAAAATAAAAAATCTCATAGTCCCATAGGTTGCTATCAGAGAAGACAGATTTGCAGATTTGATTGTAAAACTGCAGATTTCGTACATAGTGCTGCAGACTTGTTTTGTTCTGCAGACTTTTGAAAATCGAGGTTTTCGCAGACTTGCGTCAAAATTTACAGACTTTTGAAATTGTCGCGACCTTTTTTTTTTGCTCGCGTATCATACTTGATGGAGAAATGTCTGCCGGAAAGACATACTTGCTGACTGCAGATTTTTTTTCAGATATACAGACATTTGCAACCCTGTCTGAATTTTTTTGAAATTTTAACCTGGCATCTCTGGTTGCTATTGAATTTCATCATGCTTTCATAAGGTAAAGTTTGTTTAAAGTTGCACACCGTCATTTAGAGCGACGATGCAAGAGGGTAAAATTATTCTAGATGTGGCTGGAAAAATTGGTCAAAAACACTCAACGAGACTCACTCAATTTTCTCAGAAATGATTTGATCGATTTACACAAACTTAGGCTCAAATAAAAATTTCTATAGTCTCAGGTTGTTGAATGTGTTTTTGATCATTTAGTGCGATGCAAAATAAAGAAAGATTCTTATTAACTTGACATAACTGTTTACAAATTGAAAAGGTTATGTTAGTTCATATCCAAAGAAAGTATGTTCTTATGCGATGTATGAAAGTGTGATTGATTCGATCGTAAACGGAATTTAACATACTTTCGAACGTATCGCATACGACCGTAAACAAGACTGAGGGTGTATAATCTGACAGAAATGATTTTTTTTCAAATTTGTCATCATTTTAATCACGACACAACAGATATGATTAGTATGTTAATACAACATATTATAAATATTAAAATGTTACATAATACTTTTTTACAATGGTAACATTAATGAGAGTTAAACATAATTAAATAGTAGCAACCTAGTTAACATTGAAACAACACATGGTGTCTGTTTTTTCAGATGGTATTCTGGGGTATTTGGAGCAATTGATTCGTAACCATACGCGACCTTCTGCACAACGAATGTGAGAAGTGTCAACAGATCATATCTTTGGCCATTTTCGTTCAATTCATTACATAGTTCGCGTATGAACCACGACCCGTTCTTAGTGTTTCGAAACGACATAAATCCAGGGATTGTTGCATATGCAAATAGGAAGTCGGCATGCGTAGGTAGACTGTAGCGAGCCACACCATCTCTCTCAACTTTTACTCCAGCATCTAATTCGTTGCCTCGACAAGCCTGTATAAAAAATATTTTTGGTTTTCCGATTAACGTTGGACACCGATCGCCTGTAAATTGTTTCCAAACACTCGAAATCTGATAGGGACAATCGTGAGCATAAATAATTTCTCCTTCGTCGCCATGGGTAAGAACTACAACCACTATGCAATCGTTGTTCGAATGATCCATTAAAGAAACTAAAAAGGTATGCAGTTAGACAATTTAAAAACGATTTTCGAATCACCCTATTTACTTGCCTTTTTCAGTAATTTGAAGAATATCTTCCAAGCGTTTATCCTGGTGCAGATCCACATCAAATCCTAATCGTTTAAGTGAGCTAGTTAACATTTTACAGTCCACATCACCTCCTTCTCTAGTAGGTAGTTTCACGTTGGGTACATTAAATACGTCATGTGTGAATATTAAGGCCTTTCCACGATTCTTGTGATTCATCGGATAATACGATGAATACCGATCAATTATGTACGCAGGTACCACCGGTGCTCGCACTTCTGTAGAATCAACATCTTTTCGTCCAAACATTTTTTTCATTCTATAAAATAAATCAATTACTAAAGCAAAATTTTCACTAGGAACAAAGAACTTTCGGCTAGTTAGTAATTGTGAATGCGCGCAACTGCATGTCCTGTCCGTGACACAATTTATCAGTTGTAGTCAAGTTCATTGACATCTTTTAATCTGACTCACTGCAGGCGTACCGAATACACGGATGATGAACACGTGTGAAGTGTATATAAAAATAATTGTGATTTGAAAAACCTTATTCTCACCTTGCGGCGTGTATGGCACACGTTCTATTATATCTAATAACAATGTTATTTCAGACTTTTCGTTCGTTTCGAGGTATAAACTTATCACGTTATGTTATGAATGGAACTCATCCCTGAATGACCTCATCTGTAATGTGTTGCTTTTTTTCTTATACAAAGTACAAAACAACTCCAAATATCAAAATGTCATCATTTAATGAAGCTCTTGTGACTGTCAAATCCTGAAGACAAACCTTTCAAATTGATCTATATGCAAATGAGAACCCCATTTTGTTTACAATCGTTTTTTCGATAGTCAGGGCTAGAGTGACGCATATTTAGGTAGGCTTTTAAAAGAAATTTTATTTCCTTGGTCATGTTTAATAAAGAGTTTGAATTATTTTCATATATTCCAAAACATTCAGATACGTCTAGTTTCCATGGGTTAGAAATTCGTTTTATATTTTTATGTCATTCATCGTAAGTTCATGATCTTCAATAAAGGTATGTTCAGCTACTTTCGACTTGAAATGGTCAACATTTTTTTCCAGGGGCAAGGTTAGCATTCTATGGGTCATATGGCGAAAAACTGCCATTTTATGCCGATGAGAATGATTAGAAATATTTTTTATAATTCTCTCCGTATTGGTTGACTTCATTTATATTTAAAAAGATAGCTTTTCCGCCTACCTCATGATGAAAATGTATAACAAAGGTATTTAACTGCTATTTTCTTTTACATTCTAACTTTCCCTGAGAGAAAAGATAATGTGCAGCTAATTTAAATTCAATGTCATGAACGCAATGAGAAACATATCACAATCAAAGTAACTTGTAATACACCGTTCATTTCATTTTAATTTTTTTCCTTATATCAAAAGTGATCTGCCAAACATTGCCTTCGCAGCCTATAGGTTTCAGCTTTCAGCACTATTCATAACATTCACGAGCAAAGTTAAATACTACTTCATAACTCTTGAAAGTGAAAACGATAGGTCTAAAGAGCGTAATTCTACATTATTTATAGGCGATATTTACTTTCGCCGGAAAAAAAGCATTAATATATAAAAAATGTTCTCACCGTTATGTAGGCATCATGCTCAATTCGACCGTCCCACGACAAAAGGGCCTAACTGCAAATGACAGTTTCTCTTTGTTTACTTTTTCTTTCACGATTTATCGAACCGATTTTATATTTGACGCTTCACTCTTCGCAAAACTTTCAAGGTAAAACTACAAGCTTTCGATTTATATTAGAAACATTAGAGAATTTGCAATAATGGCTTCGTAATAATCTAAAGAAAAAGTAAACAAAGAGAGGCTCTCATTTGCAGTTAGGCCCTTTTGTCGTTGGACTATCGAATTATTTTTGACATTCCACTTCTGGTTGCACGCTAAACGCAAACTATTAAACATGACTGAACTAACAACCTTTTCCGTCACGAGATGGCGTTACTGTGATGTCTTTTTCGATTTGTATTGAATTCGTTAAAGTGATCCATATTGATATATAGTATATTTGAGCATAGTCTATAGGGTTACTGTTCCGAAGCCCAGTAACCTTAAAACGGTATGCACATAATAATGCTTCTTGTTTCAGAAACGCATGTAGTGGCTTAATGCAAAGCTTCTAGAGCAGCAGCATGTATCCAATTTGTGATACTTGAAGGTATGCCATGACCACGAGTGGCTTCCAGAATTGAATTGAAAGACACGTTATCGTGAGAAAGCTTTCTCAATGTTGTAGACAACATCATGTAACAGGGTTGTAGTCGACTTACCACGCCCAAACTAACATCCTGCCCATTTGAGCAATTCAATCGTCACTATTCTTCGAGCAAGTGTCCAAGAATCGTAACTACCCGAAAATGTCTCAGGAACAGCTGTCGGTGATGGCACCATACATCCTGGAAAGTGAGTGTTAAAAAGGTAGTGAAATACATCACCTTCATCGAGCAAGTACTCACTATCTGAATTTATTAAGGAGGGGGTAAATGATGAAAAAAATCATCATTTTCGCGAATTTTTTTTCAGAATTATCGTTCAACTAAATTAATTCAAATGTTTTGCATGATAAAAAGTATCATTCGAATAACATTTTATAATTTTTTTCGTGGAAAAATATAGATAAATAAATCGGTGAAGAGATATTTTTGAAAACACTTCTTAAAAATCATGATTTGCGGTGTCCACTGTATCTCAGCGGAGACTAATCAGAAGTCAACAAATCCACGTAGCATGGTTAAAGTAGAAGTTTCTCTATATCCCAACGTTTCTGATTGATTTTTTTTTAATTTTTGGAAATTTTGTTGGTTGCTCAAAGTGAAAACTACGTCATTTTGTAACTGTAAAATCTTCTCAAGGTAACAAACAACGAAAAGGAAAACGTTGGGGTTTGATTTTGATGTGGAACACATCTTTATTTTCTATATAGGGGTGCAAATAAGAAAGTCAAGGAAAAATACACGTAGAAATGTGGTCAGGTTTTAAACACTTACAGCTCAGCATATTTTGTATCAATTATTAATATTATTTCATTTTTTGATAGGAAATATTTCTATGATTCGATTTGCATGTATCAAGCCACGCATTTTCAATTATAAATTATTGAAATTTTGATTAGTAGCGAGCAGTGTCCTATTTTGTCTGCTAAAAATCACCGGCATATCAGATTCCCCTGCCATACACAACGTTTTGAAGGAGTATGCGATATATCAAAGGGAAAGCATCGCTCTGCCCAAGTAACCATATGCATTATATAACTGCACATTTACAACTATATTTTTACATTGTTAATGTATAATTACACTAATCCTACATACTTTAAAGCAATGTGCATTACATTTGCATTCAAAACGTAACTGAGCATTATTTTACAACAATCTTCCGCGGTGCTATACATCGATATTCAATGCTATATTTTTAGGCAACGAAACTTTAATGATAACTATAAGAGTAATAATTCTATAAGAGTCCAATAATCGCCCTTTTTACCTTTATAATAGTATTGAAAAAGCATGTGTAACTCCGTTGCATTTAATCAAATTTTACACGAATTTTCAAAGCTGAATTAATGTAAAATTATAATGCGTCGTGGTTACTTGGGTGGTTGGTCAAGCGAAGCTGTTGGAAGCACGCAAATCTATAAATAGAAGCAAAATTATGGCTAACGTTTCAGTCCTACGCGTAGCAAGCTAGAGGTAGGTTGTTGCTAGACAGCAAGTCAAAAAGTGCGATAAAACGATTTGAAGCTTTAATTGGTATGCTCTGATCTTGTGTCATGCAAGCTCGGATGAAATTCCATGTAATGTGGTTTCGCCTGAGAAATTGACATCTACCCCAGGGTAAATTTTGAGTGTTTAAGAATAATTTCTAATTTATATAAGATGAACTAGATTGATATTGAGAAAAAGTTTATCGCTTCAACCGAAATCGCAGAATGGTGGAGAAACTTAACGCTACAATAATAACTGCTTGCATACAAAACTTGAACACAAGCTTGGCGAAGAGAAGCTTTATAATCAATAGCGTATCGCAAGTATGCACAAAGATATAATTGCATACATTTTGGATATTGGTGTAATTTCGTCGGCTATAAAACAAACAATGTTCGGTGTTGGTTCCTAATCAAGATCAATCTAGACAGACTCTCGTGCAATTGCGGATTCAAAAGTGTGACGATTGATTGAACTGTTTGATTATAGATCATTAGAAATTTTGGTTGCCTTGTTCCACAGCAATGGCCGGAACAACCCCATGGGGCTGATCCTTGTAGTTTTTTATATGTAAAATGTGTGTGCAAAATTTGAACAAAATTGGTGCAGTAGTTTTTGAATGACGATTAACACGGACTTTCAAAACCTGCTTTCGAGAAAAACGCGTTTAAAGTTTTTTGTCCATAAAATCGAAGTAAACAATTCATTACACAAGAGAGTCTGTAGGTACTAATATTCTCAAAAAAACATATTTTTTATTTTGTATTTTGTTAAAATAAAACAATTCGATAATCTTAGGCCTTGGCGCCGAGTTCTCACTTCTTCGCAGTATGAGATAAACAAATTTAAAGGCATATAACATGTTGAGTTTTGTTTCGATAGGCTCGAAAATTTCTCAGAATATTCTTGAAATGTTTTACTATAAGAAAATATGAAGAAAAAAATTAATGATTTTTCGAAAGTGTTAGACCCTATTTTACTTATATTTTGCCCCGATTGATTTTTTATATAATAAGTTTAAGTTCATTGTATTATTTGCGGTTTGTGAATGTTGCATTAAAATCTATTTATTGTTAAGGAATGGCATGATTTTGCTGAAAATGGGACGAAAAAGGCGGGTGGGTAATGCCAGAGACATAACCGGATGTCGTGAATACGAAAACAACTGACATGTTCCTTAACACTTCCGAATATCAATTATTGATCAATTGTATGAATTATGCAAGCATTTCCCTTTTCCACATTTTTCGCAAAAACAAAGAAGGCTTCACTTGATCTCGATTACTGTGAAGTGCACAAATCTTACCAAACTGTTCTAGATTTGCACTAAACTGAAAATATTTTCTTTCGATTTGCGAACAACAAATCCTAATAGTTCTTTAGAAAACTTTTAGAGTCATTAGAACAGCTGATTTTGTGTGATGCTCCCCACCGTTGTCCTCTTTTCGTTGTTTTTTCACCAATTCAAACGACTAGCAGCTGTGACGTAATCGCTCTTGTCGGAAGCGAAACTAGCTTTGCAAACGACACACAAAACATCTGTTCGCAGTGGCGATAGAATCCAAATTGATCCAATTTTTGTTAAGAGGTTTAAATAGATGATTTCGTTTGTAGCTTTTTCACTAATGGGCGGTCCTAACGGCTGAAAAAATAGCCGCATACAGAATTTTAATGTCCATTATTTCATTTCGGATTTGCAGAATTCATTGAACGAAACTATCAAAATGCTGTAGGGATTCGTTTCTAGCATTCAGAAGGGTCAAATTGTGGAACTCACTACGATATTAAGCACTGTTCTCCCCCCGGTGAACGACCAAAAGGTTAAAGCCGGGGTAAAATAAATTATATTAATAATAATAAGCACTGTTCAGAACATTTTTCTCGAACGATTTGTTGTACAGCAGCAGATATTTTGTTCTCTTCCTCAGAACGCGTTCTGATTGGCTGGTGTTGACATGGGTCAAGTGAGACAGGTTTTTCAATAGTGTACTATTTAAATACTTCAATGCTGTTGCTATACACGTTTAAGTTGAAAAATTTCGATTGTATTGGTAGTTAGATTATATTAATCTTTTCACAGATCACTGAGCTATGAGCTTTCAAAATACGAGAAAGGCAAACGCACCTTATGAATTATCCTCTTAGATACTCGTTTATACCAAACATTTCAGAAAAGTTTAATTTTGAATTATTTGAGATTTTGTCACACAACTGAATATTTTATCATAAAATTGTGATCATATTTCCGATGGCATGTAGCAAAAATTATGTTGATTCGTTAGATACAACAAGAGATATTCACGATCAAAAACTTATCACTCTCTCAGAGGGTAAATTTTGAAAACGCGCCCATAGTAAAGTAAGTCGTATTCACGACAAAATTTCATTTTGCAATAATTTTTAGAATTTTTTCTGTGTTTCTGTTGGAAAGTCTTTTTATTGAACAAAACAGAAAAAAACACAATGTGCGATATTTGAATTTGATTTCTGTCTACTGAGCTTAAGTGCCATTTTGAATGAGATGTGAAGTACTACTGATTTGTGATCAAAATACCATATAAAACTGCTAAATGTTAGTGATAAAGCTTACCGTGAAATACAAAAAGTGTTTAATATGGGTAGAATAGGAGTAACGTTCGGTCAAACTGATCGTCTGGTGTTTTGGATACCAAAACTACATTCTTATATTACTACGCGAGGACTTATAAGATGTTTTGACCTTTTTATTGCTTCGTCAACTGACAGGAAACATTTTTACGCACATTCTATACATCAGAATAGAAATCAAAATTGATCCCAAAGTTATAGAATTATGCTTTTCATTTGTTTGGTGGGTCTAATCTCTCCTCCTTTTTCACGTCTATGAATATAAACCTGCAAAGCAAAACTATCTTTACAGGTACATACACATAATTCATTCAATGGTAGCATACTTCTCAGTGGTTTATCTGTGTGTGCGGTATCATCGCCGGTTTGTGCATTCACATTCAGCAGGCAAGTTCTCGTTCGAAGCTTGCGTTTGTTTAAGCGCAGCACAGGTGTTGTATCCATGTCCCACTTCTCCAGATCTTAGTTAAAGTGTGTGCTTGTATATGTGATTTGATTCATAAAATTGTTCATTCCATTGGGCGTTCAGGAGAGACTGCTCTCATCGTGATGAGTTGTTGTGCCAGCTTTATTCCGCAAGTAGGTGCCAGATATCAAACAGGTATGTGATTCTCCACGTATACAAATTAAATCCAATTAGTATTCAAAACTAATTCTTTTCTGATGGCCACTGCTGCTGACCAGAACTTGACGAGACGTTTTCAAAGTGCCTAACTTAAATCCATCACACTGGATTTGGTTGAAGAATTTAAATCATTTATGCTTCAGAACAACTGGAAAGTGTAACGTTGAACGTTATGAGTACCAATAAGGGCACCGATGAGACTGACCGAAGTGCGGTGGCTAATGGTGACGAGAAGCAAAACAATGCAGCAGCGCTACCGTCAGAATTGGAAAATAGGTACTCTTCCATTCAAGAAACATCTCTTTCAGTGACAAATAAACTAAGTGTGTCGTCAGATAAAGAAGCTAATAAAACTACCAACTGGGTGAAATTTGATGATGACGAAGGCGGTAAAAAGGTATGTTAATACAAACATTATTATTTTTCTAAAAGTTAAAATGATTATCTACCTAATATTGAGGCAAAAAATGGGAAGAGCTCGTGCTACTAGTCATTGATTTAACACTTTTGTATATTGCAATTGGTAATGCGTCCATCACGCTTGTTCCCTACGCGACGGGTTCATCAGCAGTGGCAGGACGGAAACTGTGCTTTGAGCTATGTACATAAAATTCTCCAATTGCACCAAGACACGATCGGTTGTTAGCTCTATTAATGATCAAAAACTAATTGCGTAAGTGTAAACGGAACTGCAACTTTAGCAGCGAAATGTGACATGTGTATAGTCACATGTTACCATTTTTATGGATCATTAATTTTCAAGAATGATTCAAGCGGGTAGCAATCAGTTCAATTTGTTTACTTCCTCTCTGGTGTACAATGACATATATTCTTAAAATATATGAAATTGTAGTAATATTTGTCATAAGTTCACATAATTAAAATATAGATGTACACTGGATATAACAGACAAATAGTGTTGAAAAGGCCATCATCTGATTTTGAACATCATTCTTGTACAGAAAGACCCTGGAAGCCGAGTTATATATACCATTCAAATCAGTTCCACGAACTGTATTCTGCAAATTTCAAATCAGTTCTCTGGTTTAGTTTAGTTGACAGCCCGTGTGATTCCTACGATAGCTTAAAAGAGATGAAATTGCATATTGAATCAAATGCAATAGTTGGGAGTAGCACATCATGCTCACCGTAAACAAAAACTGCCTTGTTTTACGTGTATAAGGTTTCCCAATAACAGGTGTTATTTCGATTTTCAAAGAAAAATGGCATTTTCTGAGATAAATGATCGGATGTTTATTTCAATGTAGAAAGGAACGAAATTGCCACCACGACTACGCTTACAGTACCATATCCTTTTCATGAAACTTTTCAACACCAAATCACAAGGTGGCTTTTGTATGATCTCAATAACTTCACGAATTCCATCATTAAGGTCATTTTCGAAAAAAGTAAAGTTCAATGACCTGCCGAATCATAAATAGCACCATGTAGTAACTCGGTCGGCAGGCGGGTACAGAACATGTTTATAAATTTCCATACGTATATAATAACTTGAAAAATTTTATGCACGACATTCTAACTATTACCTTGAAAACCGATACGCATAATTTTAATACTGTATACCATAATATGTTGATGACTTTCAATTCACAAGCACTTCGTCTCGTGTTAGTATTTTGGCGACTCGATGTTGCAACAAAGCGAGGTTCTTACTTGTAGTCCAGTAAAAATAAAAGTCCATTGAAATATCAAACGAAAATTTGCTGGCAATATAGCAGTTGCTGTGCTATCAATCGACGTCATCCCAAGTCAGGTGACGCCTCAGCTGAAGTGCCCATTGTATTCCACACAGAATCGCGCAGATTTCTGCTTGGAACACAGTCTACCAAGTGAATGAGACTGCTCTAGTTTTATTTCACGACAGTAGACACCAGCACCAGCACGACCATTCAACAGAGAACCGTCCGTATAACAAACTATGTGTTCATCAAGTTTTCGTTCCAAACAACCAGAAAACCATTCCTCACGAAGAGGATAGCTCACATTGAATGTTTTGAAAGGAAAACTGCATGTGAGAGTTAGGTCACTAGGAGCGAGTAAATACTCATCCCACGTAACCATTTGAGACCACAAGCGAGTGTGGCTAGTAGCATAATCTAAAGGGTTACTGTTCCAAAGCCCTGTAACCTTAAGACGGTATGCACAAGATAACGCTTCTTGTTTTAGGAACACATGTAGTGGTTTAATGCACAGTAGCGCCTCTAGAGCAGCAGTAGGAGTTGTCGTGAAGGCTCCTGTCATCGCCATTAGGCCCATCCTTTGGAGATGATTTAGCTTTGACTGAACTGTCGCGACTTCTCCTTTCTGACACCATACAAGACATCCATATGCTAAAATTGGTCTAACAATAGTTGTGTAGATCCAATGAATGTATCTGGGTTTGAGTCCCCAAGATTTTTCAATAGCTCGTCTGCATTGGCCGAAAGCCATGCAAGCTCTTTTAATCCTGAAGTCAATGTGAGCAGACCAATTTAGTTTTGAATCAAGAATAACCTCGACGTATTTAACTTGATCGACCACAGTGACCTCTGAACCGAAGAACTGTAACGGACGATATTTATAGCCTGCCATATGCGGCTAGCTTCAGATTCCAATCCAATGTATGTTTAGATCATCTTCCTAAAGTTACGTGTCACAATAAAAACGTCGTCAGCGAAAATGTGAAGTTGTGCCGATCCTCGCTCTTTGAATTACAACTTTCAAAGCAAAGCAAACAAAAGTCAAGGGTGTGCATCACCTTGCCGTAGCCCTCTCTGAGATTCCTCCTCCCATATCATAGAAATCATCCAGTGCACGCTGTAGTAAGTGTCCATGTTCATGCTCACCATATAAAAGTATGTTAAAATTTCTATAGTTGTGCCATATGTCGTTTTCAAATGGTATAATCTTTTACGTATCGCTTTCTAAACAGCTTGAATTATTATTATTATATCAATTACACGCTTAAGGACTGAGGACAGTACCGTAAAGTGGTAGGTTTTCTGCTATTTTCCCGTTTCAAATTGAATTTTCTTGGAAACGGTGCAGAATATAGAAAAACCCACCTGACAATGTCTTCGAAATTTAGTTGAGAATATTCTGTGAAATTTTCAGAATGATTCATTGAGTTTAACGGTCGTGTTGTATTTTTTCTGACTGAAGAACTGCTGAAAATTGGAACGCTCGGAAATGCATACCTCTACTTGTTCATCGAATATCTCGGCTTTGAAGACTTGTATCATAAATCTACCGTGACAAAGTCTAGATAATTTAGTTTAGATGCGATTAGTACATAAAAACATATATGTTATCGCGATAAAAATAAAGTCTTGTATTTTTCTGTGAAACAAAGTCAGTTTCAATGCATTCACCATTTTTTTCGCTTTAGTTTCCTGATAGCATTCTGAAAAAGGTGAGAGAAATAAAATTTCCTCGACAAGGCTGCCAAACACACAGACATTCAATCTTTGTGAAAGTTGAATATTTTTTCATTGTTCATGGGAATCCATGTAATGTCCAACCCATACGATGGATTAATGTGATAAAACTTCTCATCAAAATAATAAAATTTCTGTGCTTTTTTGGAAATGCAAAATAAATTTTTAATGAAATGTGGCGCTGGGTATAGAAAACTCTATAGGACACTCGTCTTATTAGCCAGTTGTCGTATGGTCGGGCGCAAACCTGCACACCTAGAAAAAATCGTGTAAATTTACGTCTTCTGAGACCGACATATATGAGCTTCATTGTTCATGGGAATCCATGTAATGTCCAACCCATACGATGGATTAATGTGATAAAACTTCTCATCAAGATAATAAAATTTCTGTGCTTTTTTGGAAATGCAAAATAAATTTTTAATGAAATGTGGCGCTGGGTATAGAAAACTCTATAGGACACTCGTCTTATTAGCCAGTTGTCGTATGGTCGGGCGCAAACCTACACACCTAGAAAAAATCGTGTAAATTTACGTCTTTTTAGACCGACATATATGAGCTTCGAAAATAACTCAATTTTACAGTAAATAGAACTTATATTCAATTCATTCTGACATACTTTTAAGTGCTAAAACATGTAAATTTACATGTTTACAGAACCAGAAACACTAGTCAGGCAATGGTTCTGTATGCTAAGAACCGAATGCGAAATCGAATTCCACAAAATGATTGTAAAATCAGAACACTGCTTTGCTTGTTACTCCGGAATCCGGAAATTAATAAGTCTCTATGGCCAGGTAGAAATCTCCGTGACATTTGAGACAATGGGTTCTAAATCAGGCTGATGGTGAGACTATTGAAGAGAGTTATTCAATGAATAGATGTCAATTTTTAATACTTTGGTTAAGTGTTTTATATATAATATTATAGTTTAAGTACATATTTATTCACTGGCAATCAATTAGGCTAAGTTAAGCAATATATAGCACAGAGAACAGACATCCATGTAGAGATTGCAACATGTGTAAGAAATGTTACGATTGTTTGACAAAGTGATGATCCAGCAGCAATTCGCATTTAGTGGCGCTTTGAGCCCCGGAAATTATCTATTATGGGCTCTTGCGTTTGAGCTTGCATACAATGGTAATTCATGCGTGCAAAGTCGTTCGCAACGTTTATTTTAAATGAATTTTCATTTGTATGCTTTAAACAGCTTTTTAGAAAAAAAAGTTTAAATTAGGATGTCTGATCTCTGTAATTACAGATCATAATATAGTCAAAATAAAAAGGTCACCTTTGGTCTCTACAGTTGAGCATTTTTCGTTTTTTTCAGGAGGCAAAAGCTTTGCAACTTCCTTCCTCCATTAAATCAATGACAGCGCCTGCAAATGAAAATGTGACACCGGCGGTACTAGCAACAGAATCGGTTCACGTCACTGTTGATTCAAGGTTACCAGCAACACCAAAACAGGGTACTGCCACAATAAGTTCTAGTGGTTCATCCATGTTAACGGTAACGACTGCAGCGAATACCATCAACAAAACATCACAACCGGCAGTCATAGATATCCCAAAACAGTCAGTCAATGTTGTTCAACCTATCCAGTCGATGCGCACAATTGAACTATCGACAGGTCGTGTTCGCGAGGGATTTGGTAAGTTTCATTGATACACCACGATGTCTTCCATATCAAAATTAGATTAATTAAAAGTAGATTTATGCTCCCATGGAATGAAGTAAGTAACATAATACTTACTGTACTGTAAAATATGTTGAATTGCTTCCTCCGACCTGATGGTTCAACATAAATGCAAGTAAAGTTGGTTATGTGCACCTAGAATAAATTAGGGGGTAAAAACCCTTTGCCCATTAAACTTACCGATTGAAAATTGCTTTTATTCTTCTTTTTCTTTTTTTCCCTTTATGGGCTACTCTGGCCGAGGGGGGATTTAAAATGGCTTTTATTCTTCATAATAAGATATTTTGAAAAAAAAACCATAATATTATGCTGAGCTAGCGTATTTGAAAATCTCTTAATTCGATTATGTTCCCATATCCAGCAGTTTTTCGAAATTTTGACGATTATATTGAGAGAGAAACTGCCACTGCTTATTTTTCCTTATCAATGAACTTTACGCTTGACTCGGAAGTTATGGCACAGAGAACAAACATCTAAACTAGTTCAAACTTTAAAAAAACCATAGAAGTTAAAATTCGTTAAAACTCTATTACTGTGTTTTACCATTTCAGCAAACGGCGATGTGATAGTGACATTACTACCAACTAACACTCGTTGGCCGTGGATAACACCTGCAGTATTTCGACCAGAACTTGTGCCGGAGGAACTAATGGCACAAGGTTTGACGGTAAGCATAATGTAATAACTGAATGGTTTCTCTGAAAATTTTATCTAAATCTGTTGGGATCCGTACCGACAATTTAGAATGAATGAGTGGTGAATAATATTCATTGGGCAAGATTTACTATTTATGAGAGAAAGTAGTTGAGTTCAATTTGTAAGCAATTGTTTCCAAACAACACGTTTAATAATAAATTTAGAGCTAATTTTCACACTAGACCTTCATAAAAATGAAGAATACACAATCATTGATTTTAAGAGGCAATTTTAGAAAAACAGCAATTGTAGAAAAATGCAGAAGCAGTTTCCTCAGTTGTCGTTAAGTGGAATTTCAAAAAAAGATAAATCCTTTTTATTTTGCAAATAATGATATCTTTTCACGAAAATTTTCCTGACCATTGCGAAGAAAACTGATTTAGCGTTTTTCAACAATGTCTGTTTCTTCAAGATTGTCAGTAGAACCTTAATGTAAACGAGGTCGATCACTTTTGTATTGTACTAATGGTATGTTAGGTATTCGTTACTTCATATAATATTTATTTTAATTGTTCATCTTCAGAAACCACTAAAACAATTCGAAGGTCATACAAAAACAAAAATTTGTTCACTCCATCTCTCGGCTGTTATTGATTGATTACGCTAAACAACGAATTCAATGCAATATTCGGAGTTCTAGTTCACGTGAAATAATGAAATCCGCCGAAATGTAGGAGTGTTTTATTGTGAATTGTCCAATGATGAATTCGTCCACGAGAAATTGTTCGATGAATGTGAATGATGTTTGCAAAATGCGGTTGCACAGATTGTTGTTGTTCTAAATAGCTCGAGAACGGACATTTATAATGATAAGCAGTACTACGAATTACAAGAAAATATTCGGCAAAATACACCCATTCAACCTTTTAGGGAATCAAATCAAAGATATTATTCAACTTTTTCCATGTTCGCTTTATTCATACCATGTCTAACTGCACGAATGGTCCTCTCAACACTACTCAAAAGGTCTTGTACAGCGTTTTGACCAACTTTTTTTTGCATGGGCATCCATTTTTTCTTCATATCTTCTAATTTTACTTCCTTGAGTGTTGCTTCATGACGTCCTTTTAAAAAAAGTCCTTCGGCACGAAGTTTGCCTCATTGGCCTTGTACCACTTCAGAACGTCTTTCGAGTAATGGCACGATGCTAGATCCGGCCAGAAAAGCGTAGAACCAGTGTGTAAGTTGTAAATCGATTGTCCCGGATTGGCGACTTAGTACATAGAATACCGGGTCTTACAAACCAATTGTCGTATGTTCGAGTCCCGACCTGGAAGGATGTTTAGTGTTGATAGGATTGCAGTGCAAGACATGCAATAGTTCTGTTAGCAGAAAATCGACTTCGAAGTATTTTGAAACAAAATGACCAAGTGGTAAATCGATACCTACAAAATAGGTTAATAACTTATGCTGCTCGGTAAAAGAAGTTGACAATAAAATCTACTTTCCTGAATTGGCGTGCAGTACACAAAATCAGATGCTTGAAGATCTTTAATAGGAGTGCCAAAGACTTGCAAAACTAACAAAAAATGTATCATGTACGGCTTCGGCTTATATCACAATTAAATTGTGTCTCAGTAAGGCATTATTGAAACATGAGTAAAACGGGTACATTGTTTTCAAAGAAATTGAAAGGCATAATTATTCTCTGTGCACTTATTAAAATGTGTAGATAATTTAATAAAAAATATACCTTAGACGGTTTGCGTGTTTCTAGCTAATGTAAATGTAATTTACTAAGGTGAATGCACCTAGTTTCAGGTCGACCTGGTCAGCGAAATAGTTATTAGTTTGTAAATGTTTCTTTATAGCGCCGTATAGCCACATACAGGGTCCGCCATCTAACTTTTTTTTAACTAGCGGTTATTCCGACATTGGTAACTTTAATGTCACTTCTGATTTGACAGAAACTTAGTTCTATCCTTCCGCTGAACGAAAATGGTTGTGTATACGCTTGATGAACGCGTGAAAACAGTGCAGTTTTACTTTGAAAATCTACTTGACGCCGATTTTTGCCAAAAAATCATCTTCTCGGATGAGGCACATTTTCATCTGGGCGGGTATGTTAATAAGCAAAATTGTCACATCTGGCGGACGGAAAACCCGTACGTTATCATGGAGAAGTCGATGCATCCTCTGCGAGTGACGGTTTGGTGCGGATTTTTGTCTGGCGGCATCATTGGGCCATTTTTCGTCGAAAATGAGGCAGGAGTCGCCGCCACGGTCAATGGCGAGCGCTACCGCGCCATGATTAGCAAATGGTTCTTCCCGTTACTTGAAGAGGAAGACTTGGACACCATTTGGTTCCAAGAAGACGGCACTTCGTGCCACAGAGCCAACGCTACGATCGATCTTCTGCGCACAGTCTTCAAAGATTTTTTTTTTTTTTTGTAAAATATCGTTTATTTCGCTTAGGATAACTATTTACAACTCATCTTTGATCAAACTCATAATTTTCATTCTTCTAGATTCAAAACGAACTCTAGCTCTGTTAGGTCGATATCATTCATTTGGTTTAGAATGAAGTTGACGTATTTTGTAAGTAATTTAAATATTTCGTATTTCATTGTGGTTTGCGTGTTATTTAGTGTAGGCCGCAGCAGATCAGTGAAAGTTAACCTTCGCCAGCCACCCAGGATTGTAGTTATTCTTCGCTGCAGATATGACCAAGCTGCAGTCACACGCGGACACTCACAGAATTTGTGTGTAAGCGTTTCGATGCTTCCTGTACAGTGCAAACAGTTTGGGTTATCCGCTCTTCCGATCACATGCAAGAGTTTGCGATGCGCTGTTTTCTCATTAACCAAGAGATACAGATCGCTGCGTTGGTTCGACGATAGTTGTCTCGTAGAAATGTTTTTCCAAATATTCCTCCAGTTCAATTCTGGATGGTTACGTTCTACCCTTGGAAGTTCCGTTTGTTCCAAGTAAAAGCAATGAATTTCACCGCTGGTGGAGTTTTGAACGATTTGACGGGGAAGCACAGGAATTTTCTGATGCAAGATTTTGAGACAAGGAAAGTCGGCGGAAATCGGGATGTTTTGGTTTAAAAGGAAGCGATAAAAAGGAAGGAAATCCATTTCCTTCAGATGGCGATTTATAAGAAGCGCGTTGCTTTTGAAGGACGGCAGCTGTAGCTTTAGTCCACCTTGCGTTTTGTCTCGGACTAACTGGTGCATTGGAATACGTCCTGGTGTTCCACGAAATAGAAACGACCCCATTGCCGATGTTATTCGTGCGGAGTGCATGTTTTGTGGTGGGATAATTGACGATAGATACCATACCCTCGCCGTGATGAAGGTATTCAATAGTATCACTTTCTGTTGAAGATTTAGAGTGCGCGTGTTGTGCATCCACATCATTTGTATCACTTTGATAACTAAAGGATCCCAGTTTCGCTTCACCATCTCCCGCACCGAGTTAGCGAAAATAACACCGAGTACCTTTATCGTCTCGGCAGTTTGCAGTCCCGGCACCGACATCGCATTTCCATTAATGAAACCGACATCCATACACACCAAGATTCCATTCCGTTGTTCGGTAATTTTTTTGACGAAAACTTTCGGTAATCAATAGAAGTTTCCGATATTTCGGCACATGAACGTCATTTTACAAAAAGTATGCAAATTTTTACCGGACGATCAGTGTTACGCAAGTTTTCATTAACGAATCCTGTGAATAGATATACAATTCATACGGTAAATCTGAATAGTCGCTGAGTACGGTAAAACTCTACCGTCCGCATGGTAAAATAATTTTCCAATAACCGAACTTCTGTAAATACTGATTGTCGTGAAAACTAACTGTCAAAAAATTGATAAAATGTTCAGTAAGAGTCTTTTTATAAACCAAACGAAAAAAATCTTGAAGAGTTCATCGAATGGATTAAGGTACAGGTGTTAAAATTTTTGAAACATTAGAATCACTAAAAGCTTTTTGTTTACTTATAGGCAGAAAATAATTTTGTATCACTTGTCCACTTGCTCCCTACACAAATCGTTCGAGGGTGATTTCTGGTGGACTCGACGGATTGTGCGGTGTTTTGGAAGGTAGAATAAAACCATAGCCACAACAGGTTGGAATTAAATTAAAAATTCAATTTTCTTCATTCATTTTTTGTGAACATGTGTTGTTTTTTGAAATCCGAAAATAAAAGAATTTTAACCAAAGGAAAACAAACAAATAACAAATTACCGAACAATCAGTTAGATCCATTTGGTTTACAGTTTACGGTAGTTGTTTGACAGTTCAGCAATTACCGAACGATCGGTAATCAATTGTATTACCGAACTGATTACCGAACGTTCAGCTGTTGAAAATTCGGTAAAAAATTACCGAATTCTGCGAAATTTTCTAAGTGTGTACCAACTGTTTT
This sequence comes from Malaya genurostris, assembly GCF_030247185.1. NCBI lineage: Eukaryota > Metazoa > Arthropoda > Insecta > Diptera > Culicidae > Malaya > Malaya genurostris. The sequence goes on along the minus strand of NC_080571.1, from coordinate 195,410,402 downwards.
TTGACGATTCAATTTTGATCCAGATACCGTTTCGAAGCAGTTGAACAGTTGAAAACATCGTTCGATCGTTTCTGTTGTTGTGACCAACACGGTGATATCGTCTGCATATCCCACACATATATCTTCTCCACAGACGCGTTCCAGTCGTTCTACGAGGGGGTTGAGGTAGATAACGAAGAGAAGCATCGACATCGGGTCTCCTTGTCGCACAGATCGTTCGATTTGGAATGGTTGTGATAGACGTCCATTCACGAGAAGTCGGGACGTAGACATGGTTTGCACTCGAGAGAGCCAACTAGCGAATCTCGGATTGATTCCCATAGAGAGTAGGGTGCGACACAGAAACGAATGAGAGACACGATCGAAAGCATGATCGAGATCGAACGAAATCAGTTTTCCTATTTGCTTTCTCGTGATCAGCTGCGCTAACCGATCTTTTAGCGAAAGAGTTGCCTGGAAGATGGTTTTGCTACCGTTTGAGCATTTTTGTGCGTCACTCAAAACCCGATGATTTCGGAGAACGAGCTCTAATCGTGTTTTCTTCACACGACTCAATATTTTATAGTCCACATTTAGTAGGCTGATCGGGCGATAGCCTCTCACTGTCTCATCGCTACCTCTCTTTTTCACTAAAACTATTACCCCTTCGGTAAATGTCGGTGGTAGATCACCAGTTAATGCTTCGTTTATTACGAAGAACAGCTCTCGGTATATCACATCGAACGCTCTCTGGTAAAATTCGATGGGTAGACCATCAAACCCTGAGGCCTTTCGTTTCGGGGATGTGCGGATGGCATTTTTGATTTCCTCGACTGTGATCTCGGTAGTTAGAGCAGCATTGTGTTCGTCTCCTGGAGGTATCGTTCTCTCGCATACGAATTCCTCTCCCTCAACCTGCCCCGCGGCTTCCGCTGTATAAAGGTCCTGGAAGTATTGAAGCACGTGCTGTTCGATCTCTCGGGGGTCATGCATGTTATCGCCTTGCTCACTCTGCAGCTCGGTGATGATTATTTTCTTACGCCGTCTTTCTCCCAGCTGGAAGGTAGATAAACATTCTCCGCTTACGAAAGTCTGGTTGATACGACTAAAATTTCGTGCATGTTCTCTTTGCATTGATAGCATTTGTGCTTTGAGATGGTTGATAGTAGCTAACATAGAAGGATTATGGTAGTATACCCATCATATGCGGCGCGTAGTTGAGTGTAGAGTCGTTGGTAGTCGGCGTTAAAAATGCGTAAGGCTTCGTTAGTTTTCCAACGAAAAAATTTGATAATAATTTTCTTCGCGCATTTTGTCCACTATTCCATCCAACTAGGAAAGTTTGGTCGTTGACGTGTCCAATACTGCCACCGACACCGAAATTCCTCTAGGTTATCGATGGTTAGCAGATGCGGTCGTAGCGACCAGTACCCTCTTCCTGGTTCGTGACCTAGGTGGGGTAGGCAAATGCGCGCAGTCAGCGCTTTATGGTCGGTAAAAGAGCAAACGTGCGTAGCGGCGCTTCGCAAGTGCTCGCATAACCCTCTGCTTACATAGATACGATCGAGTCTAGATGCCGAATTGTGTGTAATGTATGTGGGTGCAGGTGTTGACGGATGGAGTTTTAACCACAGGTCCTGCAGCTGTAACTGTTGAACAGTAGTCTGGAGTGCCGGACTCGAATTGGCTCCTGTGGCGTCGCTAGGACGTATGACACAATTGAAGTCACCAGCGAGGATGACATGCTGGGTGTTGTGACGCAAGTAGTAGGCCAATGTTTCGTTGAAGAAACGTTCTCTTTCGACTCGAACCGATGATCCTGAGGGCGCATAAATGTTGCAGAGGGTTGTATCCTGCACCCTTACTGTAATTAGACGACCATCCAGACTCTTCTCTACGTGAGAGAACTGTATGTGGTGTCTGAGCGCGATTGCCGTTCCCCTTCTCGCATGATCCACGTTACAAATGATGTTGAAACCAGGAAGCGAGAGCTGCTCACTCTCTACTTCTTGGAGAAATACGATATCAAGCTGCAGCATTCGGACAAATGTCCGAAGTGACTCTAGCTTCGTGGCGTTCGTGATATTGTTTATATTTATAGTACCGAGGTTGTAACTGAAGTATTCAGCCATTACAACGGTAGATCGCCTTCTTCTCGCTTGTCATTCTCGTTGTCCACCCGAGGTTTTTTCCCCGTTGGGCGATGACGAAGTTGCCTTCTCGAGTTAGACGAACCAACCGACGAGTCTGTCTCGTTTCCGTCAGATTTGCTAAGCGTGTTTTTGCGAGCCACTGTGTTGGTGGCTGATAGGTTATGATCGGGTTCGATGATTTCGGCTGACGCTTCACCGTCGGGGTAATGAGTTTCAGACGGGCCGGGCGATAGCGCAGGGAAGTTTTGTTCGGTCTTAGCCGGTGGAGACAAAATCTGCTTTTGTTGACGTGGGAGAATTTGTTTCGGCGGCGGCATGCTTGCCGACTTAGCCGAGTTTGAGGCTACCTGTCTCACACTGGCGGCCGGGGGGCTCGTGTTCGTGATAGCGTGGGGAGAATTTGTCTGCTTGGCGGCATCGGCGTACGACTTCTGGACAAGCAGTTTTTTGTTTTGCACACAAGTAGCTCCGATGTATATGTGTTCACGGCAGTGCCGGCACGTTTGAAGTTGTCCAAAATACGACACTTGTGTCACTTCGCCATCGATCGTGACCCACGAATCAATGTTTCGTTTAACTAACATTTTCACGATGCGAATACCGGTCGAGATGCCAGGAAAATCGCTGTCGGCTCCGGTTTTCTGCTCTCGTATGTCGACCTCTCCGTATCTCTCAAGGAATTCGCAAATTTTTAGATCCGAAACGTCCTCCGACAAATCGAAGAGCCGCACTTCAACTGCTCCCTCCTCTAGAGTTATTCGCAACGGGTATTTTTTACCGTCTACTGCAATCCCATGTTTGTTATCGTGTTCCTCGCAAATTCGTTGTGCGATGGCTAGGTCAGTGACCTTTACGAACGAAACACCGAGAGCTCTGCTGTTCTGTATCCGAAGTACTTCACCTTTCTTCAGACCCAGGATGGTTGCACAAAAGCCGTGCACGCGCGTAATGTCCGGTTTCTTCGGAACATTAGAGAAGTCAATTCTAAAAGTGTTTTCCCGACGCACCATCGTGGATTCGTTTGGACGCGCAGCGACACTAAACGGCTCGACGATGAGCATAAGAAAAATTTTAACAGTTTACGCTGTATAGCTCGCCTCGTTTGTAACTTCCGCGTTGACAAAGACGTCTGTTCAGCTCGGAAGATGAGCACTCACTGTGGTTCCAAGAAGACGGCACTTCGTGCCACAGAGCCAACGCTACGATCGATCTTCTGCGCACAGTCTTCAAAGATCGAATTATCAGTCGAAATTCGGATGTCGTTTGGCGCCTCGAAGCTGAGATTTGGCGCCGTTAGACTATTTTTTTTTGGGGCTGTCAACGATAAGTGTTATGACAAGCCTGAGACAATTCAAGCCTTGAAGGACAACATTCGTGCAGCCATAGCTGAAATAATGCTGCATACAATCGAAAATGTACTAAAAAACTGGACCGACCGTATGGCGTACTGCAAGGCCAGCCGAGGCAGCCATTTGAATGAAATTATATTCCACAATTAACCGGAAGGATTGTACTTTAATATGAAAACAATAAATTTTGAAATCGGATGAACCGTTTGTGTTTTATTACATGTTTACTTGGCGGACCCGACGAAGTCAACATAGATCGGTGGCCCCCAGCCGCCGTGTCGACGCGGCCTCTCACGAACAATCCTGTAATCTTCCCGTTTGCCCGGTCTACTCCAAGCTGCAAAGCCAACGAGTTGAGGCTCTTCGAGTCGTCCAATGACTAATCGGAAGTGGCAGCTTCTTGTACACTTTTCTGTAAGCGCATCGCAGAGCAGTTAACCCAAAGCAAAGACATCATATTAACATTATATCAAAGACATCATATTAACAAGATATCCAGCTCTCACATTTCCCGAACAAATCATTGGCAATATTCTATTCTGCGAGCATAGTGCCCTCAGGCGGGTCCGCATCGAATTTCGTACATAGAAGTAGGGGAGAGAAATGTCAAATTCGTGAGTGCCAAAATAGCAGCACTGTGCTCCAATACAATTGACATGATAAGATTGAATTCGCTACAAGCTGACATGGTCTGCCCAAAGCTTAATATTGATTAGTTGAGTATATTTACTTCAATTAGGTATACTTGCCTTAGAAACAAGCGGCAGCAAAATATGGGCATAACAGGCATCAAAGCATTAGGCATATTTTTTCTTGCTCCCGGATAACGGAAAAGTACCTAATTATTTATTATAAGTCATTATTACATATAATCATAAGTACTAATATTATTTTAAAAAACATTTTGCTTCTTATTTTCAGCTTACTGTAGAAGAGTATGTCCATGCAATGGAAACGTTGGTAAATGATTATCGATTTACCATGTACAATATTTGCTATAAACGGGTACTGGTCGTTTGGATAATGTTCGCTTTTATAGTATTATTGGGCTTACTATTTTCCGGCTTGGTTGGAATCACACTATTTTCGTTAGGAGTCGGATGGCTCTTCCTGAATGCAGCTGCCATCTTCCTATGCATGTGGGTCAAGTTACGTTTGGCACGTGGACTTCAACGTTGTATGGCTCGAGTGAATAAACAGTTGATACGACATAAAATTCTACTTGCCTTGGATGACCGAGGTCATATCTCATGCCATAAAGTGAATCTTTGCTTCATGTACTTCGAACCTTCGCAATGTATCAGCTATCTCAATGAGTTTATCGAACGAAGTGAACAAAACGGCAACACAATAGAACCAGGCTGGGAGAGCCGACTAGACGTTTCCACAAACGATATTGTTATACAAGGAGCCAACACAACACGCTTATCTAGAAAGCAGGTATGGACACAAAAGTTTTATCATTTTCATCCGAGTTTTTTTTAAGGGATTACTTAAATTGCATGTAACGTTTAAACTTTTCGTGAGTTTATGTAAATATTATTGATTAAATTTAGGGTAGAGCAGAGGAAATTTTCTTGCGATATCTGCAGCGATGGGGTAAGGATTATCTCCGACGTCGGCTCGATTGGACAATAGAAGAAAATGGCATCGTTTCATCTCCTAGACATATTCCCACTGCCTACTGCCCTTGCCAGTATGCTGAGGAGGTTCTACTTCATAAAAAGCCAAAGGAAGATCCGCGGATTTGTTGTGCATCACTACGACAATGGGTGCAAAGATTAGGATTCCAGATCTAAATTGAATGCTCAACCTAAAAAAAATAGTATAATAGTCGTAATACGCCAAAAGGATATCGTTTTGTTAATTTTAGTAGTGAAGCATACTGTTAAGAAGAAATTTACATCTCATAACGAAACTAACATTTACATTTCCACTAACAACAAGTACAAATATGTTGATAATTTGTGCCTCGATCTAATTAAATACTTATAAGTATAACAGTGGTGAAGGGTTTTGTATGAGTCTATCTTAAGCAGTAGTATTCAGCACTGTACTTAACAAGGCGACAAAATTGTCGGGTCGAATATGCAAAAAGCTTCTAACGTGATTTGTTACAGGAACGTGGACTTCTACTATTGCTGCGCTACGCCTCCCGTTGGGGTAACCAATCAATGCGAGGGCTAATAGACGTAACTTCCGTTGAACCGGCACGCCATTGTCGTCAGTTTCAGTGCCCTTGTCAGTATATTGAGTATCATCTTAAATGCAAACCACGAGGCAAGTTTAAATATTGTAGTTTTTCCTACTGGGTGTCGGCTTCCGCGTGGTACGGCTAGTCTTGTGAATAATACATATTCGGTTGCATGTTCGGTCGGACTGGTGGAAAGTGCCTTAATTAGTTACATAAAATTAAAACTCGACAAAAATGTGATGGTTAAACTGATGTACTAACTGTTAAACAAATATGAGTGCATTAAATGTACGTTTTTGGTTAACAAATTCAATGAATAATTTCAAATGTCTCAACAATTCAATGGATCTAGCTGACAATAAAATACTTAAATTTAAAGTTTAATTAAACGTAATAATTCTTAATCAATTTGGTTGTATATTTCAAGTATTTTCACAGTACGCTTCACCAGTACTTATAAAGTAAATTAACAAATGTGATACAGACAGAAAATCTTGAAGACACATTTGAGCATCTGCGAAAATTGACTCCGTCCTTTAGATTCACTTATAAATTAGTATAGTTAACTCATAAAGATTGTGCATTCCATTGTAATACATATTTATGAAAATACAAACTCATGTTTTGAACTTGTTTTTTTTCTCTGGATTTTATTAGAACATTAGTTTAAACATTTAATAGCGAATAAGTTATTTGAGTTGATTGTGTCTAACGAAATATATTTGTTGAAGAATAAACAGCTTGTATATTAATTCCGAAATCGCACTACTTGTTTCATTTATTTGCACAAAACTATTTAACATGGGTCTTCTGTACTTCTACTATAAAAACACAAATATGTCGTAAATTATTGAACATGTAGATTGGTTACGGTTACGGAAAATAAGCTAAAAGCCATACGTATTGAAATATGTATATAATCACTTGACAAATTTTTGGTTATATAGTCGTTTGTTGGAAGTAATCCATTTTATAGTTGGCTCAAATATCTGAAGAAAAGAACCCCACATCTTTTGAAACACTGATTTACAAACATTGTTACAAGCTCACATAGTACAAATTAAAAAAAAAGCAATACATTATTTTCTTACAAAACAATTCCTCTAAACTACGTCAATACTCCAAGCCTATTTTTAAATGCGTCATTGGAGATGGAAAACTTAAAATGGTCATACACGCTTGGAATAGGGTAAGGGCTCCCTATTTCATCTCATTTGTAAGGACGTCGCCTTCAAACCCCGATTTAGCCACTAAAATCACTGTAACTATTTCATATTACTGCTTCATTCGCCTTGCTCCACGTTGAAAATTGATTCAAATTTCTTGAAAATTGAGCTAATATTTATAAAACAGCTAAAAACACTAATGATGTTTTCACTACTCTGCTCCTAATTTCATCTCAATGGATTTTTATTCATCCTATCGTTGATCTTTTATTCATCCTATAAATTAGCAATGGCGACAGCAATCAAAACAAAATATTCCACTATTACACTCTCACCCGCATTCGCATGGCTGCCAGATGGCTGACTAAACGCTGCCAGCTGGAAAAATATGGCTTGCAGACATTCTGGTGACCGACTGCCTTACCGCTGCCAGATATACAACTCAAACGATACAACCGTACCCACCAGAATTTTTCCACATTATTATTATTGGTAAAAAAATTTACTCGTTGAATTATCTAATTAATGGGGCAATGACTTACGGAGATCTAAAGAACTATCTTTTAACATCATTTTATTAAAGAAAACAGATAGAACAGATATAGACTTTCTATGCAAAGTAATACATATTTTCTATGAAAATACCTGGCATCTCTGTACACAGCCGATGAAATACACACACACTTCACAGCGTTATGTTGGCGTATAGCGGAATGAAACCAGTGCTACTAGATTTGCCACAATGGTTATTTCATTAGTATTTAACACGCTCTTTCTGGTAATATTCGAAGCCAAAACAGTTTTATTTATATATTATTATCAATAATATAATTAAACTAATGTCACGGATACCAAAAACATACTTTTTGGTAATAATTTGAAGAAGAAAATCAATTTATTTTTTGTAACAATATGAGATAACTTGGCAACTTTGCGAAACCAAATGAGATGAAAACAAAGCGCAATCAAGTGAACTAAGTGAAAAACTTTCATCTCATATTTTTAAAGACTTTTATTGTTTGTCGGGTAATTCTTGAAGTTTTAAATCGTTTATTAAACAAGTGGCAAGTGAACATTACTAATTATGAAGTCATCCAGCATTCAATGGTAGTGTAATTGTGCGAAAAAGTGATCATGTTTTGAGACGAATCGATTAGTAGATAATCAGAAACATGACGAACTGTAAATCTTGAGACGAAAATGTGTCCTAAATTGAAAAATGAGTTTATTTTAAATGAAAAAACGATACACGAAGAACTTAAAACCATTTCTTTCAAAAGGAAAGTGTGACAACAGCTTTCATAATCATTTTAAAACATTTCACAGTTTGGTTCAGGTAGGTTTTAGAATATTATTCATGTTCAAAGTAATGAGGTGAAGGGATGAGATGGAAATAGGAGCTCAGATGAAATAGGGAGCCGTTGCCCTACATTGATTTGGATTTGCGAGAGAATAATAGGAGCACCAATATGATCTGCAAGTAGCTTATCTACGAAGGTTGCTCTTGAAATATTTTGCCTCGTGACTAAGGTTTCCATGTTGAGGAGACGACAACGATCAGTCTAAGGTGGAAGCACTGCTTGGTTACACCATGGTAGCGATTAAAGAGCAAAACGAATAAACCTCGATTGTACGGCTTCAATTCTGTTGATTCATTTACATGTGTAACGACACCAGATCGGTGATGATGCTTCCAGGATAGAACGAACCAGTGAAAAGTATAGAGCTCGTAAGCAGTACGGGTCGTTGAATTCTTTAGTAATTCTTGTAATGAAGTCAAGGTTTCTTTTTGCCAGTGCTATGATATATGAATAATGATCTCAAAACGAAAATTGTAAATCTAAAAGTACACCTAAAACCTCTAATAACTAACACCTTTTCAAGAGATTCGCTAGATATACGCCCTTATTCTGAATAACAATAATAGTTTTTCGATCGAACCCTAGCTACCTTTGATTTTGCTAGCGTTATTAGGAATACAAATGAAATACGATCATAAAATCGATGCGACGTTATTCAGAAGGGCGATAGTGCAACTCTGAACTAATTAAGCGTTCCCAAGCTTCACTGGTAGAGAGCGACCAACCACGCAACCAGTTAATAAAATCGATCGATGTACGTTGTAGTTTATCAATCGATATATGATATAGTTTATCAATTTTTGGCCAGCAGAAGGGTATGATTTACACGATCAAATGTAGTCGTATGAACCGTGTCTACCAATCTTCCATGTTTTTGATACAAAACGAGGTGTTTTGTTTCGCGGAACAGAACGTCACCTACTAAGATTTCGAACAGCTTTGATCAAGAGTGCCTATAACTAGAAAGCCTATAACCAGATTGACGACTTCTCATCCGCAATGTTGGCAACAATTCAAAACATTCCATTAGCTTTACATTGAATTGACAGGTCGTTTGTTCGTTTGGAACTGGTAGCTGTCATTCCAAACGAACAGCTGTCGTCACTCTAGTAATAGGCACTCTACTTCGATCCTACACTCAGAAAAATAAAATGGTAACTGTTACTATATAGAGGGCCAACTTGACCATGAGCGTATAGTGGTTTTCAGCCGACTATTAAATCAGATGATTTCAACAATAGTCAAGTTCATGTTTACTATAAATGGTATCGGCTCTAGAATAGTAATATTGAACATTATATTGTATGAATAACTAATACGATTGAGATGGTTAGGCTAACCATGACCGAATCTTCATTTACATTGTAGTTTTCGCTATAACCAGAGCCATAGTATTTTTAACATTTCACTTCTAGTTATTTCGAAACTAAAGGCAGTGGTTGATTCAACAATGCTGAAGATCAGCAAAACATGAGCTAATGTTAAAAAGTTTTATGAATTTGTACTCTAGAACAAGAACAACAAAATAGTTTCATGGAATTTTATTTTATTTTCACATCATATTAAATGATGACATGCCTAGTGAAATGTTGAATAGCAACGTGGACACTGAGGAGCATTGTTTGGTAGCAGCAGTTGATCAAAGGCTCTGATGTCCGGTGGATTTTTTTCCTGAAGCAGGAATGAGCAGCATGAAAGAAATTAATAGCCAAGTCCAGATGTAAACCTCGCTACCCACCTGCGATATGTTGGATGTTATTTCTACAGCGACCGATAATGAATAATAAATCGTACACGAGACGTTGATTTCACTGGAAAACGTAGCCCTTGCCGGAAAAATGGTTGAAAAATTGAATTTCAATGACGGAAACTATTAAGGCTACAAACTTTACTCACCTGCAAGACCTACCAAATTACACAAAGTCATCATATAAAATATTTTTTTCATATCAATCACTGATGTGTTACCCACGTACGAAATTTTCTGTTATATTGTAACTTTATGTGACAATGACATAGAACGTTCGTTTATTGACAATTTGTATAGTCAGCACAAATGAAATACATAGTCGGCTAAAAAACAAAAAATACACGATAATGTGATTACTACATAAATTCTGTTGATATGGACTACATGAATAGTGTTTTCAAACTTCATAATCGTCTATCAAACCATGTATCTATTTATGGTAACATTATTATACTGTGAACATATTCACATGGTAGCAATAACTATTTCGCTTCTCATATATCAAGGCTCAAGAGCAATTTCACCTTACTAGAAATTGTGAGTTTAACTATTTGTTCTTATATTTGAGATGACTACCATTGTCAGTATGACCATGCCAGAAAAGTCATAAATACAAATAGTTTAGTCAAGTCGTAGTCTTTGTTGTCTAGTAATTTATACAATACAGATGGTGAATAGTCATGTATCATGCTCTTTGCTACTATTTTAGCGTATAGTAGAAATGACAATGAAAAACAGGTTGCGGTTACTATGATTCTTTTCTCAGTGTACACAAAGAGAGGTTATACCACGATAGTTTGTAACATTTCACTTAACTCCCTTTTGTACACAGTAAACATAACTGATTTTTTCCAGCGTGTAGAAAATACTGATCGTGACAACGATTCGTTGAAAAATAGTTTCTAGGGTATGCACAATATGCCCGCACACTTTTTAAATACAACAGAAGGGATACCATCTGTTCCAGCCGACGTTGAGGACTTAGCTTATTTATACCTTCCAAAATAATTTTTATCAGAAAAACGTATATTTCCCCAGTTGATAACATCGTGGGGTACATCTTGCAATACATTTTCAATCTGTGTTGAATCAGTCAAGTTAGTTTTCAATACACTCAAGAAGAGTTCCGCAAAAAAATGACAGATTCATTTGAAGTGTTCGAATTTTCATTCGCAAGAAACAGAAAGCAGAAAGTCCATTTTACAGACCATCAGAGTTCTATAGGGTGTGTCGAAATTTAGTAGTTTTTTTTACAGATGACTGTAACTTGGATAAGGTGTACGGATTGTTCAGTAAAATAATATTTTACACAATTGAGCTCTGGTGTGTTCTTCATTCAAAATCTTATACGGATCCACCATTCAAAGGTCGTTTTTGCTTGAACACGCAACTTACCCAGTTCCAACACCAATTGTTATCAACCCGTTAACGTGAATCCAATTTTGAACTTCAGTATGCGTATGTTGTACGTGCAAAGAACGAATTTGCAGAAAAGCACAGCAGCTCATTGTTCATTCACGGTACGGTAATGCTCTTTATCTCGTTTCAATTCATGTATTCACACTTGTCCAGCTCAGCACCGACACGATACGATTTCGCACAAGTGTGAATACACGCCTTGAAACATGTGGACGAATATTGGCGCTCGTACACTGAACTGTGCCGACACTTAACTGGACCGGAATGGTTTGAATAGACATTCAAAGTTTCATACGAAACATTGAATAATTGCCCAAGTAGCACGTTATAAATGGGTTCATACAACGCAATGTTTTATACTATATAACATAAAAATGGGTTCATACAACGCAATGTTTTATACTATCTAAATAATAGGAAACATGACTATGTGAATATTTCAGGAAAAAACGGTCGTAATAAGAAATGCTTTACGTTTTATAATTTATCATACTGGTTAAATTAAACTACAGTGCAGTATAATTATTTATCTTTTCTCATCCTATATTTTTGATACGCACTGTAGGTAATAATTTTTATTAAATGTGCTATTAGCGGTTATCTATACCTATGAAACAAGCTTTGATGAACTTAACTTTGCGTTCAATATTTTTTTAAAGTGATGCCAGGTCTGCTCATTATTTCAGGAAATGGCAAACCATATATCTAGTTTTCGGATTGAGTTTTGTTTTCATTGCGTAGGTAATATTGTATTTCTGCTACTTTTCTAATATTGTTTTTATGTCTATAAGTTTTGATCTCATTTCAAACAAATAATTCCTACACAACTTTCTTTTAAATTGAAAGTTTTAAATTTCTTGTAATTTTTATATAAAACGAAGAAAACTGCACACACTAACCCAAGAATTCATGAGTTGGACATTACTAAATCTGCAGACTTAGCAGAAAAATATTCTTTACAGCATGTTCAATTTGGCTTATTATTTTTGTACCTCGCGGAGAGTAGAATAATACCTCATATATTTTACTTTCGCAAGAGATTTTCACATTTCGACACATATTGTGCCCGATAAAATTATGTCAGTCTATAAGGGCTAAGGCCAGTAGGTCGCATAAAACCACGTGGCTAGCTGTGCGTATTACATTTCTCTCCATGCTCTCTCGCAAATGTGCAAAATGACTCTCGATGTGGGCGGGTGGCCAAGAAAGTTTTGATATTTTCGGTTACAAATTTGACTACATCACATAAAATTCAAGAAAGCTGCCGCTTGTTTGGCAGCCTTTTTGAGCCGATTTTATTTCTCTCTCATATTTCGTTACGTTACCAGGGAACAAAAATGGCGCCGACATAGAAATCGACTTACCTCCACAAAAATAACTTACACTTCATTTTCATCGCGACAACATATATGTTTTTTTGCACTAATCGCATCTAAATTAAATTATCTAGACATCGTCACTATAGATTTTGAAGGCGAGATATTCAATGAACAAGTTGAAAGTTGCCGTTTTCAACTATGCAATTCTTCCTTCAGAAAAAAGACTTTCTCGAGCGCCAAAGTCAAACAATCATTCTGAAATTTTCACAGAATAATCTAAACTAATTTTCTAAGAGATTGTCAGTTGGGTTTTTTGATATTCGTCACCGTTTCTGAGAAAATCAGATTTGAAACGTGAAAATAGCCCTTTAAAATTGGCTTCATCCCTTAATAACATTTTTTATTAAAATGCACAATTGTTATAGTTACTTGCTTTTAACATGACGATGTGAAATTTTTGACAAAATTTCTATAACTACTAGTGGAACATGGACAAGTTGGAGATTTGCTGCTTGTACTTGTTTTAGATGTACTCAAAGTTGTTCTACAATATTTTTTTTTGGTAGCATTGTGAAACTTAACAGTGATAAGTTGCACAACCGATTTTAATATATTCAAACGCCTTTCTAAATATATCTACATTAATAACAATTTTAAAACAATTGTAGAACATCTTGAAATATCAATATGTTACATTTGCTACTTGGGTCAGTAACCGTAACTGTGATCCAGTATGCACTGTAAAAGCGTGAATTTACCCTTCGTTAATAATCGTCGATATACATTGCATATTCTAGTCCGGGTCGGTAGTTCAACTGTTCTAACAAGCCGGATGTGATGTTCGAGTCATGAATTGGAAGCAGGGCCGGCGAAACGTATTGATCCTAGGTGGGTGATTTTAAGTACTCAGAGGAGCGACCTACTATTTTGAAGTACACTGAAGTCTTGTTTTATGCGAGTTTACGTACTGCATAAAAAAATCGCATAACTCTGAAACTTCGCATAAAATAACCGCATAACTCTGAAACTTCGCATAAAAAAACCGCAGAAGGGAAACCACATAACTCTGAAAATTCGCATAAAAAAGTCGCATAAAAAAAGTCGCATAAAAAAGACCTTAGTGTACTCCTCAATTCTAATGAAAATGTTTTTCAAATTCGACATTATATAGATTTCGAACGATTTTATTTATTATTTCGAGCGACCGAAAAATTGCTCTAATTTTTAGTATTGATGATATAACTATTGTTTTTCGCGCAAACGAAAGGTTGTTTATCATCATAACTACATTCGTACTATAGAATAACTATTTAATAGACATCATTCTAATTAGCTTCTGTCGGAGCATCAAAACATGCATTCACGAATAGAATGCATACACATTTAAAATTAGTTCAATGAGTGATGTTTACATGGTTTAAGTGACAACAGTAGTTTCGGAATCGTTGAGAAAATGAAGTCGGAAGGACACTAGCGGTGTAAAATATTTTTTCTTGAAAATCCGGAGCTTTCTCATCATGCCATCAGTAGGAAGCAGAGAATTCTCCAATCTACGATATCTCGTGTTTTAAATCGCTACAACGAACGTGTAGGTATCTGTTGATCGGAAGGAAAGAAGGATGGATCTTCGTATTGTAAAACGAATTACAAGCGGTTTGATCAGGCTTTCAAGAGGAATCCAAACAGTTCTGTAAGAGATGTGGTGAAAAACTGCAGTTTTAACAAAGTTCAAAAGGCACCGAATCACAATGAACAGCAGAATACGGTGGTAAAAACATGAGCACGGAATCTCTAAACTCAGATGTTGACAAAATCGCATTGTATCATTGTGGATGACGAAACGTATGTGTAAGCAGAATTCCGGCAGATTCTGCGACGTCTGTTTGCGCTGATCACTGAGACCAAAATCCGCACCAAACCGTCACTCTCCGTCCCTCAGATGCGACAATTTTGCTTAATAACATACCCGCCGAGATGAAAATGTGCCCAATACGAGAAGATGATTTTTTGGCAAAAATCGGCGTCTTCTTCAAGCTGATCACAAGCCCAGTCGGAGCGTTCCTCAAGCGTATACACAACCATTTTCGTTCAGCGGAAGGATAAAACTAAGTTTCTGTCAAATCGGAAGTGACAGGTTACCAATGTCGAAATAACCGCTAGTTAAAAAAATGTTTTATGGCGAACCCTGGGGTGGAATCATGTAAGGTGATAAGTGACTATCACCTCCTGGTGATAACGAGGTGATCACCAGAATGTTTGGAATCACCGAAGGTGATCACCTTTACTATCACCATCACCGGTGATTGAGCCAACTTCACTCCATTTATCACCTGTCAAGAAACGTCAATTTTTCAGGAGTAAAATATGAATGTGGCGTATACCGTTGATATTAGGAGGAGTAACATATGAAAGTGGCGTATACCCATAAAATATTTTAAAATCTAAAGTTTTACTCTTTTAGTTTTCAATTTTTTTCTTTAATTCGAGTCATGTTTATCAATGATGATTTGTATGGATCGAAGAGTTACGTTGAAAAAAATTACCTGCGCACAAACAAATAAAAAAAATCACTTGTTGGTTTAATTTAGCGCCGATTTTTATTTTTTAATGGAAATCAATGTCACAGTCAATTCTTTGGGATAAATTTGCTAGCTTTGAAATGACACGAATTGTTAGATCTTCTTGATGTTTCACAACGGATGGCATTGAGAAAGATCCGTTAAATAATTTCTTGTATAGTTTTCATTCACTTTACGATTATGGTATTTCACAGAGCTTTCAAATGCTACCTCCATTTTGGAAATTTTAACCACCGGTATTACGAATATCCACTATGATTAGTAGCAACTAATTGTCCAAAAATATTACCTTATTTAGTTCAACTCACAAGAAGAAAATTAAGAACGCAGTTTAATCTTTTTTACTCGTTCAATTGAACGAGACTGATATGTCGCTTACTAAGTCACGGCCATCTAATTCTACTGAAAATGTTAGCATAGATTTTTTTATGTTACGTTATGTGCAACAGGAGATGTCTACATTCATAAACTTATCACTTTTCCAGAAAGCAATTTATCTTTGACTTTACGAATACCCCAATGATATTCCTTCAAATAATAATTATAACATAAATGAATTGATTTCATTGATAAATACTACCGTTCATTCTATGAATTCTTTAAACTATATAAACTAAGTTACTTTTCATTTTGGTATTTAATTCTGACACAATATCAGTACGAATTTTATTAAAAAATTATCCTCTCCGACCAATATTCGTAGGTTTATATCAGTGGCTTGAAATTCACCTAACGGACAATAATTTATAAAGCCACTTCTCAAAAAATCAAATCACTACTGAAAAAGATAACTAAATTGCTATCACCTCCATTTTGACATGAAGGTGATTAAATCGCGGTGACTATCACCTTACGTAATGCCAACGTTTGATAGTGATGTTAGCCTCTCAGCAGTGGTGACAGAACTTGGTGATTATCACCTTACATGATTCCAAATTTTCAAAAGTGATAATCACTTGGTGATAATCACCTTACATGATTCCACCCCTGTATAGATGAAGGAATGCCTCCAAAAGAGTCTACTTTCATTTCTAAGGGCACGCAATGGTTCTACGCCATTACTCGAAATATGTTTTGGAGTTGTACAAAGCTAATAAGGTTGGCTACGGAAATATCCTAAGGAAGTCAAATCGATGAAAGATATGAAGAAAAAATAGACTCCTACGCAAAAACTGTTGTTCCAAATGAAGTACATTCTATTCTGTGAAATTTTCAAGCCTATCGGAACAAACCTCAGTAAGTTATGGGCCTTTATCTTTGCTTATCTCATACTGCGAAGAAGTAAGAGCTCGGCACACAGGCTCAAGATTTCTGCTTCGATCGACTTAAAAACTTGACAAAATATTCTTGAAATGTTTCATTATAACATATTATAAAAGAAAAAAATATTAGACCCTACGGGTTCCCTTGAGTACTAAATTGTTACCATTGATTTTATAAACAAAAACTTTAAACGCGTTTTTCACGAAAGCAGGTTTTGAAAGTCCGTGTCCATCGTCATTCAAAAACTACTGCACCAATTTTGTTCAAATTTTGCACACACTTTCTACATATAAAAACCCAGACCCCAACGTTATCCTTTTCGTTGTAGTTCCGTTTCATAGTTTTCACTTCGAGCAACCACCAAAAATTAAAAAAAAAATCGAACAGAAACGTTGGGGCCTAGAAAAACTTCTACTCTAACTATTCTTCTTTGATTTGTTCACTTCTGATTAGTCTGCGCAAATCATGATTTTTGAGAAGCGTCCTCAAAAATACCTCTTCACCGACTTTTTTCTCAATATTGTTCCATGAAAAAATTACAAAATGTTGTTCGAATGATGCTTTTTATCATGCAAAGCATTTGAGTTCATTTTATTGAACGATAATTCTGATAAAAAATCGCAAAAATGAAGATTTTTTCATCATTTAGACCCTACCCCCTTAATATGACAATGTTGTAAAATATGTTCCAAAAAAGCAATATCAATGTATGTATTCACTCTCTATCTCTCTCGCTCTCTCTCACACACACACACACACACACACATGTATATATATATATATATATATATATATATATATATATATATATATATATATATATATATATATATATATATATATATATATATATATATATATATATATATATATATATATATATATATATATATATATATATATATATATATATATATATATATATATATAAATATGAATACAGACTAGGGTTTACACTATGTACTTGCAAATATTTCCTTTTTTATTAAATTGAATGCTTTGCTATTCACATGCAAATTTTGATTTTACATAGCAAATACGTGTTTTCTATTGACTTATTTTGTAGGCTACCCATGCAGTTGCTGTGCAACCTTAACAGATCCACACTTTCAATACGCATACTGAAACGCCTATTGGAATCATCATTATATCTGAGTGATATATACCAACTACAAAGTGAATTTAGTGCTACCAAATGTTTGTTTTTACTTGAAATTATGGTTAGGACGATCAAACTCTATCTGTTTGGATATTACGTTGAGGCTACATGATTATTACTAATCCAACTGGTGATAGGAATTCTGAATGTTACTTTGCGTTGAATGTGGATCTACCTGCACAATTTTCATATTCTCTCTAAAGTGTAAGTTAGATTATCGTTTATACAAATGATCTTTAAATTTTGCAGGCTACCCGTTTAAATGGCTTGCGCCAGTAGTAGGCCAAGTATACCCACATAATTAGCAACAGACCAAACAGAAATAAATAACAATGTTACCATACAAAAGAACTCAAAATCAGAAACAATATTTACCTAAACTACAGTTTTTAACAATGATTATTCAACAAACAGTCCGAAAGACTCATAGACATTACATTCCTTTTGTAGAATTTGGCATTTCTGTTTCAACAAACTTCACAGCCGATTCATAGCGTACAGAGTTATTGCATGGCTAGTACTACGATCCTACCGACAGAATCCTTTCCGGTCGGGGCTCGAACATACGACAACTGGCTTATAAGACCAGCGCCCTTTGCATTGAACCGCAAGCCAGAGCAGTTAAATTATATATATATATATATATATATATATATATATATATATATATATATATATATATATATATATATATATATATATATATATATATATATATATATATATATATATATACATATATATATATATATATATATATATATATATATATATATATATATATATATATATATATATATATATATATATATATATATATATATATATATATATATATATATATATATATATATATATATATATATATATATATATATATAACAGAATATAGGGTAACAGAGGTATTTTGGCCCACTTAGTAAAACTATCCATCAAATTTTGTAATATCTTCGAAAAACCCTTCCGCAATAGGTAATTTAATTTAATAATTTAACCCTCAGGGTACGGACTATAAAAAAGTTACGTTCAGTACGGACAGGGTTAGCCTAACCCGGCGACTTTGATTGGGTGTATATCGAGCTGTTCTTTGTCAATTTGAATAATTTTTTTTTTATTTTGTGTGAAATTGTCTCAAAAATATAATAGAGTTGTCAGATTAATCATTTTACTGATTGAAAAAAAAATTATAATGAAAAATGTGAACGGGTCTTGAATTTTTTTTGTAAAAAACGATTTTTTTTTCAAAATGCTGTAACTTTTTGAAAAAAAAAATATTAACATTGTATAACTCGCATTTGAAAGGTAAAAAGTAGTTCTTACAAATGTCCATAACAGTTTTTTGATTTATTCCAAAAACTATATTTTTTTTGAAAAATGAAAATACGCGTTTTTTCGAGTTAGCGAAAAAACGTTGTTTCGTTGATTTATGATGATAAAGGTTAAAATTAATTACTTTGAGCGTAAAAAAATTGTTTCTCAGATATTGTTGAGTAGTATCATATAAATAAATACCAAACATAATTGTTAAAGGCGAATATTTATTATTAAAAAGTTACACAAGTCATGTTACATAATATTGCCGCACTCGCAGCACAGTTTCGCTACGTGCTCTTTACACATCGCCTTATGACATCTAAGGCACTTATAATACGTTTTTCGGTCAAAGGAACTTGGACATAAGTTACATCTCTTTTGCTTTGGAAGTCTATTATCGACAAACTCATCGCGAATGTCCATTTCTTCTGGCAACTCACGAGAATCCAAAAACTCGCCTCTCGGAGCAGCTGCTTCTTCTTCGCCTGACAATGGCTCTCCTTCAGATTCTGCGTCTGTTTCAGAATCGTGAGAACTTTCCTCTTCCGCACCTACGGCGTCGTCGGTGTCACTGTCATTCTCTGTAACGCTGTCCTCCTCGTTTTCCTTGTACAACTCCTCCAAAGCAGCAACGCTTCGAGTGATTCGACGCGTTGCCATGTTTTTAATGCGTGTTCTTTAACAAAAAATTACAAGAAACAAAATTTAATGAGTTATAATTCACTACGAGCAGCAAAGATTTCGATATAAGACGTACGTTCAAGTGATTGAGATCTACTACAATACTTCGCTTACACCATGTACAACGCGTTATTTTGAGGTTAGAATCTACAAAATTAAGTAAAGAGTACGTATTCTTACTTACCTTTTTATTCCTCAGCGGCAAACAGACGAAAATTAAAACTTAATTTTTTTGAAAATTTTGGATTTTGTAATGTTCGATACGGACTGGGTGTACCACACCCGAGCACAATGTTTATATGTGTCTAGCTCGGACACAAAGCGAAGACTGACTCTGCCGCTTGGGCCTCTAATAGTGTGTACCTATAAGTTTTTCCCCCCTGGTCCGGACCCCCCTCGCCGGCTTCTCTTCGTATGGCGCTTCTTTCAAATTTCGCTCGGGTTACGGTAATCCAGTCCGTACCCTGAGGGTTAATTAGCTTCAAATTGATGCAACATGGCTTAATCAACATCGATGAAATCCATAAAGTTTGTTAGGTGGGCCAAAATATATGAAGTGACCAAAACACCTCTGTTACCCTATAAATCGAATTTTCAAGTTTTTTTGGGTAATTAAAACTAGTAAGGGCATGTTCAGGGGAGTTCTATTTCTAGATGCATAATTTATTCAAATCTAGAATTTGTAACAAAATAAACTGGCAGCCCCAGCAACGTTTTATCTGTGGTTCAAATATAGAAAATATTAGGGGACGGGTATAGCGTGATGGGTAAGTCGATACCTTTCACGCCGCCCGCCTGGGTTCGATTCCCAACCCCGCACATAGGGTCAGAAAATTCATCTGGCCCGAAGAGGCGAATGACATTAATGTTAAAGCCTCTATAATTGAAACAAAAAAAAAATATAGAAAATATAGAACGGCAGCGTATACCAGTTATAAATTTGACAGTTGAACTGTTCGAATAAATGAGACTAAAACGGCTTGCTGGGGATACGTTCGTTTCAGTTTCAGTTATATTATAGACCACCCATATGAATCTTGCAGTTGCTGAATCTGCTCTAATATAACAGTTCTTTCTAGAATTCCAGCATAAACTGTTGATATGCTGGAAACCAACACAAATGACTACTTTGTGCAATAAAATGGCGTAAGCAGCCTGACTTTTACACTAAAACATTCATAAAGTGAGCGAAAATTCAATGACATTTATAATGTCACTGTCAATCGGGTCGATCGAGCAGTCGAGTTAGAATTCAGTTTGTCTCAGAATGTCAGAATGAATGAAATTTTCATTCAGGATTCCATGGGGAATTCAGTATGAAATTCGAATCATTGCAAAGTCTAGTGCAACAACTGCCAACATTATCTCAAATTGGTTTTCAACACATTTCAACAGTTTATGCTGGAATTTCTACAAAAACCTATTAATTTATCACATCTATGTATCCTAAATCTTATACATTCAGTTATACACTAATTTTATTACGAATTTGTCAATTTTGTATCTTTGGAGAATCTAGTGATGGGTGATAAAGTATATTATAGGAGCATGTACATCAATGGTTTTGTCAATTTGTATGCGTGAGGGTGCTCAATATATGGAAAATTGTCAATTTGTAACTTTCAGTAATGCTCTTTTAACGCTCCTTATCACCAGAGTTGGGAAAAATACCGGTACGGCACAGTTTCAACACATGTTCTCGTTTGATACGCCCCGTATTCGATTTCACAACTGGTTGTTTAATTCGCAAATGAATACTAAATGAAAACAATGAATGACAGATGAAGGTTTTAGGAAAATAATCAGTTTGGATCGCAGTCACATTAAATATATTAATTTTACAACTTTCACTACGCAAAGCAATACGTAATGCAAAAGAAGTGAAAAAATAACATTCCACAATGAATAGCGACAAAAGACTTTGTTTTACTTCCGGCTGGTTGATATTGATGTTAATGTTTATGCACTATTTAGATTGAACCAAAGACATCATATTATCACGATATTCAGTTCTCTCATATTTCACGAACAAATCGTAAGCAACATACTTTTTGGCAAGCATGGCGCCCTCAAACGAGTCCTTATCGAATTTTGTACATACTGAACTGAAGATTGGGTTCTCTCTAAGATCTGATTAAACCTAAAAAAAGCTGTTCAGCATGAATTTGATTCATAGAAGTAACAGGAGTGAAGGATTTTGCATATCTTGAACACACAGTAGACGTAGCGTTAATTGGCGTAGCAAAATCCTGCACCGCCGATAATGATACCAGCAGAAAAATTCAGAAGCGTATTTTGGCAGGAAATCGTGCGTACTTTGAACTCAGAAAACCCCTTCGATTGAGAAAAGTACGCCACCGCATGAAATTGACCATGTATAAAACGCTCATTCGACCGGTTGTTCTTCATGGCCGCGAGACCTGGACTATGTTGGTAGAGGACCAACGCGCCCTTAGTGTTTTCGAAAGAAAGGTACCATTGTAGAAAGGTACCATGGTATGGCGGAGTGCAGATGGAAGACGGAACGTGGAGACGGCGTATGAATCGCGAACTGCAACAGTTGCTAGGAGAACCACCCATCGTACGGACAGCTAAAATCGGACGTCTACGGCATGTCAATAAGATGTCGGATGACAGACCAGTGAAAATAGTTCTTGAATCTTATCCGACTGGGACATACGAAGCATTCGTGCCTTGAGTGGCTGGCGACAAGCAGTCATGGACCGAGTTATGTGGAGCTGTAAGGTATATCCTGCGTTCCTGTTACTGTAAGCAATATCCTGCGTTCCTGTTACTTCTATAAATGATACTCAAGCTAAATAGGGTAATATTTTTCAATCAGCTGCATAGTATGCTTTGTGATTGAACATTTATTAATGTTTTTTCATCATTAACTAATCACAGAATGTATGTTAATATTATTTGCTGCTCCACCACTACGGTGTTGCCGAATAAGTTTCAAATACATCACGGAGTATGGAATTCCGATGCGACCGACCAAACATTTTCATTGATATTCATTTATTTTTCCTGCCATACTTCCCGTAAAGTGATTTTTCTCAATCGCTGCACCGTGTACAATCAAAACCAAGCACTAATAACAGACATTTGTACAGGCACCGTGATTCAACAAGGTTGAAAACTTGTGCACATGACTGTGTGCTTGGTGTTGATGGACTCGGTGATGTTTCTAAAACCAAGCTTCGGTATCGGGTATCGTTTCCTTACCGTGTGTACGAAATCTAACTCCATACCCTGTCAGAATCGTTTGTAAACGCGGTGTTGCGTTTTCTTCATCCTTACCAGTGCATGAACGAACCGGTGTGATTTATTATCTCTCCTCTACTTATAAGCTAGCATTAGATTTTCGAAACTTAGAAAATTGATAGTTCCCAGCGATTTGTGCACCCAAGCTTATATAAATTGACCAAAATTATCAATGTATAACTTTAGTTCAAACGTTTGAATGCATCATGTTTCAATACTCATATTATGTTGAATTTATAAATTATGCTTATTTATTCGCCGCTATGAGCACTTTTGGCTAATCATCAGAAACGATTTTATACATCAATCAATTCTTATCGAATCAATAGTGACTCTTGGAGATCAGATTAGTTGTGAATACGTATGATGATTTTTTTCTTGGCTCAGATCACTTGTGATGAAATCCGTAGTGATTTTTTTTTATTTACGCGATCAGTGATCTTAAGTTCAGTAGAGGTCTTAAATCACTAATGATTTTTATTATTTACGGTAGTTTTCCCAGCCCTGCCTGCGCATATATCGTATCGTTGTTTCGAATATAGAAATTTTAATCTTAAGGTCATTCGCCTCTTCGGGTCAGAAAAACTTTCTGACCCTATGTGCGGGTTTGGGAATCGAACTCAGATGGGCTAGTTAGATCACCAGTTTCCAAAACTAAACTATAAATATTGCGAAATAGGGTTATTTTTCGGCGCAACACTGAGAATCTACTATTTGAAAAGGGTTTTCTTTGATTCCGAATAGTCCTATTTATTAGAAAACTTGAATGTATCCGTCAATTAGTTTAGTTTTGGAGCTATCGTTATACTTCATACTCACGTGTTCGTCAAATTTTCTGCAGCCATTTTTGCATTGTCGTTTATTATGGGCACCATTCGAAAACATAACAAAATCGTTTTTAATTTTCTGATGACAAGAAATTCTGGAAAGACTTCATCTAATCAGGAAAAAATAGATTCTCTGATTTATCGGTTAACGATTTTCCATGGAAAATATACTACTGCATTACGCTCAAATGTTAACAACATTTTTTTCAATATCGCACATAATTTTGTGGGATTTCATTACATAAATAACTAATACAAGTTTAAAATACAATTAAAATATTAAAAACTGAGAGCATCTTCAATGCAATAAAAAAAATAAATAAAAACTTTTAGCTTGTGTTCTAGTAAAACAGTTAGGAACTATAGTATGATATATAATACGCAAAACTGTCCATATTTCAAAACATGCTTTGAAATATGGACAGTTTTGCGTATTATATATCATACGCTAGGACATATTGAGTTAAGGTGAAATTCAATGCCAGAAAATAAGGCTTGAAAAATTTCAATCGCATGAAATGATCGAATCATCGTACACTCAGAGAAATGAATCATGTGTGTAGATTATTAAATTTGATTTATGTTGATTTAAAGATAAAATATGATTGTTTTGAACCAATTTCTCCCTTCAACCACAGAGAACAGACATCCAAGTAGAGATTTCGATGTGTGTAAGAAATTAAACGATTGTTTGGTAAAGTGATCACCAAGTAGCAATTCGCAGTCGCTTATGGACTCTTGCGTTCAAGCGTTCATATTTTTGAAAAAGTTCGTACTGGCTTGGATGTCTGTTCCCTGTGATTCAACATCAACAATAATCTCTATTTGATTTGAATCAAAATTTTGGGTCATCCAAACAAAAAATATATTAGTTCCGGCTGAATATATTGTTGAAATAATCTAACTACTTTTTTCATATCAACAGAAGTTGTGTTGATGTTATCGGCAATGTCTATGTTGATTCTATCCTGATATACCTTTTGATATTATTTTTCTCTGCTTTCCAGTCAACTCGTCTTTGATTCTGAAATCAGTATTTAGAAATTCTGAATTTTGATTCTGAAATCAGTATTTAGACATTCTAAATTTTGATTCTCAAATCAGTATTTAGAAATCATACTGAATTCCGAATGGAATTCCAGATAAATCAACTGGGTTGTACCGGTATTTGCAAGTTTCCAAAAAGAAATACTTGAAGTCGACTAAGTTTATGGTCGAGGTAAACTGGGGTGGAATATATAATTGATATGTTTTATTTCGTTTAAATCGTGTGTAAAAATACGTGATTATAAGTTATTAATTTAATTAACTATTTCTCATGAATCTTTGAAGGAACCAGATACTTTTTGTCCACGTTTGGCGACTGTATATCAGTAATTTATAGTTAAAGAATTCTTAAAAACCAAGATATCGGTTTTCGGTTAGTGGATATTTTTTTCAAATCGCTATATCATATTCATTCCTAACTTGAATTTAGAAATTCAAGATAAACATAAACGATTTGTTGTGGCTATTTCTAGTTTAAATTTGAGTATTGCATTAATGTCATCGTAATCGGTCTGACACAACACTGTGTTTTTGCTTTCGTACGTTCCGCGTCAAACCGTTTATTTTCAAGTGAAACATTGAAAATTTCCAAAATTCACAATCAATCAACGTACGTTATCGATATTTGGAAGGGTGGAAAAAGCATGCCAGTTTTATTCGTATTCACGTCAACCAGTTATGCCTTTGGCATTATCCATCCACTTTTTTTTTATCTAATGCACTAGAGCGCCGCTTTAAGTCTCTAAATCTTCTAGATCGCAAAGTAGTTTGCCTGAATTTTTCCAATTTATATGCTACACCATGAATGAAAACACGATGTATATATTTACAATGGTGGGTAGATTTGTCTATGTCGGTTGTAATTTTTTTAATGAGAATATATGAGGAAGAAAAATGATAATATTGACAGTAAAATTCGGTGTTCAATACTCATAAACCATTCCAGACAATAAAGACTCCGCATTTTAGCTGAACTGAACTGAAAGCAAACTGATATGAACTGGTCGTATACTCGTATACTGGCATCAGCATGCTGACAACCACCAGGAGTGTAAACGGTGCATTAGAATGCTTCGTAAGCTGCAAATCAGTCTTTTTGTTAGTTGGATCGATACCTTTCACGAGCCCATCTGGGTTCGATTCCCAACTACGCACATAGAATCAGAAAGTTATTCTGGATTGAGAGGCGAATGACCTTAAAGCACAGAGAACATGTGTAAAGCATACAAGTGAAAATTCGTTAAAAATCACCGTTGCGTACGACTTTGCACGCATTAATCGTCATTGTATGGAAGCTCGAACGCAAGAACCCATAAACGACTGCTGGGCTGCTCGAAGCGCCTGTACAGGAGAATTGCTACGCGGTGATTGCTTTTTAAAACAACCGTTGAGTTTCTTACACACGTTGAAATCTTTACTTGGATGTCTGTTCTCTCAGACATCCAAATGATTATCAATTCATTTTATAAATAATTTTAATAATTTTAAAACAATTTGTATGAGTTTTTATTCTCTGTGCTTAATAAAACCTTTGAAGCCTCTATAATCGAAAAAAATATATGTTGGTACTTTTCCGTTAGACACAAGACTATGCCCAACACGATTTACTTTGAGGTGTGTTATGCACAAATTATGCTTCCGCTGGCTTCTATCTAAAGTAAATGTACCTTACTAGAGTGAATGTACCTAACTAAGATAAATACACCTAGATTTGAGTAAACCCGACAAACAAGACGGTTACAGGTTTGTAATGTTTTTTTCATTCATCGTTCACCTAAGTTGGCTCGGTGGCTTAAAACCACCGTGGTGTCTTCGGCTGGAACGGCGACCTCTCGCAAGCAAGCGTGTAATTCACCCCTTTGCCCGGTCTAATCAAAGGTAGTTGCTTTGGCTTAGTCGAGTCCCCATTACGAAGCCGTAATAATAAAAACTTTAATTTCATTTCAAGGACAAGGCAACCTCGGTGTTGCAAAGCTTTCAAGGTGACGCAGTCTGAGTCGTCCAATGACCAATCGAAAGCGGTGGCTTCTTGCATAAAAATCTATTCTCGCCTCGTTCAACTGGGCTACCCAAAGTTAGATGAATTTTCCTTAGGACCATTTGCCTTAGTTAGGTACATTCACCCCCTAGCACCTTAGCTTTTACATTTGTTAGAAATAAGCGGAACTTCGGATTTTACGATAAAAATTGTGATCTAAAATGTAGTACACATAGCTTACTCAGATATGCCGGTAACAATCATCACAACTTGAATTCAAAATCGGTCCAATTAATTGCCACTGAATTTTATATATTGCCAACACTCGGTTACACCCATGACATGATATAGTTAGTTAGTTTTCTTTATTAAAGAGACTTTCAGCCAGTCCCATGATATAACTTATTATTTAAAATTATAATATTTAGTTTTATACTGCGTATATGTAAGAATTATCAGATTACATTATTTTTACAGGTTACGTGTTTAAATTTATTGGGCCTATAGGAAATGATGCGCCACTATATTATTAACTGGTGAATAAAACGGTTTGCATTTTGCGGTAAAAATAAACAATTTATTTACATTTGAGTTAAATTAACCATTTCAACAACACTATTATAATTAATCCAAACGAAATATATACTTTACAATTTACTATACAGAACAAAAAGAACAGTTAGAATAAGTGTTCATCCTCAGCTTTGAATGGTTAGTTTGATTTTCTCCAGATCCTCATCTATTTGACGTTGTATATTATCTCGTGCTTCCTGCAGCTCCGTTTGCGTTGCAAGCAATCTCTTTTTCAGATTTTCGATATCAATTTTCATGCTATGAAACTGTTCATGATCTTCCAGGTAAGTCTGAAACACTCGCCACCAATCTTCTATGTCAGGCTCTCCGGCCGTGGTGGTCGATAATGAGCGAATATTTTCCATTGGCTGTCGTTCAACGCAAAAAGTTTCTAAATCTTCCATTATTTGCTCTACAGATGGAGGTACAGGCTGAGGGGATAGCTTACTAGAATTTTTAAAAATACTTGACATTCCAACACTTAAATCTAATTGATTTCACCAATTAGCGTGTTTATACTGAAGCAACACCAGGATATTGGATTTTTGGAATATTTTATGTTGGAATGATGACAATTCACTCTAAAATAGTAAACGACCATACACACCAAACTCGTAGTAGGAATTTTTCATTTCAAAAATATTTTACTTAATACATGCATAACGAAACTTCACCAAAATTAGGATCAGCAACAACAGTTTTTATCAATATATTGAATTTCCAAACTGGAAGGTTTTGATGACCGGATGTCTGATTTCACTATATGTCTTGACGATTTTCAAATTTTTAATACTCATCACTAATTAAAAAGCATGACTAGGATAACAGAGATATTTAGGCCACTTCATATATTCTGGCCCACCTAACAACATTTATGAATTTAACCGATGTTAAGTAACCCATGTTGCACCAATTTGAAGCTAATCACATTAAATTACCAATCTGTTGCATTGATCCGGAGTTATGCAGGATCATATGATCATATATTTTTGTTGACTAAGAGATACAAAACACATTACATTACCAATACATATGTGTGTGTATTTTCCGATAAAGTGTTACACAAGCATACAAAAACAAGTAGTTCTGATAGGCTCACATCCATATATAGCAATGCTGTATGATACCTTTATGAATTGTATCAATTTGATACAGAGGAACCAATGTTTACCTTTTTGTAGTGGCTTCCAGTGACGTCACAGAATTCCGTAAAAAAATATTTTTCGTTGATTTTGTGAAAATAGAGCGTGAATCAAAAACGCTGGTCGAACTATTGATTACTTTTTTCAAATTTTATTTGAGATTTGTATCAATTTTATACAAAAAACCGATTCGAGTTAATTCAGTGCAGTGGCGTACTTTACTCGATCGAAGTTTTTATCTGAGTCCAAAATACGCTCGACTTTCTTCTAAAATACTCCTCCAAATGTCTCTGCTGGTATGATTGAAAGATCAATCGTTCCATGATTTAACTTAATATCTGCGGGCAATAAATACTGACCTAAGACAAGGCCTGTCAACTGACTTTTTATTCAACCTTCATTAGTCTTCTTTTCGTCACAACTGAAAACTACAATTCGGTTTTACTTTCTAAGCTATGCGTGTTCCATCAATTCAAATATAGATCCAACACCAGCAATAAAAATAATTAAATCCAAAGATAAATAATAATTAGTTTTGGTTAAATCTGCGATCCAAAAATCAGGTGTAAGTGACAAGAATGTAAAAGTAGATACATTCTGTGTTGAGCCCCTTGAATGACATACACTTAAAAAATCCATACGTTAATCTTATATATAGAGCTTACGTCATGCGAGTTCAAACGGACCTACGTAGGAACCCCAGAAATTTTTGGAAATTTGTTAATTTGAAGCGAAAATGTTCAATCATTCCTCAGATCAGAACGTTTGTTGGACGGTGTGACGTCTGCATCAACCTCAGACTCATGTGAGTTGTTTGCTAAATTCTTCGCTTCCATGTTTACTGAAAAAGTGGCATCCAACATCGAAGCTGAATTCGCCGCATCATATGTTTCTGAAAACTTGGTGGATTTGAGTACATTTATAATCACTCCCGAAATGATCAGTGCTGCAGCCAAGAAACTGAAGAGTTCGTACTCGGCTGGATTTGATGGAATTTCATCTGTCGTTTATACTCGCTGTGCAACTGCTCTGTTCGAACCATTATGTTACGTTTTCAGCAAATCGTTCGAGCATGATATATTTCCAACGATATGGAAGCAGTCGTTCATGTTTCCAAAAACGGTGATCGAGAGGACGTGAGAAATTATCGTGGTATTACGAGCCTATCTGCTGCCTCCAAGCTATTCGAAATAGTTGTCAGCTCTGTTGTTATTTCTCGTACAAAAAGTTATATATCAACCGATCAGCATGGATTTATGCCAGGACGATACGTTAGTACAAATTTGCTCGATTTTATCTCGACCTGCTTTTCGCGGATGGAGGAAAGGGTACAAATTGATGCAGTATACACCGATCTAAAAGCGGCATTTGATCGTATAGACCACCGAATTCTATTATGCAAAATAATGCGACTTGGTGCATCACACAAGTTCGTTGAATGGTTGAGTTCAAGGGGCAAATCACTCTAAACTCTAGACAATCTCATACTAATGAACTCATTTCATTCCAAAATAATCTTCTCTAATCTCATTTAATCCCAACTAGTCTAGATAAGTTTGGGTTATTTTAAACTAATCCAACCTTGTTTTGCCTAATCTTCTTTGAAGTGTATCTGTCATTCGAGCTCGCAAAATAAAGTGTATGGCAACTAACCAAGAACGTTTTTAAGATGCTTTCTCAGGTAAATATATAAATATGGTAATATGGTAAAAAAGTACATCTGTCATTCGAGCTCTTGAAGAAAAAAAAACCCGATTTCGAAATATCGACTGTGTTTTGAATAAAAGCTAGCAATTCCTGGAACAGTTCGTGAAGCCATATCAAGCGACTCCCACCGACATCTGATCCGATAGAATCATCCTAATAACGATGCTGGAATCAATCGTCATCGCGGAAGGAGAATAAATATACAACGGCAACAACTTGGAACAAATTGGACATCGTGGTATAATTTTCTATCACTGCTGATGCAATTCAATCATCAAGCTGAGTGGGATAACGAGACGAGACGCAGTTGACGGTCTAGTGTTTCCCCGTAGTAGTGATTTCAATCATGTTCAAAAATATTACGAATACGACAACTGTCTCGGATTTCAATAGTAAGTACTTTGACTTTGACTCAACTTTGATCTAAACTATAAACTATTTGCAGATACAATCAGCCAGCATTTCGTACCCGAATAACCAAGCGGATCATAGCAGATGTACCAAACACAAAAGTAAGTAGCTGGACAAGCTTCATCTCTCACACAGATGTACTCGATATTCCTACAGAATTACCCGCCGATTTGGTTAAAGAAACAGTGCCCCTGTTTAAAACATGGATGGTAACAATGCAATTCCACAGCCGAAGTTCGATGAGGATTGCAGTTCAACAGCAATCAACATATTTAGAAGCAGCAACATACATATGTTACAGTAATAATAATAATAAGATTCCTGAGGTTTAGTAAATGTACAAATGAGGTTTAGTAAATATACATAGACGCGTTGAGGCATTCTCGCTGATCAATATGTGGAGAGTTGTACAACTAATCCTCCTACTAACGGTGTTCTATTGTTACTGTGTTGGATACAATAAATTTTTTATTTACATTGTGTATTACTACATCGGAAATACAAAGACCATTTATAATCAAATCGATATAATCATTCCCAATGGGTCAAAAGAACCAATGGTAGATTTCTTGTGTTTATTTTCTCTTCTGGTAATTACATCAATTTTCTACGTTTACTAATTTTATTGGAAATTTAGCGCAATTATAATTATGATGTAAGGTAAACTAACTTATTCTGTCTATTGGGAGTTCGTGTAATGAAATACAATAACTTTTACTTAAAACAAGACAACAATTTTAAATAAATTGACCTGCGTTGAGCAGTTGCATAAAGAAAAAAAAAACAGAAAAGAAACAAATACTACGTTGACAGCTTCTTATGTCAAAATAATGATCTCGGCTAAACTTTTCTAATCCCATTTTAATCCAGCGAGATCCCTGTCAAACTTTTTTACTCCCGGTAAAACTTGTTCGAGTTCAGACAAAGTTTAGAGTGATTTGCCCCTTGGTTGAGTTCTTATTTGTGTGGTAGAGTTCTACGTGTACAATTGGGAACCTCAGTTTCATCCTCGATTACGAATAAATCAGGAGTTCCACAAGGCAGTAATAAGGGTCCCCTTTTGTTCGCACTGTTTTTCAACGATACCGCTTTGCTGCTTGGTTATGGATGCAAGCTGATCTACGCCGACGATTTGAAGCTGTACTTAGTAATTCGTAATTACGAGGACTGCGTCCATCTTCAAGAACTGGTAGATGAATTAGTCGCATGGTGTCGACGAAACCATCTTGTGATCAGCATTGCTAAATGTCAAGTAATTACATTTCACCGAATACTTCGTCCATTACCCTTCGACTACAAATTTGATGAACAAACACTTACAAGAGTTGACCGTGTTAACGACCTTGGTGTTGTATTGGATACAAAACTCACATTTAATCAGCATCGTTCTGCTTTAATATCTAAGGGAACGAAACAACTTGGATTCGTAGCTAAAACTAGCAGAGATTTAAAGGATCCACATTGTTTGAAGGCGTTCTACTGTTCCTTAGTGCGACCATTACTGGAAAATGCCTGTTTGGTATGGAGTCCATATCAACTCGTTTGGACCTTGCGGATTGAGCGTGTTCGGAAAAGATTTATTCGGCTTGCGCTAAGAGAATTTTCCTGGCGAAATCCCTTGGATCTGCCACCGTACCCTGATCGATGTCGCCTGTTAGGTCTTGACACCCTGGAACGACGAAGGAAGATTCAACAAGCTGCGTTTGTGGCGAAGATTATCAACGGCGAAATCGACTCTCCAAAGATCCTGTCTCTCATCGACTTCCGGGTATCACAACGAACTCTACGATCAACAGGTTTGCTACAACGAGAATTCCATCGGACATCGTTTGGAGCCAACGAACCTATAGCAGCGTGTGTTCGACCTTTCTCCCTAGTTAAAAATTTATTCGATTTTGGCGAATCATCGCATAAGTTTGTTCAGAAAGTGTCGCAATCCTCGATTTTATAACTTGACCTTATATTCATTAAGACTTTTATTGTCAGATGGAACAAGCAAACAAATAAATGCAAAAAATCGCGTAGATACCAAAAAATGGCTTTGTCATGTTCTTAACAACCATCGCATCATGATTTAATATGAAATGGACCGCATATCAGAATTATTGCTGTTGTCACACTTTTTTTATATGTCACGTACTTACTTGAATTCATTATGTCCACCATATGTTCATTTTGTGCTCGGATGCAAACGGAATATAGCGTCTGTTAAAAAACCTAGAACAAACTACATACATTCAGGTCCCTTTTTACGCTGGGGATACG
This sequence comes from Malaya genurostris, assembly GCF_030247185.1. Lineage (NCBI taxonomy): Eukaryota > Metazoa > Arthropoda > Insecta > Diptera > Culicidae > Malaya > Malaya genurostris. The sequence goes on along the minus strand of NC_080571.1, from coordinate 195,377,499 downwards.
TATCGCGTAGAAAAACGCGCAAAAAAACCACGTAACTTCGGAAATCCGCGTAAAAAAAACCTTCGAGCAAAAGAAAAAAAAGTTTTGATTCCAAATATCTTACAAATGCATGTAACGTCCAGATCTGGTTTAATCTAAAAACAAAAATGAATTTTGAGACTTCCAAAATCGAAATTTTTTTTGATGCCGAAAAAAAACGTGGAAATACACATAAAAAACCGCGTAACTTCGGAAATCCGCATTAAAAAGCCGCGTAAAAAGAAACCGCATTAAAAAAACCGCGTAAAAAGAAACATCAGTGTAAACGAAATCCCCCTTCTGATCCTTCTACGGTATTTATTTATTCATATTTTATAATTGCTCATTAGTTTCATCAACAGTTATGAAGTCTAGCTAATTTCTATTATAATTTTAGATCTAATATCAGTACCTAGCAGAAGTATAGAGATTACCGTGTTGTTTTTTTTAGTGTACCCGAGCAGCGCCCCTGCATTTCATTTCAACATCAATGAGCGTATAAAATTTGTACTCTACTGTAACCAGAGATGCCAGATATTTTCATAGAAAATCTGTATTGCTTTGTATAAAAAATCTGTATTAATCTGTATTCACTAATAAAATGAAATTCTTACAACAAAATGACGCTAAAAGATGTTATTCCAATAGATTGTGCTTGTAGGATGGTAGATTCAATCAGTCATTGCCGCCCTCACAAGAATATACAACGACAAAATTTCATAGTTTTTTTTATATATTTTATCCACAACAATTAAATTGTAATTCCATATATTTATCTAGTTTGAACATGTAGACTTCATAATTTGACATGAAATTTCAACGCCCAAAATGCAACGTCAAGTTGGGTCATACAACTCTCAGTTTGACAGTAAAGTTTCATGATGCCATTACTTCCTTGGATATCAGTTCAAATTGGTTTCAAATTTTGGAATCAAATACTAAAAGATTGCTCAGACAGAAAAGTTTAATTTTTTCTTTTTGCGAAATTCACCTAACCAGAGACCATTTTTGTAGAAACAGAAAATGAAAATTATAGAATGATAGTACCAAGGCAGAGTATGGATGTGAAAATATAGAACGGGATGGTGAGACGTGACAGAGGGTCTTTTACCGGTTCGGATAGTAAATGGTAAAATACCTTTATCACTACTTTCCGACATACCAGAGGCTCGAGCGATTCGCATTGTTCAGATGCCTAAGATTGACTCCTCTGGTAGAAGGTAAAAGTTCAGTTACTAAAAAGATTTCTGCTTGCTTCAATGACGTTAATAAAGTCGTTAATAAAGAAAAAGTAAAAAATTTATGTTAACTTTCTTACTTTCTGTGAGATCTGTAAAAATCTGTATTAAATTGAGGAAATCTGTATAAAATCTGTACTCTGTATTAAATCTGTATGAGCATGTAAAAATCTGTATAATACAGATAAATCTGTATAAATGGCATCTCTGACTGTAACACAAAAAAAATGTCACGTGAACAAACTCGTCTAAAATGAAATGTCATCAACGTTACCAAAACGACAAATCGATATAATTTAATAAGTTTAACTAGCTTTACTTGATACTTATTTTTCAATTATAGGTTTGGTTGAAGGATTAAATAGGTGTATCACAATTACAAAAAAATTATAGCATATTCTTGGAGGTAAGTGAGCAATTACTATGTTTAAAGACATCAAAATTTTGTTTTACCAAATATGGAAATGTTCAAATTCAGGATTCCCTAGTTCGAGGACATGCGGCTTGAACTTTCTCTGTTGGTAGTGGCAATATTGTGCCTTGTACCAAAACCGTTAGTAGTCGCAGATAATTTTGAAGATAATGATTTCGCCGAATTCGAAGATTTTGACGATGATGAGTTTGTCGTGGGAAACGCGGCTGGACAGCAGCTGGAAAACGGTGAGGCTGATTTAGTATCCGGCAAAGTTAATGGGAATAGCCCCAAAAAGGTGGATAATGTTAATGATTTCGCTGATATTGATGATAACGATGAAGACGACGCTGTAGTAGAGGATGAAGAAAATGAATTTGAACACTTTCAAGACGAGGAAGAGTTTGAAGGATTTTCTGGGACAGCAAACGAGGCAGAAGATGTGAAGCCTGGAGATTCGAAAAAAACGGAACCCAAGTTAACAATGGCTAAAGTGCCCATGCATTTCAGAACTCATTGGGACTCATATTGGATGGAAATGCTAATGCTTGCTGGGCTTCTAGCATACTTTGCTAACTATTTGATTGGAAACAAAAAGAACACTTCAATAGCTAATTTATGGTTATCAACTCACAAGAGTTTGTTGGAAGATAACTTTGTCCTCGTTGGGGATGATGGTAAAAAAGAAACCGAAGGGTCCACTCTAAGTTTCATTAAAGAAAGCGAAAGTGTTTATACGCTTTGGTGCAGTGGTCGGGCCTGCTGCGAAGGAATGCTTGTTGAATTAAAGTTGATTAAACGACAGGATCTTGTTTCTCTGATAGCTGGTATTATGAAACCAGTTAATGATCAACTGCATATAAAAGTAGAAATTTCACCCGATGCTATGGATAATTATGTATTTTGCGTTGCAACTAAAAAGCAGGCTACAAAACTGTTCAAAGATATGAACGATTTGGTACATATATTAGTGCATCATAAAATACTCTTTCCTAATTTCATTTTTTTCCAGAACAAATTTTGCACTCTAGTCAACAAAACTGAAGAAAAGTACAATATTATGGGTTATTCATTGTTATCGGAGATTGCAGAAGCATCCTCCACTTTGTTAGATAGTAGATTGATAGCAGCTTTAAATAAGTATTCACATTTGATCGAATATATTCACGTGTCGGATCAGTACAGTGGTCCAGTTCAACAAGATGATCCCAATACTCTCAAGCAACCGGAAGTAAAGCGTATTCTTCATTGTGGTTTCAATATACCGGCAAAAATTGAAATGGAGGAGTTAAAGCCATTGCTGGTTTTGGTATTGTATATGATGGAACGTATCAGGCGCTTCCGTTTATCTAAAGAGGTAAAAGACTGCATGCTCAATGTCATTGTACTAACATTATATATTCACTTTTTCCTGCATTTTCTAGGGAAAAGCAAAGTCTGACAAAAATCGTGCACGTGTTGAAGAGGAATTTATGAAAAATACTCACGCGGCTCGAGCAGAAGCTGCCGCACAACGTCGTGAAGAGAAACGGAAGGCTGAAAAAGAAAAAGTTCTAGCTAACGATGACCCTGAAAAACAAAGACGTTGGGAAGAAAAGGAACGGAAGCGTCTCGAAAAGAAGCGTCCAAAGATGAAACAACTTTCGATCAAAGCTCTATAAGTTTCGATTTACCAAATTTCTCATGAAAGAACACCGTTACATGTAGTTTTCGATATGTGAATTACATGTCATCGTGATTACAAATATACTGTGCGAACAAAATAATACCCTGCTTGTATCCTGTATGTGAATGAATTTAGTTCGATTATAATCAATCAAGTCTTGAATGCTTTATTTTATCACAGAGCTTTTGAAAATGGTTGGTGGGTCATGTCAGAGGTATAACAATGTATATAATATACAGTATATTTAATTTGATGTTGAATACTGTTGACTATAGACTGGCAAATACTTCATAGGGAGCCAAACGAACTTTCAAATTTTCATTCAATAACCTTATGATTTTCACTATTCATTTTGCCTGAATGTATATATGAGTCTGTACTGTTGACTGCATTGAGTGCGATTCAAACGGTCCGTCTCCTTTCGTCAACGTCACCAGAACGTTCACACGATCCGTCCTTCAAGACGTTCTGTGACAGTGACGTTATGTGCGAATGGCTTCATAAGAATGCATGCAACTAATTTCGACGGTGACGGCCATCTGGATCGTACTTTATCCTCACACGCACCGCCGTAAATCGGCCTACCTACTGAAGCAAAAACCGTTTCAGAAGAATATCTACACTCAAAAATCCTAAAAATCACCATTTCAAAAGATTAATATGAAAACTACACCTCTATTATAATTTCAATTTTCTGCACATTTGTTTGAAAATGACACAAATTTTCACAGATTTCTGAAATCGATCACAGCCTTTCAATGAGCCCCAAAAAGACTTTTATTTGAAAGGGAAAACTGAGAAAAAATGAATATCCGACAGAGCGGTTGGAAATAGTGAGTCGATTTTTACCTTTCTCATATAGAAAGGTTATGCAATCACTGTGAAAACCGACTTTTGAACCGAGGCCCGGAGGGCCGAGTGTCATATACCATTCGACTCAGTTCGTCGAGTACGCAAAATGTCTGTGTGTGTATGTGTGTGTGTGTGTGTGTGTGTGTGTGTGTGTGTGTGTGTGTGTGTGTGTGTGTGTGTGTGTGTGTGTGTGTGTGTGTGTGTGTTGTGTGTGTGTGTTTTTTACAAGGTGAAATACCTTATGTACTTTCCGAGCTCACGCGCTCAGTAGTTGTCAAGCTACCGCTATTGTGAACCAGCGAGTGGGACTGGCTGAACCTTACCCACTAAAACACCTTGGACATCTTGCCTTGATCCCCTCGGAACTAAGCTTAGCTCAATACTTCGGGGGAGGCTGTGCTCATGCACTTCTTCGTTTGGGAGAAAACAAGCTCCTGCGTTTCTCTTTTAATTCATCTCGGCTGTGCTCATGCACTTCTTCGTTTGAGAGAAAATGAGCTCCTGCGTTTCTCTCTTCATCCATCTCGATCCACCTTTGGCGCCTCGACGATCCAATGCCGCTACGTCGCGCCACACTACTCGCCTGATCCCCGACGATGGATCTAGCCTACACTGACGGAGAGTTTCCCCTTTTACGCCACGCGGGACACCGAAAGGAGTGCCGAGGCCGGCTCCGCGATTCCGGTTTGGAGCATGGCTTCCGGTTCGCTGATGCCCCGACGACTCGAATCGGTGTTGTGGCGGCTACTCGACCAGTATCCGGTGATGGATCTAGCCTACACCGACAGAGAGTTCCCCGACGATGGAAGTTCTCCCGAAACCGACGTTTTCGATACCCGTCCACGGCCCGACCGTAAGGATGCCTGGGTCGATCCAATGATGCCGGTTGGAGGATGGCTTCCGGTTCACTGGTGCCCTGACTATCTTAACGGTGCTACGCCACGATCTACTCGTCTAATCCCCGATGAAAGATCTAGACTACACCGACGGAGAGTTCCCCGGCGAAAAAGGCTCTCCCGACACCGAGTTCCCTGTTACACCACACGGGACACACGAGAGAGTGCCGAGGTCGGTCCGGCGATTCCAGTTGGAGCAAAGCTTCTGGTTCGCTGGCGCCCCGACGACACAAGTCGGTGTTGTGGTGGCTACTCGACTAGTCCCCGCCGAAGGATCTAGCCTACCGCAACAGAGAGTTCCCCGACGCTGGGAGTTCTCTCGAAACCGACGTTTTCGATACTCGTATCCTTACGATGCTATGACGTGGTCTACTCATCTTGTCCCCGACGACGTGTGTGTGTATATGCAACGTTTTTTGCACTAACTTTTCTCAGAGATGGCTGAACCGATTTTCACAAACTTAGATTCAAATGAAAGGTCTTGAGGTCCCATAAAAAATTCCTGAATATTATTTGGATCGGACTTCGGTTCGGGAGTTGTGGGGTAAAATGTGCAAAAAAAAATATGTGTTCTAATTTTTCTCATAGATGGCGCGACCGATTTTTACAAACTTCGGTTCAAATGAAAGGTCCTGTGGTCCCATGCGTAATTCCTGAATTTCATGCGGATCCGACTTCCGGGTCCGGAAATATAGGGTAAAGTGGGGAAAAACCTAAAAAAAATTTCTTAACAGACCTCAAACCTTTTCCAATTGATAGTTTTTATCAGTAGGCGTTCAAACAAACCGATTTCGGTTAATTTACATTCAATTTAATCTGAAAATTAATCTTGAATCAACCATTTATGTTGTCTTTGAATGGAATATGAAATATTTATTTTAACCATATATAATGCTTGATGTATGACAGTTTTTCCAGAGGATAAATTTAACCAATTTTCTCGGAGAAGGTTGAACTGATTATGAAAAAATGTCGACTCTCGTGTTGTGAATCAAATTCAAAATTCAATTGGATGTCACTTCAGGTTCCGGAGATATAATGACATTACCGACAAAACGAACTTTTTTTTACTCTCCGGTTATTTTTTTTAACTGGTTATGCTTAGTTTGGAAAACACAGCTCAAAGTAAAGTAAGATTTCGTTATTTATACAACCAGTAAAATTCTTATTGTTTTAGAAAATAAGCATGTTAGTTGCCCAAATGTTTGTTGTTCCAAAAATATATTACACGAATTAAACCAGAATTGTTGTTGTCACTACATCAACATAAAAAACCTGTTTTAATCCACCTAGTGGTGTAAAAATGCCTTTTTCATATCAATCATACTATCATATATAATACTGTGGTATTCTTCAAAATAATTTTCTTCGATTCTTAAAAGAATAACCGAAATCGGTTTGTTTGACCGTCTACTGATAAAAACAATCAATTTGAAAAGATTCGAGATCGATTTAGAAAACTTTTTAAGGTTTTTCCCCATTTTCAGTGATTGTATACAATTTTTAACCAACTTTAACCTATATTTCCAGGTCCGGAAATCGGATCCGCATGAAATTCATTAATTACGTATGGGACCACAGGACCTTTCATTTGAACCTAAGTTTGTGAAAATCGGTCGCGCCATCTATGAGAACACATATTTTCTTTTTTTGCACATTTTACCCCATAACTCCGGAACCGGAAGTCGGATCCAAATAATATTCAGGAATTTTGTATGGGACCTCTAGACCTTTCATTTGAATCTAAGTTTGTGAAAATCGGTTCAGCCATCTCTGAGAAAAGTTAGTGCACTAATTTTCACAATTTTTTGCACATTTTACCCCATAATTCCGGAACCGGAAGTCGAATCCAAATAATATTCAGGAATTTTGTATGGGACCACAAGACCTTTCATTTGAATCTAAGTTTGTGAATATCGGTTCAGCCATCTCCGAGAAAAGTTAGTGTAAAAAAATGTTACATACACACATACACACATACACACACAGACATTTTGCGTACTCGACGAACTGAGTGGAATGGTATATGACACTCGGCCCTCTGGGCCTCGGTTCAAATATCGGTTTTCACAGTGATTGCATAACCTTTCTATATGAGAAAGGGAAAACGGAATTTATTTTTTTCTGCCTTTCTCTATAGAAAAGGTATAAAATTGATAAAAAACCGATTTTTGATCTTAGTCTTGGAGACTGCTAGTTTTATATACCACTAGCTGAATTACCCGGCGTTGCTCAGAAATTCTTCGTGAAGGCAAGGCCGAAAAATATACTAGAAATTGTTCTGTCCATTGATTGTAATGAAACATAACTTAGACGACAACCCGATTGAACAATACTCCCTTCATGTTCAGATTGCGAATGATCAGTTTCCCATCTCAGATCTCACAATAATCATAACTTTCATGGTATTCTCGACAAATTGGGTCAGTTTTATATTTGAACACTTTTGCTAGGATCATTTAAAACACCTTTCTTTCTATAAATACCTTCTTAGTAACCTCTGAGTTCCATATGTATATGTGCTTGTAACGTACGTCCGTATTACCTCGTCACATTCGATCTCCAAAATCTTTGGCTTCCATGGCTATAAACACTTACTACTCCCTCCTTGTTATAAAAATTTCTTATGACATCATTATCGTAATCGCTCAAAATTTTCCATTTGATAATGATTATTTTATAACGAAAGGCTGTTTATCATCATAACTACATTCGGACTATAGAATAACTTTTTCATGCCATTTATTTTGCCCCGGCTTCAACCATTCACCGTTCACCGGGGAGGAGAACCTATAGAATAACGATTCAGTTAATACAAATGTTGTAAAGCTTGCTTCATTTAGAATTGGAACAAACTTTTGCTCATATTGTGACGCTCCTGGTGGACGGATTTGGAAGTTCTTGGCGCCCACGTGTCGGGAATTTTGTCAGTTTCACGTTTGATTTTTGACATTCCGCAAATCGACTGTACTTTGTAAACAATCAACATGGAAGCCGAAAGAAGGCAAAAAATTGTACACAGTTATTTGGAAAATCCATTGTGGTCTGCATCTCGGCTAGCTAAACAGCTGAAATTGCCCAGAAAGACTGTATGGAGCGTTATCAAACGGTATAAGGAAACATTGACGACGATTCGGAAGCCTCAAGCCAATCGTCGGAGTGGAACTGTCGACCGGAAACTGCGTGGTAAGATTTTGTGATTTGGCCAGAAAATTCGATGCTGCCCATAGTATCGTGAGGAGAACTCGACTCCGGGAAGGAATCAAGTCGTATCGAGCTAGCAAACAGCCAAGTCGGACCATAAAACAGAATAGTGTGGTCAAAATTCGTGCTCGGAAACTATACCCAAGCAACCAGAAGTTCCACAATTACTTAAAAAGCCCACTTTCTTGCTGTTTAAAAGTACACGCGGAACTTTTGAGAACTTGAAAGTACAGATCAAGTTCCGCGTGAACTTTCTAGCTGCTTAAGCAAACACGTGGCAATTTTTGACAGTTCGAAGTACAGAACAAGTTCCGCTGGAACTTTCTCGCTGCTTAAGAGTGCACGTGGTACTTTTAGCAACTTGAAAGTACACAACAAGTTCCGCGTGAACTTTTTCGCTGCATAGAAGCTGAACAATGTATTCTAGAAGCAGCTTAGAAGTTCGTTCCGCTGCGTCGCGCGAACTTTCAAGTGTGGATAATTACTTAAAAAATGGGCTGCTTAGAATGCTATTGATTAACTTTGAGAGCTGCTTAAGCCAAATCAGTCCCTTTTATCCGAACTTTTGGTTAGTTGGGTATGATCAGATGCTGATCAAGTTCGACGGGTGTCTTCTGATGGACGATGAAACCTATGTCAAGGCTGACTTCGGGCCAATCCCAGATCAAAAAATTTGCAAGAAAATTTATGATTTGGCAGGGCATTTGCAGGTGTGGCAAAAAAACGGAAGTTTTTGTTACAAATAAGACAATGACATCGGAACTATACCAAAAAGAGTGTCTCCAAAAACGAATTTGCCGTTCAATCGATCCCACGACCATCCCGTAATGTTTTGGCAAGATTTGGCAGGCTGTCATTACAGCAAAGTCGTTCAAGAATGATATGCAGAGAAAGGGGTCCAGTTTGTTCCGAAAAACCTTAACCCACCCAACTGCCCCCAGTTCCGCCCTATTGAGGCAATCATGAAGAGGAGACTCAAGGCAAAGGGAAAGGTTGTCAAAGACATCAATCAGATGACGACCTGGTGGAATAAGATAGCTAAAACGATTGACGAAGAAGGTGTGAGCCATGTTACAGGAAAAATTCGAGAATTCCTTCGAAACCGTAACGAATAATTTTATCCGTATTTTTTCTTAAAAGTATGAAGAAAACGCAACATTTGTATAAAATAGATCTTGAATTCAATAATAAAGAACTGAAATACAGGCAATTGTCTTTGTTCCAATTCTATCTGAAGCAAGCTTTAAACTTTCTAACTTTCCATCACCTTGGGTCGACAGTTTTCTCAATTTACATAAAAAATGCACATTGATTGTATGATTTCTTCGTCAATTCAGATCAATGTTGAGAATACCTCCCTCTTGTGATTATTTTTGTGAACCTCACTTAATTGCTAGAAATATGCTGTACTCGTAAAGAAGTACCAATTTTTCGGAAAACTCGATCAATTTACCTGTACACTTTCCATGTTCGGGGCACTTGCTACACTTCCTCATCCTCAAAATAACTTTATAATCTATCTGATTTAACTTTTCTTTTGTCAGTGAACTTACAACAGATCTCCTCCATGATTACCCTGAGTAATGTAGAAAGTATGTGTGCTTTTCAAAAATATCGATTCCCACCTTTGGTACATGTGCCAAACTTGGTGGCGATTCGTTTCGTTGTTTCATAGTTATGTTGAGACTTATATACACTCGCGTTCATAGGCAGATAAAGATTATTTTCCCTTAGTTCTTTGAATTGCAATATGAAACCAGATCTTTGAAATATTTAAAGAAAATTGCGTCGCATTCAAATTAACAACAGCAATACCATCTACCATTACCTTTAAATTCATGCAAATGGGAGATGAAAATTTATTTTTAAAAGCCCCTCCTTTTAGCCTAAATGTCGATAATCTTCAAATTATATAAATGTCGTGATTAAAACCGCAGTCGATCACAAGAATGGCTGGCAGCGTTTAGTCAGCCGTCTGGCAGCAATGCGTATGCGGGTATAGCCGAATTGTTATTTGGTGAGCACTTTGCCAAACAACTGTGGAAATTTCTTACTCAAATTGAAATCTCAGCTTATATATCTGTTCTCTGTGGGAAAGGGTCGAATAGAAAACGACGGGTTATAATCCGTCACAAACGTCGTAAACGACAAGAGATTGGTAGTCATAGACCGTTTCGGCATAATTTCTGCAATGTACCACTTGCAATATAGCTTCCTGTATCATCATTTTGAATAGCTTTGGAATAGCACCATAGCATAAATCAAATAAACATAGATTTCTCACTGTATGGTGACACTAACAGCACCTCTAGTGACAAACGGGTGTACTTTTTTCCATTAGCTACTGTCATAAATCAAATAAACATAGATTTCCCAGTGTAATAGTAATGTAGTTGAGCAACCCGTGACAGCAAAAGCACCGTCTGGTGGAGAATGGGTGCGTAAATGCTCCTAAAAAGCATGCATTAAGTTGCCTGCGCATTCAACCCTACCACAGTTGCTAATGGAAAAAAGTAAACCCGTTACTCACTAGAGGTGCTGTTAGTGTCACCGTACAGTGGGAAATCTATGTTTATTTAATTTATGCTACTGTGGTTGTGTTAAATGCGCAGGCAACTTTTTGCACGCATTTTAGGAGTATTTACGCACCCATTCTCCACCAGACGGTGCTTTTGGTGTCACGGGTTACTCAACTACATTACTATTACACTGGGAAATCTATGTTTATTTGATTTATGACCATAGCAACATAAATCAAATAAACATAGATTTCCCACAGTACGGTGACACTAACAGCACCTCTAGTGAGAAACGGGTGTACTTTTTCCATTAGCTACTGCCATAAATCAAATAAACATAGATTTCCCAGTGTAATACTAATGTAGTTGAGCAACCCGTGACAGCAAAAGCACCGTCTGGTGGAGAATGGGTGCGTAAATGCTCCTAAAATGCATGCATAAAGTTGCCTGCGCATTTAACAAAACCACAGTAGCTAATGGAAAAAAGTACACCCGTTTCTCACTAGAGGTGCTGTTAGTGTCACCGTACAGTCGGAAATCTATGTTTATTTGATTTATGCTACTGCGGTTGTGTTAAATGCGCAGGCAACTTTATGCATGCATTTTAGGAGCATTTACGCACCCATTCTCCACCAGACGGTGCTTTTGGTGTCACGAGTTGCTCAACTACATTACTATTACATGGGAAATCTATGTTTATTTGATTTATGATAGCAAGCAAACATCTAAACTCATTCAATTTTTTGTAAATTTGTGTGAGGTGATATTATTCAAATATCACCGTTGCGTCCACCCACTTGTCAGTGGCGTACCGAGGAAACTTGACGCCCGGGGCAAAATAAGAGTTTTGCCGCCCCCACAGTAGGATTAATGAGCAAAAAATAAAAATCCAAAAACAACAAAAAAAAGGTGAACCAAAATCCGGAAATCCGCAAAGATCTTCGACCCCTTCAAATGTTGCGCCCGGGGCGAATGGCACTTTCGCCCCCCATAGAGCAGTGTATTCGTAACGGAAAATCATAATGAGAGTTGTCAACACACATGACATCACCGAATGGGCCATAGTGACATTAGTGTGCCAAATGCAATCGTCACACAAGGTTTGGCGAGTGGAATCGAGTTAACGAATTGCGAAGATAGAATCAAGTGTGAGTGCTGTTTGAAGGGTAAATTGGTACGAAAACTCTTCCCATAGATTTCAGAGCGAAAATCAAAACGACCTTTAGATATACTACCTTGATCAAAAAGTTTCCGGAATCCACCGTGTGGCGCTCTCAGTCATCCGATTAGATTTTATTTCTTTTTTAGGTTGCCACATCAGTCATTAACATTCTATCAAATTTTCAGCTTTATATCTGGACATTTCGACCGTCCCACGACAAAAGAGCCTAACTGCAAATGACAGTTTCTCTTTGTTTACTTTTTCTTTCACGATTTACCGAACTGATTTTACATTCGACAAAACTTTCAATGTAAAACTACAACCTTTCGATTTATATTGGAAACTTTAGAGAATTTGCAATAATGGCCCCGTAATAATCAAAAGATAAAGTAAGCAAAGGAAAGCTCTCATTTGCAGTTAGGCCCCTTTGTCTTGGGCCTATCGATTTGTAAAAGTTACGCCTATATTGTGTACATATGCGATTTTGCGTGGCCTCAATTTTGAACAATTTTCGAAATTGAATTGAATTTGCAACTACGAGTTTGCATTAAATTTTTCCATAAAAACGGTTTCAATGGTGCGACGACATTGCAATTGTTAGAAGAGTTTTTCGGCAACGATACTCTGAAGAAAACAGCCGTTATCCGTGGCACGAACGTTTCAGAAGTCGCTGTGATTCTGTGAATGATGATGAGAGCAGTTTTTATGTTGATATAGCATTTTTTTACAAGTGATGGTCTAAAATTTTTAACTCACTGCACCCTATAATTTCGGAACCGGAAGTCAGATCCGTATATGTTTTATTTGAATCTAAGTTTGTGAAAACCGGTCAAACCATCGATGAGAAAAGTGAGTGAGATCCATTTGGGAAAATATGACCTCTATTTCCGGTGTCTCCGGAATCGGAAACCGGATGATAGCCGGAATCAGTTTTTTTATCCGTCTACTGATAATGACTATGGAATGAAGTAGTTCTGAGGCCAGTTCAGAAAATTTTTCAAGTGTTTGTTTCGCCCATTTAGGCTTTTAACACACTTCACCCTACAATTCCGAAACCGGAAGTCGGATCCAGATGAAATTCTGAAGTTTTGTATATAAGCATTACACCTTTTATTTAAATCTAAGTTTCTAAAAATCGCTTACTCCATCTTTGAGAAAAATTAGTACACATATTTTCATTTTTTGCACATTTGAAACCATAACTCCGGAACCAGAAGTCCTAAACCAAACAAAATTTTGTATGGGATCACAAGATCTTTCTGTTTTATTAAACTAAAATCGTTGTGACTATATTAGTATTATATTAGGATAAGAATTCTATGTAAAAGTGATGCTACGGTGAAGAAAAACTTATGTAAATTGCCTTTAGAAATAAACGTATTTATGGAAAAAAACAAGATCTTTCATTTGCATCTAATTTTGTGAAAATCGGTTCAGCTATCTCCGAGGATAGTTTGTGTACCTATTTAAACAATTTTACCCCATATTTCCGGAAACGGATTTCGGATCAGAATAATATTCAGGAATTTGGTATAAGTCTACAAGACCTTTCATATGAATCTGAGTTTGTAAAAATCGGTTCATCCGCTTCTAAGAAATTGGAATGATTTCCGGTTTGGATTACACGATCACTTTTATTCTACTTCCTAAATCTGAATGAAGATCTCAATGTATTTGGTCATCAACTAACCAAATCTGTCAAATTCAGAAATTTTACGGCTATTTGAATGTATTCGATTGACTTTTCCGTGTCAAGTATAAAAACACGCCCCTTAAAATGAAATCTTTATACCTATCAGCTATGAGACCTAGAGACCTTTCATTTGAATCTAAGTTTGTGAAAATCGGTCCAGCCATCACCGAGAAAGTCGAGTGCACATTTTTGTTACATACGCACATACAGACACACACAGACATTTGCTCAATTCGTCGAGCTGAGTCGAATGGTAGATGACATTCGGCCCTTCGGGCCTCGGTTAAAAAGTCGGTTTTTCTCAGTGGTTGCATAACCTTTCTATATGAGAAAGGTAAAAAATGTTTCGACGATTGGATCAAGCTCTGGCATAAGTGTGTTGCAGTCGATATGGAGTATTTTTAAGAGGACAATATCGATTCTGATGAATTAGCTTGTATTTTTAATTTTCTGATAAAATTTCGGGAACTTTTTGATCAAGGTAATAAATAATACACACTACATCTCTGTGGGTCAATGGAAAATTCGACGCCGAGTGAAAACAGATACTTCATCACTCTAATTGATGACTTTTGGCACTTCTGCGTGGTGTTTTTATTCAAGACGAAAGATGAAGCAATCGACAAGATTATTGAATTAGTTCGGTGGGCTCAAAATGTCTTCGATAGGAAGCCCTGTGTTTTGCGATCTGATGGAAGAGGAGAAGATTACAAAGTAGTGATTATTACTAGGACGAAGATTACTACTAGTGCGGAAATGGAGAATCCAGATCGACTTTCGAGATGCGTTAGGTCTGGCAACGTGCAATGCGAGAAGAGATTGATGCTCACAAAATAAATAGTACGTGGAAGTTATCAGACTTTCTCTCAGGTAAGAAAGTCATCGGCGCGAAGTTAAGATTAAACGCCATTAAACGGGTGATGTTGTCAAGTATAAAGCTCGTATCGCAGTGTTTCGTTGTTAATTTTTCGGAGGTGTATGCGCCAGTCACACGACGGGCAACATTAACAGATCGGCTGAAAAGTTCGTATCGTTTCTATGAGAGGGCGCCACTAGAATTAAATTCATACCATTCTCAGTTAGTACCAACCTTCAAAAGATACGTGTATAAATTTGACAGCTGTCTGATTATTAGTTTGTGAGATATTGCATTTTGAGTGAAGCTACTTTTGTTATTGTGAAAAAATGGAAAAAAAGGAATTTCGTGTGTTGATGAAACACTACTTTTTGATGAAAAAAAGTGCCGCCGATACCAAAAAATGGCTTGATGAGTGTTATCCAGACTCTGCACCGGGCGAAGCAACAATTCGTAAGTGGTTTGCAAAATTTCGTACTGGTCATATGAGCATCGAAGACGATGAACGCAGTGGACGTCCAAAAGAGGCTGTTATTGATGAAAACGTGGAAAAAATCCACAAAATGATTTTCAATGACCGTAAAGTGAAGTTGATCGAGATAGCTGACACCCTAAATATATCAAAGGAACGTGTTGGACATATTATTCACGAATATTTGGATATGAGAAAGCTTTGTCCGTGAGCTCACAATCGATCAAAAACAACAACGAATTGATGATTCTGAGCAGTGTTTGGAGCTGTTATATCGAAATAAAACCGATTTTTTTCGTCGATATATAACAATGAACGAAACATGGTTCCATCACTTCACTCCGGAGTCCAATCGACAGTCAGCTGAGTGGACTGCACGCGATGAACCGAATCCAAAGCGTGGAAAGACTCAACAATCGGCCGGTAAGGTTATGGCGTCTGTATTTTGGGATTCGCATGGTATAATTTTCATCGACTACCTTGAAAAGGGAAACACCATCAACAGTGACTATTATATAGCGTTATTAGAGCGTTTGAAGGACGAAATTAAAAAAAAACGGCCTCATTTGAAGAAGAAAAAAGTTTTGTTTCATCAAGACAATGCACCGTGTCACAAGTCGATGAAAGCCATGCTGAAATTGAACGAATTAGGCTTCGAATTGCTCCCTAATCCACCGTATTCTCCAGATTTGGCCCCCAGTGACTTTTTCCTGTTCTCAGACCTCAAGAGAATGCTCGCTGGTAAAAAATTTAGAAGCAATGAAGAGATAATCGCTGAAACTGAGGCCTATTTTGAGGCAAAGGACAAATCGTACTACAAAAATGGTATCGAAAAGTTGGAAGATCGCTATAATCGCTGTATCGCCTCTGATGGCAATTATGTTGAATAATAAAAACGAATTTTGGCAAAAAAATGTGTGTTTCTATTAAACGATACGAACTTTTCAGCCGAATTGTTACGTATACTATTAGAAGCTGCGACCAATCTCAACGGTATTGTCGAAGAAGAGCTGTATATGCAGTAACCTTCAGGTTTTGAAATTCCATGCAACGAACATAAGGTATGCAAACTACGAAATAATGTATACGGTTTGCAGCAATCTGCGAGGTCTTGGAATTAAGCGTTGCACTCTGTATGCAGATCCATGTCTGTGCATCCGATATGGGAAACCGTTTGTTATTTTGGTTTACGTGAACGACTTATTGATTGTACTAACTGATGAGACGTCATTTTTTGAAATTCGAAATTGAAAGAGTGGGATGCTACTACACTTTGCAACTATCTGCTTTCATCCGAACATTGCTTCGTAAGTTCAATATGGAGAATGGTAAGTTCAATATGGAGGATGGTGCTTAAGAGGATTTTCTGATTCGAATTGGGCATAAGATGTCCGCACAAGAGGATCAACAACCGGCTTCATTTTATTTCTATGGAAACGGTGCAATTAGCAAAATACAATTTTCTGTGGCATTGTCGTCCCTCGAAGCTGAATACAACGCATTGTCACTATCTTGTTAGGAAACCGTTTGGTTTAGGCGACTGTATCTGAATTGGGTAAAGCAGAGGATAACATTACTGTCATTCTCGAGGATAACCAAGGATGTCTCAGTTTTGTGACGTCTAAAAGGACCAGTGTTAAACATATCGACACTAAAAGGCATTGTGTACGAGAGTTAGCGGAGAAAGATGTCATCAAATTGGTGCATTGTCCGACCAGTGAGATTCCTTCTTTTTTTCTCTTCTGCTTCATTTGATATTTGACAATCCTGCATGTACATACAATACAAAAACAAAAATGAGTCTTGAGACCATGTAAATGTTATGTTTGATAGTGCAAAATCTGTATTTAAAACCAAAGACACTACAAATGTAGAACCAAATCGAAACAGTTTTATCAGTCTTGTATGGCAATAAACGACTCAAACGGATCGGTAACAGCCACTAGGCAAAATTTCCTGCCGGAAACGGTTGTTGCATTGTTGCTAGACTCTTGCCGGAATTTTGGCCAAAATTCCTGGCAGACATAGCTCGTCATCGATTTACCCACCAACCAGCTGCGTGCGAGGCAGAAGTTATTGCTGAGCTGCTCAAAGCGCCTCTATAGGGGAATTTCTACTTGGCTGTCACTTTGCTTAACAACTGTTAAATTTCTTACATACATTGAGATCTCTACTTGGCTGTCTGTTCTCTGCGATAGCACTAGTTGTAGATGTCGTTTTGTTTCAATTTTTTGTGAACTGGAAACGCATACGAAAATCTGTTCAATTGTGCGGTACAATTTGTTTGACGAGAATAACTCATACTGTACTTTAAGTGCACCGTCACAATGCCTGTATTCACACCATAAAAGTATGTCTCTGACATTACCAACCCGCCTTATCTCTACGTGAACTAAATGTGAAAGAATGTTCCACGCGTAACAATTAGGTAAAATGTTTTCTGAAATTTTCTAATGATGGGTTTTTCCAATCCACCAAAACGCTTTAACATTGAGTAACACGAAAAAACTACCCGTAGAATCTACATAAATTTTGGCAAATTGAATCCTACATAAATTTTCTCTAATTTTCTTTTCCATGGTTTTGTTAGCTTATCTTTGTTTGGCTTTCGGCTGTTTTAAGAGTAATTGAAAAAACAGGAAACCTATTTAATACTTCGACTATCCTATTAAATTCTTTTGTAAAATTATTAAATAATACATTCATGCTACATAGAGGTCGATCACAAATCTTTCATTTTTTTTCTTTGTACGATAACAGATTTCTGTTCATTTGATACATTTGAAATATACCTGAAATATAGTTACTGTTAACTTACAATCCAGAATTTCTACAAAAAGCAGTAGCACAGTATTTTAATATAGTAAAATAATACAAATCAATATTTCACTATACATTGTCCTCAATTTACATCAGAATCTTTCCAGCTGTCTACGTTATTCATGTTTTGCTATAATTTTTAGTTCATTTTGAGAAACAATATGTAACAGTATGTGCCTATCATCTAAATTGAATTCGCCTGAGGTTGATGAAACGTATAAATAAAATGGATACAATTCAATCCAATTCATCTATCGCTAAAATGGATAAGTAAACTAGCATTACAGAAAATCACGATTCTTGTGATTTCAGATATTTGATTCTTTCATTTATTTAATTTTAAATTCTTTGGTAGTCTTCAGATGAATTTTGGCCACTTTTTCTGTATTATTATTTTCAAAACTGTTGTACATCTAATATTACGGTGGGATGTTATAAGGTACGTGCAAATTTGTGCCAGCACTTCATTACATGATCCTAAAGTTAACAAAAATGAGAATTGTGCCAAGACTTTCTTACTAACTAGTTTCAACTTATTATTAGACTTATCTAAGAAATTGTTTATACATAAATTTCACATAAAATTTCATACATATCTTCAATAAATATTACTATATTAATTTATTTTACCCCGATTTTAACATTTAGGTCATTTGCTCTTCAATCTACAATTCATCAATTTTTTGTTTTGCAGTCAAAACTACATTATTCAGTCTAATGATAAAGTTTTTCCGTTTGCATGATTGACTAGTGAAAGTCTGCGCGAGAACATCGAATTAGAAACTGACCTTATATTTGGCTACTGAATTATGCTATCAAACTCATTTTAGTTAACTGCTACAGCCAAAAATTTATTTTAGTATTCGCTCGATACTTATTATTCAAACATCCACATATTTCCACAAAAATACGTACATTGAATGTCTATAGTTACATCCAAAAGTATTTACCTATCTAATTTATATCAGTGCTATTGGACCTAATACGTTACAGTAATAAATATTATATAGAAAATTTTTATGATTGTCTTTGACACATTTTTTCAACTTTTAGATACTCTTTCGCGACGGAGAATTTTGTGCACTATTGTTTTTTTCAAGAATTTTTTTATTCAATGCTATGACGTTTCTGCAAAAGTTGCTGTTCTGAATATCGACAAAATCTGCCAGGAAAACATTTGATTTAGGCCTTTCGTCAGCTTCAAATGGACCCGGTATCTGGGCTTTGATCCAGTCTGTTAGTTTTTTATCGACCTCTTTGGCACAGGTTGTTCGCAAGGAAGAGGTAAAACGTGGCACTATGTATCGAACGCTAGGCGTGAGAACACATTGGGACACAAAACCAACATCTGGATTACGTTGAGCGAGAGATTCGTCCAGGTATTTTCGCAACTTCTTCACGCTTATTTCGTTAGGCCATGGCGTTGGCCAGTCCTGACTGAGCCAAAAGCGATCGTTCACACATGCATCACTTCTATACACAATAAGAACCTGTTTACCATTCTCAGTGGCCGATTCCAATGTACAGTCTTTGAGCTGACTGACGTTACGTGAGTAGATTTTTTTGTCGAATATTCGGTTCAGTTCGGCTGAAAGCACGCAATGATCGGTTGGATTGAATAGGTAGAAATGCTGACAATCAAGTACAATAAATTCTCGTGGATGAGTACGAAGAAAATCTTTCAGATGTTCGAGCGGCTCAGTGATTTCTTCACAAAATAATCCATGCACGAAATAGAATTTGTTTTCCGGTCGTTTCATGCAGATTCGGAGATCAAAATATCTGGATTGGATGATAAGAATTAATTTGGTTTCATGCACTAGTCCTACAATAAAAATTGGCGAGGAAAAAATACATATGCCCAATAAAATAATTTACATTCAAGAGAATGAACTAGTTCATTTGGGTTCGAAGAAGTTAATGGCTGATATAAATCATCAAAATAATAAAATAATTCTGATGTAATATCTGATGCTGGAGACGTACTCCAGTACTCATTATGCCATATTATTCGGACTTTGTTAGGAGTGTATGTATCTAACTAGGGATTAAATTACCGGATCTAAAATGCGTATAGGAGAATCGCATGCTAAGTAGACAATTTCTGTTCCTAGTAACAATTGATTCCCGATTGATATTCTGCTAGCTAGTGAAGACTCTCAGCTCTCGGAATATGAAATCTGATCTGCTATTGAATCAGAAGCTTTACATTATTGGCGTCTAATAAAACATTGACTGAACATTTAATTAAATTCCAGAAGATAGGAATAACCTGAATGTGGAACAAGTTGTATTTTATTTCGATAACTTAACTCGTAAATATTTAACTTTATTTATTTCTCAAAATGTTGTAACCATTTAATCACATTGTAAAAACCTGTTTTAATCCACCTAGTGATGTAATGATGCCTTTCTCATATCAATCATACTATTATATATAATACTGTGACATTCTTCAAAATAATTTTCTTCGATTCTTAAAAGAATAACCGAAATCGGTTTGTTTGACCGTCTACTGATAAAAACTATCAATTGGAGAAGATTTGAGGTCGATTTAGAAACCTTTTCACGGTTTTTCGCCCTTTTCAGTGATGGTATGAAATTTTTAACACACTTCACCCTATATTTCCGGATCCGGAAGTCGGATCCGGATGAAATTCAGGAATTACGCATGGGACCACAGGACTTTTCATTTGTGGAAATCGGTCGCGCCATCTATGAGAAAAGTTAGAACACATATTTTCATTTTTTTTTACATTCTACCCCATAATTCCGGAACCGCAAGTCGGATCCAAATAATATTCAGAAATTTTGTATATGACCACAAGACCTTTCATTTGAATCTAAGTTTGTGAAAATCGGTTTAGCCATCTCCGAGAAAAGTTAGTGCAAAAAAACGTTACATACACACATATGCACATACACATACACACACAGACATTTCGTGTACTGGTCGAACTGAGTCAAATGGTATATGACACTCGGCCCTCCGGGTCTCGGTTCAAAAGTCGGTTTTCACAGTGATTGCATAACCTTTCTATATGAGAAAGGCAAAAATTCAATGTTGGGTATTCACGTGGTTGTCACATTTGTCCATTGAATTTTAACGACAACAGCAACAACAAATGAAGTTGTGTTTTATGCTATTCAGAAGCGTTATAAATTCAGCAGATTTAGTTTGTAGTTTTCAATTCAGCTAAAGTTTTTAGCTAACGAGAATTCATTTAGGGGTTTTGAGGGGCTGGGGTCCACTAGGAGATTGATAGTACCTATTAGCTCTCTCCGGACTGTACCAGGCTAGACGCCGTATGGAATCCGGCGGAAAAAAATGAACCAAGAATAGATCCACTGGGTTCCTGCTTCCATGTCGTAAAAGGCGACAATTGCAGGAGTTTCTTTTTCCTTTCAGTTATCAGATATTTTCAATGTTTTACTTCTGATTACTCTATTTTACTAAATCATCTCTTTATTCAACCTATCAATTTCCGTCTAGCTTCGTAGAAAAGTTTTATTAGGAATGATTTCTTCTTCCATGTTATTGATTGTCTTTCAGGATTATAAAATGAATGATAAAAATCAACCATTGCGCAAATCTGTTTATATTACAAAGTTAATAACAGAGATGACATGTATCGGTATATTGAATACATAGTAAAAAACACTTGATATTAATATTTCAAACAGTAAATTAATATTTTTCTCGGTAGCCGGCGGCCCAGATCAACTAATATAACTAATTAATAATTTTAATAAATAATTAAAATAATAAAGCGGAAATAATAAAGAATCAAGACGCGTGTGAAATCTGTTGACCTTTGTTTGGTGATTTAAAATGATTTTAAAATAACTGTTTAGAATGTTTCAATGCAATGAATCAACTTTTTTGTCTAAATCATATTCGCTCGTTTATTCTGTATCACGTAGTTTCATTTATAAAAACGTGCTTAATCCACCTAGCAGTGAGATGATACCTTTTTTTTTATCAATCCGAATGTGTTTTTTTTTTGCATGACTAAAAAAACGCGAAAGGTAGATGCATAAACGAGTGACTGCATACTCGACAGCCGGCTGTCCGGAGTTTTGTCAATTTCGGAGATTGACTGTTTCGTGCATTATATTGCCAGCACAAAGTAACACATAAAACGATAATACTTTAAAACATTCTTGGTAGCCGGCTACCTAGAGCAATAAACACATGATAACATTATTAAAACATTTACTAACAAAGTATCCTCTCCTGTGATGCATGTGGGAATGCAGAGGATTTCTCGGTTCTTAGTAGCAACATGCATCGAACTAACAATCCTTTCCCTCCCAAGTAGATCTGCATTCGGACGTGGCCGGCGTCGATATTGATCAGCATGCATGGTTCAATACAGTTTGCACAGTGTGAAACAATGTGTTATTCCCAAACATGTTACTTCAAAAAATCATTTTGCAATCTCAATTGGTCCAGATCAATAACGGAGTAGCAACACACGGGCGGTCTCTAATGCTAACGAGAATTCATTTAGGGGTTTTGGTACCTCATGGGTACTGGTTTGTGCAAAAGTGCACATGACTAAATTCAATTTTCACGTATCGCCTTCAGCTCATCAGTGCAATTATCATGTTGATCTGCTAATGCTACGTCACGGATCAACATAATCAACTAAGCAGATGTAAAGTACTTTCTATTTGCAAGTCACTTGTTTACACCGAGGTGTAAAGTCTTTCCTGACGTCTCGAGAAAACGAAACAAATTGACGGCATTCTGACCGCCAACAGGTTGTAGTCATTTAAGGATTTTGGTACCTCACCTGTTGATCCGTGACGTAGCATTGCAGATCAACATAATTTGCTAATTGCACTGATGAGCTGAAGGCGAAACCTAAAGGCAAAAACAGGATGGTAAATTTCGGAAAAAGGCATCGAAGACGAAAAGGCTATTTACTGGTTTTAAGAAATAACCAGAAATAACGATTTATTTATTTTAGTTTAACGTATAGCCGCCATAACTAAGTTCAGTTTTTGCAATGACTGAGCGGAAACATATATTGGAGAAGCCAGAACTGAAAGAAAAACTAACAGAAAAGATGAATTTTTGGAAAAAGATACGCTCAGAGACAGGTCTCGAACCTGCGTTCTTATGCATTCCGTGCATACGCGCTACCATTTCGCCACTCTGAATCTTGTTTTAGTCACTCTAAAACGATAGACAGACATAGTAGAACGTACATCGAACATCCTATCCTGGCCGTCACCCGACCGATACCTTCTATCCAAACATCTTCTCTGTCCATCAAACACTAGTCCTCTCGCTTTATACCTATTTCTCCGATCAAGCATCGGTATCGGTCGGGTGACGGCTAGGATGTAGACCATGTTCGATGTACGTTCTACTATGTCTGTCTGGCGTTTTAGAGTGACTAAAACAAGATTCAGAGTGGCGAAATGGTAGCGCGTATGCACGGAATGCATAAGAACGCAGGTTCGAGTCCTGTCTCTGAGCGTATCTTTTTCCAAAAATTCATCTTTTCTGTTAGTTTTTCTTTCATTTGGCTTCTCCAATATATGTTTCCGTTCAGTCATTGCAAAAACTGAACCAGAAATAGATAAAGGGCTAATGAATTGAAACCCATATCAACAATGATAAAGTTCGCACAAAACGAAAACGGAAAATAACGTATGTGTTTCTTTCCCGATCATAAAGATGATATGGTTGAGCGCGATGAGTGCGACGAAAGGTGAAACGAACTCACCTCGGTTGTGTTCAACGAACATTCGAACCAACCAAAAAAGAAAGATGGCTCTGCGCAAACAACGGGAACTGCATTTATTGAAAAAGACTAACAAGGCCAAGGACGAGCAAATAAATGAATTATCGAGTAATATGGCCCCTAAATTCGATCAAGAAATACAATGATTGGACAGTATATTTGAAGCGGAAGGTATTGGTTACTTAAAAGTTAAAAATGGTGTTTGAATTATCCTATCTCTTTAAATCAGTTTGGAAAGTAAATCTGAAGTCAATGATGTGGGCTTACAGAATAAACAGGTGTTAAATGAAATAATATTACGAAATATCCTTAATCGAGAGGCTAAGTTTAACTACGATTTCGAGTAAGCTCAATTAAGTAAAGCTGTATACAGACAGTCTGCAACAAAAGTAGCAGTGTTGAACATAGGTAAGGAAAACAACAAGGAAAATTATCCACAACTGGATATTGACAAAAATATGATGTTTATTGGAACACATCAAAGTGAAAACAAAGGCGGTACGATTACAAGACGAAAGGTTAATTCTCGATTAAAACTAAAGATAACACACAGGTATATGGATATATTGGATTCAAGACTGACCATCCAAGGATATTAAATAAGAAGTTATCAGACATTAGGTCTCTATTTGAAAACCTACATCCTTACCTTACTTTGATTCAAAAATAACCTTTGGTGGAAAACTACATCGACCAAAAATCGAATGATGTTTAGAACTCAGTAATGACTGAAATGTGCAAATTGCATAAGGCACACATGGAAACCAAACTAACGTTAGCAAAAATCAATCCAACAGAGTTTGTTTCCAGTTGAGTTAAAAGATCAGAATACACTGCTATTATGCTGTCGTAGTATGGTAGAAAAATAGATCGTATAGCCCCTCATGACAGATGCAAAACAAATTCTGATGAAACTCTATTGAAGATCATTTGCAGGTCTGTAATAGTACCAGTGCGTCGAAATGGTAAACGAAGAGCACGTGACCGAACATTAATGCTTATTTCGTTTAGGAATATCGCTAAAAGGGAGAAGAGTCTCCGATGGTACTTCGATTTTAAAGTTCCACCACGCTTCAGTTAGACACCGAAGTGATTCGTGCAAGATTTGTTATATTTTTATCAAAAAAAATCTTTTAATATGAACAATCATATTTTTGTTACATTCCAAATAGTGATTATAACGACGACAGCTGGTTTTTAATTCCAGCTGACTGATTACACTGTACTATTTAGATTATCGAATAAAACGCTATTTAGCATGAATTTGATTCACAGAAGTTACAGGAGCGCAGCATTGTCAGCAAGTCACGAATACTCAGTAGGCGTAGTGTTTGAATGGCGCGTTTGATCATTTGCAGAAGGATTCAGTTTTTGTTCATCGGCGAATTTATTCATCATGTATTCTGTAAAGGGTTGAGATACAACGGCTATTGAAATTCATTTCCAAAAATTTTCTGATCGCTAGTGAACTTTTAACAACTGATTTTTTGTCATGCTAAATCAGTTTCAGTGAGAATCGCGTTGTCAAAGATTCAGTACTGAACATTTCTGCAGTAAGTTTTCTGATCGATGATTTGTTTGTCTAAAAATTACTTATGAAAAATTTCAGTCGCGATTTTCGAAATTTTAAATTTTCCCAACACTGGCGACAGCTTCGAAAGACTGAAAATTACCAATTAGGCAACCCAAAAATCTGAACAAATTGTAAACCACACAGAAAAGTGACCATGAAATTTAAAAAACCTTTTCTCTGTACATCCCAGTTCTGCAATGACACGACAGAAGGAGCTTCAATGACACAGAATTTGGAATCATCATCGTTCTCTTGCAGCCAGCGATCATCAGTCGTCCAGTATCAAAAATAAAACTGTTTTTATTCTTCTAGTGGAGTCTTGATACCTTTCTCATTATCGTTAATAAGTGAAGTTGATGCTAGTTCCACTTTATAATTCTTGGGCACTATTTCCGGAATAGGACCCCGGAACGGATATAGCCCTTGTAAGTTTTCATGATTATCAACTAACACCTGTCTAGAAAAATACGCATTACGCGATGGAACATATTTTCATGGAGTGTTGCTAACAAATTGCTCTATAAAAATATATATTGAAGTAGTGAATACTTACCTTACTCCACTTTTCAATTGATCAACAATATCGTAACGTTGTGTGACGGCCCAGCGCTTAACGACACATGGAATGAACTTATTCAACGTCCCAACAACGGGATCAGCATCTGGTGCCACTGGAGCTTTATTCTTGATTCCATACGACATAGTATCATGGGACCCGGGGATGGCGAGATGTATTATTGGAATGTTTTTTAATTCTTGTGGAAGATTGCCCATCCAATTCTCCAAATCATCGGTAAAATTTGGCATTCTTAACATAGTTTGAGGCTACACAGTGCCACTATTCAGGATTTGGTCCCGCGTTTGTGGTTGTAAGTATCTCGGCCCGCCAGCGGGTATTGTTTACTGAAAAAAAACACGAAAAAATTTAACAATGAATACAAAGTTCAATAAACCAGAATAACATTATTACTATTATGTCGTTTAGTCGACTTTGGCCTTAACCTATAATGACCATCCATTGGGATAGCACATGCATAACAACATATCGGATGTCAAATTATTTTTAGCTTATCACGTTCCCATCGAAATCTGCTGGCTCGGAATAATGTCATTTTGGATAATTTCAAAACTAAAAAAAATCAATGGACAGAATAGAAACAAAATGGTTGTTCAAGCGTAAATTAGCATAACTTACAACTCGAATTAGTGTAACCTACAAATCACTGTTCCTGGTAGCATTGATAGATTTTCTAGGAGAAAGGGAGAACTTCCTATGTAAGAGGCGGCTTTTCCTATGTAAGAGGTGGCTGTTTCCCTATGTAAGGGGCGGCTCAAAACAGCGTCTGACCCGGATCGGGCGGCTGAAGATGAAACAGAAGAGAATGGAGAATGGCATTCTGGGAAAGGTCGTCGACTGCGGGGTAGACCTCGCACTCGCTGAGTGTGCGCAATCGAAGAGGATGCGCGCGCAGTGGGAGTACAGAGCGACGGGAGAACGGTGGGTTAAGATCGAGTATCCTGGAAATCTACAATTCGTTCGGTCATGTTCTGGAGACGGGATGTGCACCATTAAAGTTAAGTAAGTAATACACTGAGGTCTCTTTTTACACGTTTTTTTTCGCACGGATTCCTGAGTTAACACGGTTTTTATCAGGGGTACAACTTTGCTTCCGCCGTTTTCCGATAGGTGACTGTATCAGCTGAGACTGGTTAAAATACATAGATGATAATGCCTCTAAAGTGAGTGTGTACAGTGCCTAACGAGTTGTCATCGCCGTTTCAGTGACAGTTGTTCTTGTTTTCGTATTATTCACGCTCGAAAATGTCTGTTTATGTGCCCAATTCTCGCCATTTGCGGGAAGTTTTACTTTTCTGTTACAATTCGAAAAAAAAATGCAACTGAAGCGCATCGAATGCTTTCAGAAACTTACGGTGATGCTGCTCTGAGTAAAAGAACGTGTTGGGAGTAGTTTCAACGTTTTAAAAATGGTGATTTCGATGTCGAAGACAAACATGATGGTGGATGAGAAAAAACCTTCAAAGATTAATAACAATTTACCACGAGCTCTTAAAACCGGGTGAAACCATCACAGGAGATCGCTACCGAACGCAACTGATGCGCCTTAGTCGCGCGCTAAAAGAAAAGCGGCCACAGTATCAAGAGCGACATGGCAAAGTCATCCTCCAACACAACAATTCTCGGCCTCACGTCGCAAAAGTGGTCAAAAAGTACCTGGAAACGCTGAAATGGGAAGTCTTGCCCCACCCGCCGTATTCCCCAGATGTCGCCCCTTCTGACTTCCACCTATTCCGTTCGATGGCACACGGCCTGGCAGATCAACATTTTCAATCCTTCGAAGAGTTGGAAAAATGGATTGCTTCATGGATAGCGTCAAAAAAGGGCTCCTTTTTTCGAGCCGGGATCCGAAAATTTCCGGAAAGATGGAAGAAAATTGTCGCTAGCGACGGACAATACTTTGAATAATACATCTGTAAGCACTTTTTCGCAATAAAGCTTTAAATTTAGGAAAAAAAACGGCGGAAGCAAAGTTGTACACCTAATATTTACGCGGTTTTCGCAATTAACACGGTTTCTGATGAGAATTTAAAAAGGATTGTCATTTGTTTTTTTAGAAAAAAATTAAAAAGGGAACAGGTTGTCTGTGGGAAATCGATTATGAGAGCTAATTTAAAGTTTGAAAGTTAAGTAAAATCATTCACTCAACAATTCACGAGATCATGAACTGTCGTTCCATAAAATGAATAATCAGATTCCAGTTCTTCATCCCATGTCGTAAATTAAACGACAACGTCTCTTCCGCTCAGCTGTGGTGTATGATGTCAGCATCATCATTGATATCATCGAGAATTTCGTAGCGTTTAAGAAATAGTCGGATTTACAAATCTCTTCAACTCTTCATCATATCGAACAGTGCAGTATTTTATACCCATGATATACTTCAGCCTGACACATAGTAATACCTCTTCTAATTTGATTCATATTCATCTCTATTAATATCTCTCCTTTAATTATGTCGCTGCGTGCCTAGATCTTCATCCAATACCCATGTCTTCCCACTCAGTTTAGTTGAAAATGACTATTAAGATCGTTAGTGTTTTTTTTTTTTTTCAATAGTATAATATATATTTTCAGGCACACTGCTTAAGCTCTAAGATGCCAAGGGATCGTTAGTGTTTAATACACATCGTAACTTCGGAATTGAAAAGATTTATTTGCAGTGAAAGTGTTTATGGGTGATATTATCAGCACTTCTTTAGTCGAACGTTCTGAATTGTACGTATTATCGTTCTTTTGAAAACCGAATTCGTTAAACAGAAGGCATGAACCATTTAGATTAATTTGCTTATCGTGCAACGTGTTTCATAAGTGTTCTAATTTTAATTTGGCATCCAATGTGTTTTATCAAGTATGACTAGACCTTCTCGTAATATCAGGCTGGTTTTTAGATTTCCGTTTTTATTGTGAAAAAACAGTTACATTTTATCCAAAACAAACAAATACTCAAATCTCCGGTTTTTGGAATTATTACGTCAAATTTTCCACGCGGTTTTTTTTGCACGGTTTCCGCAATGAACACGATTTTATTTTACACGGATTTTTTTAACACGGTACGTAACCCCCGTGTAAAAAGAGACCTTAGTGTACATAAAAAATTCCAAATCTTCGAATCTCCGGGCCTCCTAAAAAAGTCCGAGCCTGGAGTGTTTTCCGGCTTCTCGATGGCCCAGTGTGCTTCCAATCTGGTGTAGAGAAACATAGAAGAACCTTGAAGCTTTGGGGGGACGGGTAGAGCATGATGAGTTAGTCGATGCCTTTCGCGAAGCCCACCTGAGTTCGATTCCCAACCCCGTACATAGGGTTAGAAAGATTTTCTGTCCCGAAGAGGCAAATGATCTGAAGGTTAAAACCTCTATAATCGAAACAAAACAAAACCTTGAAGCTATTTTAAAATTGGTCGTTAGCTGTTTGGCTTGTTTGGAGCATCCGGGGTACAACTTAATAGAAGCCATTGTTCTCCAGCATTACTAAATTTCTTTATTCTCTGGTTGTGTCAAATAGTTTTATTCTAATATAACTGTTAAACAGGACGTTGTGATTTAAGTGAACATATCTATTTTGTTGAAAAAAAAAAAAATTCATTGATTTTGAAAACGTGCTTGTTTTGAAATTTTTGTGCTGCACTGTTGATAATTTTTGCGTGTTGTTGGGAACGATTTGAAAAAAAAAATTAAAATAATTAAATCCTTCTGTTTTTATGCGTTCATTATTCGAATTAAAAAGTTTCCGCATTTGATTTTTATTTATTTAATAATATAACTTTAGAGGCATACTGCATAAGCTCTAAGATGCCGAGGGCATTTTCTAATTTTAAATAAATATTTATTTAAAGCTAGTATAATTTCAACTATTGTAATGATGTCGCATTGCGAAAGAAACAGAGAGAAGTAAATGATACATAAAATGGATCTAACAGGGGGAGGGAAGCGAAAGAAACTAGAGTCGGCAACAAGTCCTTATTAGTTGAGCAGAGATAGTGAAGAAACGGGAAAAGTGAGAGCGAAACATTTAGTGAAGTCGTAAAGATCAAATTAATTCCGATAAAATATGGTCAGGGAATGGGGAGGATCGAGCGAATGTTAGAATCGATCTGAATTTCTGAAGAAGACACAACAACAGATTAGACTTGTAGACTGATGTTTTTGAAGTACCTATAGATGAGAAGAATATAAGAACAACGCCGACTTGCCAACACATCCTGAACCGGAACCTCAGGTAGTCTACCACGGGTCCTGAAGGATTCCGGTAACTCCGACCTGACGTCGCGATACTGTACGAACGACCACACGACATGCTCGATGTCCTGATAACCGTGGCCACAGGTGCGAGCCCAACAGGCCGAAGATGTGTGTTGAAAGTGTAGTGATTTAACATGAGCTGTGATATAACAATGAGTCCTGAGGAAGACCCATGTAACTGAATGGTATTGATTTTTTGTATTGCAGAATATCGCAAGGTCAGGTCTTTCGATAATCTAAGAATGTTCATTTTTTTCATTCAATTTAGTCCGGATGTAAACCGCGCACGGTCCGGCCAGGAGTTCAAGTCCCTCGAAATAGTTTTTAATGCGAGTCTTATTGTCATCAGAGGCATCCATTGCATCATCTGGAGGAAGGTGAGGCAAATCCTTCAGGAAAAAGCACTTTTTTGCAGTCTCTCGTTGCACTATGGAACCTTCCATGTTTTATCACTATACACTGTTTCTAATCTATTTATAAACAATATCTGACTGGCGATGCCACAGACACTGCTTCTTTACACAAGGTCACAATCGATCTTGGGAACGAATTAATGTGAATTATCACTCGACCGCTCTTGTGCAGACACAGTTCAAAACGGAATGACCTTGATAACGGAATAAACTAATTTAACGCACGATTGGAGACATGCAAATTAAGGTCCGATCCGAGTTTTAAGTCGTAATCCTTTAGAAAATTTTATTTTCGGGTAATGGTTATGTTTCGTAAGATACAATCAATGACATCCCATTGGTGAAAGCATCTTTAGGGGTCTAATAAACTCTAACATAACACATGGATCAATAAGTCCCGAGACAAACAATGGAAACAACATTTTTTTTGCAAATTTTTTTTTATTCATCAACATAATCACCTTTTAGGGTGATACAATGGTTCCAACGTTTTTCAAATTTTTCAATACCATGTTTATAAAATAAAATATCTTTCGCTTCAAAATAAGCTTCAGTTTCAGCGATGACCTCCTCATTTGAGCCAAATCTTTTTCCCTGGAGCATTTTTTTAAGATCAGCAAAGAGCCAGTAGTCACTGGGGGCTAAATATGGCGAGTATGGGGGGTGGAGAAGCAGATCAAAGCCCAATTCGTTCAATTTCGCCATCGACTTGTGGCAGGGTGCATTGCAGCAATCGCGGCACCCACTTGGAAAAAACCTTTTTCATGCTCAATTTTGCATGTGTCATCTGTGTCATCTCAGCAATCTCACGGAGCCTCACTTTACGATCTTTCATTATAATTTTTGTCACTTCACTCACATTTTCCGGCGTAACGGCTTCCACAGGTCTACCCGAGCGTTCCGCGTCATTTGTGTCGGTACGACCACGTTTAAACTCGGCGAACCACCGACAAATCGTTGCTTTTGATGGACAAGAGTCCGGATAACATTGCACGCTTGCACGGTGTTTTTATCCATTAAAAAACAATGTTTTATCAAAACACGAAACTCGTTTTTTTTTTTCATTTTTTAAACAAACTACAAAACGACTTTACTCCAACCTCGATAACTCAGCTGTTTCTGGTCGAATCGACTTAAAATTTTGACCCGTTTCAAGCAAAGGTTAGTACTCTAGAAAGACGTGGTTACTGGTTTACTACGAGCGCCATCTCTGCTTTAGTCTCGGGAGTTATTGATCCATGTGTTATATCATCCAAACCATATGCTTGTATGGTTAACTATATATACACCCCTAATCGGCATTTCGATCGAAAATTTCCATTCTGCATTTCGAAGTTTTTGTATTGAAAACTCTAGCTCCATCGAAATACAAAATTATAAATTTCACATTTGATCGAAATTTTTCGATTCGATCGAAATGCAGAATAGGGGTGCTAATAGGGTTAATTTGTGGTATTTGTTCATTCAGTGTTTTTTTTATTTTCATATCACATAACTGGATGATGTTAATACGCATAAAACTTACATGCTTTTCCACACTTCGGAAAAAATTTATTTAGTTTTAGCGAATTCTACACCTATTTATTATAAAAAAATTAAAAATGAATAAACATTAGAGAAATACATTTATGTAAGTAAAATGATGGCAACGACCGACGTATTACATGTAAAAAAACAAATGATTCATATTTTTTTAATTTTTGGAGGACTTTTTGGAAAGTGTCAAGACATATCTGGTAAATTGTTGTATCTGAAACATAGAGCTTTATATGAGTCATAAATTAAAAATAAAAGGATACAATAAAACAAAATTTATTAGAATCTGTTCGGTTTTGGCTGTCTGAATTTTGGAAACTCGAAATTCATAAGAATATACAAAAACGTTTTATGAGAATCATAATAACTTATCGGATTTGTCAACTCATAAAGTCGTCGTGTATTGTCATGAATAGCTTAATTTTTACGACTAGTATTTTCTATAGGAACCACCATGTATCTGAGTATTGAAAATATTTTAAGTAATTACACAGATATATAGGTGATCCAAGTATCATACTTAGCATGCTCATCTCTCGCTTCTAAAGCCAATGATTTCGATCTATGACGAAGAATTAATTTCGCTATATGCGCGAAAAATTATAAGAGCATTTTGATTTAAATTGTATGACTAAATTGACCGTCTACAACATGCAAAAATAGACCCTCATATTAGTCAATTTAGAATACTCATGATTCATAACCATCCATAGTTGTCTGTTTTCCTAACGAACAAAACGTGTCGTAGGCCCACTGCATTCAATCACTGGAAATATTCCGTATTCCTATGCATCGGTTTTGCACGATACGCTTTGTGCGAAGATTCGTTCAATTCATGTGTTTGGAATTTTGCGCGCAAGGTCTTTAATTTTTTTATTGAAAATATTTAACTGCGAAATTCAGTCAACTCATTCAGAAAACTTTTCATCAGCTTAGTTTTATTTAAAGAAAGATAGATTCGAATACATGCAAAAGTACAAGTTTGCAAAAAATACACATCAAAGGCTGAACGTGAGGATGCAAATTATGTTTCCCGTTAAATTATTTATTTAATATACATTTCAAAGAAACTTCATTTTCTTTCCCATCGTTTGATAATCATTGTATCTCATTGCCTCTTGTGTAACTGTAATACTGTAATACAGAATTCATGGCACTACTCAGTCACCGGTATTGGAAAAGTCTACGAGGGAGAACGAGAGGTTTTTAAAAGTTCTAAATTTTGGTCTACGTGATTAATAAACGGTCCCTTATAGAGACAACGGCATTGTTTTTATTCCAGCTGGTTTATTTACATATCATGCCCTATTTCGATTCAACAAATTGAATGAAATTAGTCGAACCAAGCGTTACACTAGTACATAAAATTCAAATTAAACAGACTAATACGTTTGAATCAGCAGCATAAAACATGCATTGCGATTGGATTTTTAATTTAATTTAGGACACAGCTTGGATAAAAATTCATTGACCTCACTATACCACCTGCACAGTATT
This sequence comes from Malaya genurostris, assembly GCF_030247185.1. Classification (NCBI taxonomy): domain Eukaryota; kingdom Metazoa; phylum Arthropoda; class Insecta; order Diptera; family Culicidae; genus Malaya; species Malaya genurostris. The sequence goes on along the minus strand of NC_080571.1, from coordinate 195,344,095 downwards.
ACTGCACTTACGGGCGGTACATTTTTTTCGCGAAGCATGAAATTTCGATACATGTCTTTGCAAATAAAATTGAATCCTTTGCACACACTTTAGAAGATGACTGATAGCAGAAAGGCATCATTACACCGCTAGGTCGATTAAAACAAGTTTTCCATTAACAACGCGCTCAGCAACACCAGACACGTATGAAAGCGTGACTCCCAAATTTGGTTGGAGATTCTTTTAAAACCTTTTACCATGCAAAGTTCCGATTTGTCATTTAAATTTGATATTTGACATACTTTTGATTTCTATGTCATATACGATTATACGGCATATTTAAAAATCCATCAATTCACTCAAATAGCGCATAAATATATGCATAGAGCTAGATGGCAACATATATATTTCTTCGGAAAATCAAACTTTTCCTCTCCAGGGCATGTTTTAAAGTATAGAGTTCTAAGATAAAATGAAACCAGTAGAAGCTTTTGGGATAGTTAAAAACTTTGTTATTGTTTTCTTATGCAATTATTTTAATCAAAAACCAGATAACAGAGAGTTATGGTAGCTTCTACTAGGTCTGATATTAACCCTAGAACGCTCTCGTGACTGTTTCTATACGTACACGCTTTTTTATGTAGAACACATCTATATAGGGATGCAAATTAGAAACTCAAGAAAAATACACGTAGAAATGTGGTCAGGTTTTAAACACTTTGAGCGCAGTCAATTTTGTATCAATTATTAGTATTATTTCACCATTTGATTGGAAATATTTCTAAGTTTTGATTTCAACGTATGAAGCCCCGTATTTTCAATAAAATATGAATGAAATTTCGATTAATAGCGAGCAGTGTCTTATTTTGTCAGCTAAAAATCTAAGACGATATTATAGCCAACGTTTCAGTATCAGATGTAACATGTCAGAGGAAGGTAGATGCTAGACAACAAGACACAAAGCGCTATAAAACGATTTAAAGCTTTAATTGGGTGGCTTTTATCTTGTGTCATGCGAGTTTGGATGAAATTCTTTGTTATGTCGTTTTCACCTCAGAAATTTGCAAGTATTATAGGATAAATTTAAAGTGCTTGAGATTAATTTTTAATTTAAATAAGATGAACTCAGTTATTATCGAAATCGCAGAATGGTAGTAATGGTAGAGAGCTTAACGCTATAACAATAACTGCATGCATATAAAACTTGAAAAGCATGGCGAATGATGGAACTGTTTGATTGAAAATATCGATCATTAGAAATTTTGGATGCCTTGCTCCACATCAATAGCTCGAACAACCCCATGAGGCTGATCCTTGTAGTTTTTTTACTAGATGAAATGCATTTACGCACAGTGTGGGTCTCTCCACAGGACTATCACTGTATAACTGGAACTGTATTACCTCGGGATGTTTTTTTTACAAAGAGAAATGCAATTACGCACGGATTGTGGGACTTTCCACAGGACTACCACTGTATAATTGGAACTACCCACTAAAACACCTTGGATCTCCAATCCTATCTCTACGGAACTACCGTTAGGTATTACTTCGGGGTGGAAGGCAATCAGTGCTCAAAGCACCCTTTCCGGCTTTATGCATCGCCATGGACGTTTACGTCGCTCTCTCCTACTTTTGGACTATTTATCTCTCGACTTTGAGTCACTCGTTTCGTTACATGGGATCGACCAGAAGGATGTCAATGTCGGTGCGGCGAGTCCGGTTGGAGCTTGGCTTCCGGTTCGCTGGCGCCTCGACGACACAGGGCTGGTCTACGTCACGAACTATTCGGCTAATCCTCGACGAAGGATCTAGTCTACACCGATGAGCTAGGACAAGCATAGATGCCGCGTGGCCAAACCTGTGTAGGTGCCACCTAAAACAACCGTGACCTTTGAGGAACTGCGTCAGGTCAAAGTTTACTTCGCCGTGAGGTTTGTCGATCCATCCGGAGATTTTTGGAATGAGCCGATTTGTCCACCTGCCATTGGTTGTACTGTCCCATTTCCGCATATCGTAGCACTCCGTGTCCTTCTTGATGAGCAGTCCAATAGGCATCATGCACGCCACCACGCAGGCTGCATCTCCAGATACCGTACGATACGCACTGATCACGCGAAGACACATCAGTCTGTGCGTGCTCTCCAGCAATTTTGCGTTGCGTTCCACTCGGAGTGCCCATACGCCCATACCGGGTTTAGTCCACGATTGTTTTTTTGGATTTGGATTTGAAAATAAAGTGGAATAGATTGGATTTCACGGATGTGTTTGTGTTTTACGAATTTGGATTTTTTCTACATAAACGAGAGAAAAAAAAATAGAGCCAGTGGTGGCTACGGTTTCATTACCAATGTAGATCCAAGACAAAAAAAAATTATCAGCTACAGCCGGTAAAAAATTTAATGTGAATTTATGCCCCGATTGACCGGAATTTTGAGTGACTTCCAGCATACTGCACAACCCGTCGAGTTCGTCAGAAATTACTCTTGAACGATCAGCGTTGGCAGCTAGTAGACATAGGGTTATGAAATTATTCTCTGTTTATGAGCATAAAAAAGCTTTGAGTAATTCTATTCGTTTAAAAACATGTGCACCTGTATCTTAATCCGCTCGACATGCCCCTCAAGAATTTTTTTCGTCTTGCGTCATTGTTTTGCAAATCTCAAGACAAATTAAAATTATTGATGAATTGAAAAATACTAACTACATTTCAATAATTATTTGACAGTTAATTTTCACGGCAATCAGTATTTATATAAATTCGGTAATTGGAAGTTAATTCTACCATACGCACGATATGATTTTACCGTACTCGGTGACTATTCAGATTTACCGGATAAATTGTAATTCTATTTACAAAATTATGTAATAAATATTTGCGTATAACTGATCATTTCTAATGATGACTGTACTGCCGTTCCATAGGAAATCCCAAGGGATATGGGTAGAATGGCAGTATAGGTTTTCTTAAAAAAAAATACCGAACAGCGGCATCAAATCTTAGTGTGTATGAAGCAGATCACATGTTATATAGACGAAATGGTCAATTCCGTTATTATTACCGATGTATATACGAGAAATTTAATGTATCCTTTTCAAATTGAACCATTATATGAAGATATGAAAAATCGTGTTTTTCCAAAATTCACATGCAAGCGAAATCAGCGGATATCATGGCTTTTTCAAAACTTTTTTTCTTCTAAACAGTCAAAACACTGACCTAGTGCTTCAAAATCATATCAAATTTTAAAAATTATATTGATATTTCAATGTAAACACTAGATAAAATAATACTTATTTTAAAATGTGAATACAATTAAATCTCGTTGATATTACGCTACATTTAATACAAATATAATTCTACCCAAGTAACCATATGCATTATATCACTGCACATTTATAACTCTATGTCTACATTGTTCATGTATAATTACACTAATCCGGAACTATAATAATAACAGTGTAAGGAAATCGAATAGCTGCATTAAATCAATGGTATTGATAAAAAATGGAGTAGTTCTATGGTTTAAATCTAGTCTAAGTTTACCTTTATTTACCAATATGTGTCGGTGGTACAGAAGTAAAATGAATTCCGAGGAAAATTTGCCTTTTAATCACATTGAAACATTCGAAAACAACACTGGTAACATTGTGCATTCCGGGTTGGTGGTTCAATGTATAGGACACTGGTCTTACAAACCAGTTGTCGTACGTTCGAGCCCCGACCTGGAAGGATTCGTAGCGTCAGTGGAATCGTAGCACCAGCCATGCAATGGTTCTGTACACTCTGAATCGACTGCGAAGTCTGTTGAACCAGAAGGTCAAATTCTACTACAAGAATGTAATACCAAGGCTATAACATTGTGCAGCGTTATGCATTGATATATAATATCATATATAAATGTTACGTAAATTTAAATTAATTAAAGACTATAATGCTATTAGTTAATTAGTATTATTTAAGCACTCTTATTGCTTTGTGAAATTTATAATCTACAGTTGAAATTGTTACCATCGACAAAGTAGATATTTGCATTACAGCTACGTTAATGATGTGCAGTATCTGCTGCACCTGTCAGATCCTATAAGAGAGTAATAATCCCCTTTTCAGCTTTTTAATAGCATTGTAAAAACATGTGTAACTCCGCTTCATTCAATCAATTTCTTTTCGTGAATTTTTAAAGCTGAAATAATGTAAAGTTATAATGCGTCGGGGTTACTTGGGTAGTCTTGTATTCTCTATAAAACCAGCAATTATACTTCCCTTTGCATACGGAAAGAAATCTTGTTCATTGTAGTTTGATTATATTCTTTCGAAACAGTTTCATGTTCGTGCAACCGCCCGAAAATGATATGAACACTGCTGAACACAGCGAAATGCACTCAAATAAAAGTTTACGTTAAAATTACTTGAAAAATCGCATGAAATAGTTTCAAACGTCAAAGTGAATATTTTACGTTACGAAAATGAATATTATGCCATCATCCTCTAAAACTAATCCTCACATACAATTTACGTGAATTTTCAGAGTGAAAAATTCCATCCTAAAAATGGCGAGCAGTGAATTCTTAAAGTGTAAGTAGTTTGAAAATTTGCTGGAAATCCATTCAATGCCTACAAAAAATTCTTAAAGTATGTCCTTGATACATAATCATAAACACAAACAATGAATTGAAGGTGGGAAGTTTTCTGAAATGTTTTTTTTTACTTGATTAGATTTAATTTTTTTTAAGCGAAAACGTGAGAACATCTTCATTACTAGTAAAGTGTGATTATTATTTTGAGTGTAAAACAAAAGAACCAAAAATTTCGCCTTTAAGGTAGCGCTTCGCCGTGGTCACGGGAGTTCGCTGCCTATCCCGGGGTTTCATGCACTTTACCCAAAATTGTGAGAAAACGGGGAAGAAAACGGAAATTCCAAGAACATACGATTCTAGATAAATAATTTTTCTATCGATTCGTATATAAATTGTGCCTGATAAACGTTTGTATCGAAAGATTTCGTGCGAGTTATAAAAATAAATAAGTTTTTCCTTATTTTTTCGCACGCACACAATGTCCACGCATGCATTGGGGTGTGCAAAATGTCACATGCGGTAGACGCCAACAACATTTCTTTTGTTTTCGTTGTTTGTTCTCTCTGCGTAAACGTTGAATATAGATGAGTAGAAAATGTAAGTGTTACTACTTTGTAAAATAATGTCTACTCATGTTTCAGTAGAACCAGAAATCAGTAATGATTTTCATCGCTACTAGCTTTGACGCTTTGTTGAAAACGTAGCACATCCCTACATATGCGAGTTGTTTATAGCGAGAAAAGGGAAAAAGAAAACAAAATGTTTAACAAAACTCGCACGAAATCTCGCGAAAGAAAAGCTTTCTAACTAATATTTTTCGCCAAATGCATAGTAAAATCATTTACCTACAATCGTATGTTTTTGATTTTTCGTGAATCGGCTTAGTATTGGAGAAATTTGCAATTTAGGGTGAAATTTCAGCGACAAAGCAAGAGGAAGCAGTGAGTTGTCTCGCTTCGACCTGACCACGGCGAAGCGCTACCTTTAAGCCAATTCTCGGTTGATTTTTCATTAGGGTGTGTAAGCAAGTGACCAGGGATGTCAGGTTCACAGATTAATCTGTGTTTCACAGATTCTTGAATAAATCACAGATTTTCACAGATTTTGGAAATCGAGTACAGTTTAGCACCAAAAAGTACAGAGCGTGTTGGTAGTAAGACCTTTTTTTTTTGCTCACTAAATTGAATTCGATCATATCAGAAATGTACGGAGAACGGGAGGTGAGACCTTTGTTTTTTTTTTTGCTCACTAAATTTGATTTTGAACTGCTATTGGAGTACGGACAGGTTTCACAGACAGGTTTTGGGTTCGATCACAAATTTTTGTAAAAATGACCTGGCATCTCTGCAAGTGACAGTTTCTCTTTTATCACTCTCTCTTTCGATTATTGTGATGTGATTAAAAAGATTTTCTTTGATTTCACAACTCTGAAAGTCGAAAGTTTCGGGTATCATTTTATGCAAAGAGTTGAGTGATAAACGTGGAAACCAAAGAGAAACTGTCACTTGCTTATACGCCCTAATGAAAAATCAACCGAGAATTGTATGCCGATGACAATCGTGCCACCGGGATGGTAGCACCAATAATTCGATAGTCCCACGACAAAAAGGCCTAACTGCAAATGAGAGCCTCTCTTTGTCTACTTTCTCTTTTGATTATTATGGAGCTATTACCACAGACTAACAGACAGGACACTCAAATTTGATTCTTCAATCATTTTAACGGTCATTTCGAATATTCCATTATTTGGGACAGTACACACATGTGTCATGATGGCGCCACGTTACCCTATCAAAAACATCATGTCTGTCATCTAGACTGTCTTTATTTTTTTCATTTACCAACAGAGTTGCCATTCATACAGAATTACCTGTAATGTATTGATTTGTATGCGTCCATGCGAATTTCATGCAGGATACAGATTTAATACATATTGCCAAAGATAAACTGAAGATTACAATGTTCCATACGTTTCATTGAAAAATGTTGGGTCAGTAATCGTGAACCAGTTGGTTCAGTAATAATGTAATTTTATTGACCCTCCGTTAACAAGCGTCGACTAGTTCCGACAAAATGCCATGGAAACAATACAAGTTAGAAAGGAAGCACACATATGTTTACATTCAGCATATAATGATTTCTTGCCACAACTGATGCTTCATGGGATGAGGCTATAACAAACTAAATAAATTCTAGACAATGGTTCTAAGTAGTTTTCACTTTCTTATTCTAAGAATCACTGATATAAAGCGAAATTTCTCAATATCGTTCATACTGTAACTTGATATTTTTCCAAACATAAACAATCATTGTCATAGTTACGACGCATCTAGTGATCAGACACTTGTTGTTTTGCTTCAAAATACTCAAATTGACAGTGAACCGAGCTCATCGAGGGGTCCTATTCAAATGATACCTAAGAAATCGCAGACTACTCTATCTTGAGTTTATCTTTGATATTGCCTAAACTATATACATAATTGCGCCTACTTCTCATCCTCCAACTCAATAAAAAATCGAACCCGTTTTGTTACAATATTTACTTGCTTCTGGTCTGCCGCCACTTAATTTCGGGTGAAAACTACCAACACAATAAAAAATAGTCTAGATGAACAAATTTGAGTCGAATAAATGGTTACCCTCCAACATCAAGAAAAAGTTAAATATATTATCAACGTAATCCAATAAATCATTGTGACGATTCATTTTCAAATATTTTGATGAAATCAGGCATCCCTGCAAGCAGCTGATCGGTGTTGACAAACGAGGGGAAACCAACTAGTAAAAAAACTTTTACATAACACAAGGGGTGTACAGATAGTAAATAGTTCGCGCAGTACAATATAGGTGGAACTAGTGCATCACGAAAAATAATTTTTATTAGAATTTACTCATACTGTCATGTCTGTTAGTCTGTGCTATTACTGCAATTTCTCGAAAGTTTCCGATATAAATCGAAAGCTTGTGGTTTTACATTGAAAGTTTTACAAAGCGTAAGGCGTCAAATTTAAAATCAGTGCAGTAAATCGTGAAGGAAAAAGTAAACAAATAGAAACTGTAATTTGCAGTAAGGCCTGTTTGTCTTGGGACTGTCGAATTGTGTATTTAAATTAGAGATGAACGAATTGTTTCGTTTCAAGGAATTACTTAAGATTTGATAGTTCTCACAAATAACTAGTTCTCTAGCGCTATTATTTCGATCCTCTGAGTTTTTATATATTGCTCGGAAGTATGATAAAAAACAACTAATTGTATTTTGTTTCGAACACACCAAACGATATTGATCGCAGTTACTATCTTTCGCGTGTTTATGTTAGTAATTATTTCCAATCATTCCACATTTGCTGACCTTTTAGAAGGTTGAGAATGCGTTCAACTTTTAGTGCAGATCCTGTCCACTCTGTCAGAACTGTTTTCGAACAAATTACTTATATCATTTATGTACTAATGAATATCCGTAGTTGTTTTATGCGAATATTTCTTTTGATACCATATTCGTGAAAACGATCAACTGAAGTTATACTTCCAAAATAAAAAAAAACAACACAAAAAATCACGAGTCAACTCCAATGCACCCGATGGCAGGGGTGTTTTTTTTTTCAATTTCATTCGTATATTTCATAAAACAAAAAGGCTTTTTAAACAAACAATTTTATACGAATTTTATCTACACAAATCTGTATTACCTTATCTTTACAAAACTTATATCAACATACCTTACTGCCAAGATGTAAGTTGTGTGTAGTTAGCTGCAGTCTCTATAATGTATTAAATACAAATTTGCCACATTTTCTTGGTTTATGTTCAGTATTGTAAAATGTTCATGGCCATTGAATAAAACCAATTGAATTGACAAGCAGTTCCCATTTTCAATGTAAAGCTTGCGCAAACACAGTTTCGATATTATTGTTGCATTAAGCACGATTCAGACGGTACGTCAGCTTCCGGGAACGTAAAATGAAAGTCATCAATTTTCAAGTTTTAAATATTGACTCTCCATCCCAAGTAACAGTCTAAGGGTCGTTTTCAATTTGCACTATACCGGTGCTTGCTACCCGAAGACATGAATAAATGAACAAAAATGACGAAAACATAAACTGTAAACCTTGATTACAATTTTATTTCTGACTTCGAAATTTTCCCACATGCAACATAAATGTTTCTGCCACATTACCTCACCGGATCGTGTGAACAGCACTTAAATGACTTAAATGAGAGAATGAAGGATTGAGAGCAGCGCTGCCAGATATAACGATTTATATAAACTAATACAGATTTTTGTATTCTACACCGATAGACTGGAGTTTTGAAAATACAGATTTTCATATTTAATATAATATTTAATAATAAATGCCGAGTTTTATTTGAATCCATTTATTTTATTTGCTTTGATGTGTCTCCATTGTCTATTATTGAAAACAAAAAAAAGTTCACCAGCTCTAGCCGGCGATATTTTAGGCACGTAAAAATTGAAACAATATTTCGAAAGACGACTTTACATCCAGGTTGACTGGAATTATGAGTACCTATTCTCTGCCTATAAGCATACATACAAATTTAGTTATTGTTCTCGATCCTATACTAGAGTTTGTTCCGATCCTATACTAGAGTTTGTTCCGATCCTATACAATAGTTTTCAATGACTGACAATGATTTTTTTTATTAATTGTCATATTTACAGAAGTTTGATATGCGGACTGTATGTTTTTACCGTACTCAGCAGCTATTGAGATTTACCATATCTATTGTATATTTATTTATATTATTCTGTTCCAAAACTTGCGTACTACTGATCGTCCAGTGCAAAAATGTAAAGCAAAGTCTTGGCATTACATTGCTTTTGTGGAATTTGGCCTTTCTGTTTCAACAGACTTCGCAGCCGATTCTTAGTGTACAGAATCATTGCATGGCTAGTACTATGGATCCTACTGACACTAAGAATCCTTCCAGGTAGGGGCTCGAACATACGACAACTGGCTTGTAAGACCAGCGTCCTATGCATTGAACCGCCAACCCGGTGCAAAAATGTGTAATTTTTGTAAAATAAAATGCATATACCGAAATATTGATTATTTCAAATGATTACCGCGAGTTTTCGTCAAAAATTAACAAGATATCCAGGTCTCGCATATCCCGAACAAATCATTGGCAACATCCTTTATTGCGAACATGGTACCCTCAGGCGAGTACGCATCGAATCTCGTACATAGAAGTAGATGAGAGAAATTTCAAATTCGTGCGCGCCAAAATAGCATCACTGCGCACCCATACAATTGACATTATATGTTGATTGTAATGCCATGCAATGGCGTTGCTGAACTGAAGACTGATTTCGCTCCAAACTGACAGGGTCTGGATTAAGCCAGGTCCTTATCCGGCGTTATCTATGGTACAATGATATCTTGAATGTTTAGTACAAAAATTTGTTAGAGAAAACTTTCGAAAGAAATTGCAAGCAAGCTATGAAAGATAGAGTATTAAATTTACACAGAAAGAAATTATGAATTTTACAGGTGACATAATTCTACAAACGATACAATTCATAACTACTTAACTTCTTAAATGACGCAATATTCCATTCGTACAGAAATTTGGTGGCTCCGAGTGTAATTTGCACTCGGCTAGCAAGTGAGACTGTATGAATTTATATGCACGATTTACCAGCCAAACAGATATGTGCTTCTGTGGCTCAGTCGACTAACTGGTGTGCTTTGTGATCTAATGTTTTTCGGTTCAAGTCGTGGTGTTGCTGTCGATCTTTTGATTTTTATTCCATTCGTTTTAAACCATGTCATTTTCAAATCAAACAATTTTACATGATCTTGAATACAAACTTGTGTGAAATACGACGCTCCATTTATGTGCATCTGATAAGATGTAAAATCACAAGAATTTTTCAAACTGTGTAACACCAGATGAAAGAGAAAACTTTTCTCTGACGTTTACTATTATGACTTACTCTCAGCGAGTGCCGAGTCATTCGAAATTACTCTTCAAAGTGAATGTTGATGGATGGCTTATTGGCCGTTATAAAAAAAACGCGAGATATTAAATTCAGGTCTGACCATATGGGAAATAGACAATATAAGGTTGTCCGAAAATTTCGGATTTACCATTTAATGTCGATTTATCGTTTTGTAAACAATAAGAGACAATGTCACGAAACAATAATTTTTCCTCCAAATACCATTTCTGTGAATGTACACAAATTTTATACTTGCTCTATATCGATTTTCAAATTATTGTCATTTAAATATTGTATGGTACTATCTGACAGCTCTCGATAAATTCTTCAAATGGCTTAATAAGTAAGTGACAGCCTCTATTCGTTTACTTTCTCTTATAATAATTATTGGGACTACAATAAGATTAGATTAGACATCTGTCATTATTATTCAGTTCATATTGTTTCGAGGTTGTTTTAAAAACCTTGTTTTTCACTGTGTTATTTATGAGTATTTTGTGTTAACCAAGCAGCATTTGCGGGAAGTTTTTGTTTTCTATTTGAATTGGAAGAAAAGTACAGCTGAAGAGCATCTTATTTTTGTGGATGTTTACGATGATGATGCTCCAACTGATAAATCATGTAGGGAATGAAAGTGAGTCAACAAGCAGTATCTGTACGACTAAAATCCAAGGGAATGATTCAAAAGCAATGCAGTTACATACATTACATACTTATGAACTGAAACCGAGAGACATTAAAAAGCGATTTTTACTGGCGAGCAGCTTATTTCAAAGAAATTTTTAACATCAAATTGTTACTGGGGATAAAAAATGAATATTTTATGATGACTTCAAGAAGTATAAATACTACATGTTGTGCATCTGGTGGGACCAGAAGGGTGTTGTGTGCTATGAGCTGCTACAGTTAGGCGATACTATAACGGGTTCTTGGTATAGGCTGCAATTGATGCGTTTGAGCCGTGCATTGCTAGAAGAATGATCGGAATACAAACAATAACATGATAAAGCCATTCTAGTGCATGACAACGCTCGGCTTCATGTCGCAAAAGTCGTAAACAAATCCAAGTGTGACATTTAGTCGTACCCGCTGCATTCTCCTAACATTGCTCCTAACATTGATTACTGGTTGTTCCGATGGCTGCATCACGATCTGGCAGGTCATCGGTTTACTTCTTGCGCAGAAATCGAACATTGGCTTCACACTTGTATCACCCTAAAAGAAGAAACATTTTTTGAGATTGAACTCGAAAGTTGCTTAAGAAGTGGGAAAAAGTAATAACTAGAGATGAACGATACTTTGATTAATCTTTAAATTCTATTTATTTTAAATAAATGCATTTTTGACCCCAACAAACGCACCCAATTAATTTGTATTCCCAATACTATACAACTCCGCATTACATAACGCACCTCTGAGTAATAAATGAAGACAGCTTTTTTGTACTCGGAAATACAAATTTTCAAATGAGTTATCTGGCATCTCTGACTAATGATGATTGTTTGTCTGATACTATTTGACAGTTGCTTTTATAAAAGTTGAACAAGTTCGTAATTTTGATTGATTTTGTGAGCAATTTTCTAAAAGTATTGCGTGTAATTTTGTCGATTGATACTTTCATAGTTATATAGCACATATTGTGATTATAAATTAAAGAAAATTGGGTATTATAGGTGTTCAAACAATTACTATTAGGTAAAAGTTACATTCTGTATAATAGATGATCGTAATTGACTTTCTTTTTTCTCAAATGTATTGAAAACAAAGAACAAGCTGAATATCTGATACCACAATACACATTATTTATTTTCATTCTGTTTGGGACCTTATTAAAGCCACAAAAAGTACGCATGCTTTATATTACGTAGTAAAATGGTAAACACTGATGGTTGATTAAGGTCAAATTGATAATCTCACTGCCGAGTTCACAATGGATCCAAAACAAATAACTGCTCTAGCAAAATTATTAAAAGATAAAGGCGATAAAGTACTAAACTTTGAACATAAACTATCGTTATCAGGTAAATTATATCGATGATTACATCAAATTTCACTTATGTACTCTTCATTTCAGGGTCATTATTAAGAGCCTTGAACGACTCTTTTAGTTTGATTGTTGATCAAAATGAAATATTACCGCCTAAGAGTTTTCAGGTTGTAAAACCAAACAATGCCAAGTCGGATGTTTTTCGGGATTTGCAGTTTATTTATGATTTTGTACAAAAAACTACTGTGTTAAGTTTGAATCAATTCATCAATGATGATCCGTATCGGTTTGAAGTTGACATAAGTAAGTTTCGAAATCTCAGATCGCTTGAAATTCAAAAGATCCCTGTAAACCAGATAATTGGCATTCAACAAATGCGATCACAATTGAATGAAATCAGCTGCATTCGTAGTATATTACATGTGAAAGAAATTATCACATCATGCGGAGGAGACAATAGTAATGGATTTACGTGGAATGAACTAAGAATCGCAAATTTCTCTTACAATATGTTGCACCATATTGATAGTTCTCTCGAATTTACTCCATGGCTAGAGCATCTCAATCTTAGTCACAACCAGATCGTCAGTGCTTCGGCTATTAAATGGCTTCCGAACTTGCGGGTACTCAACTTAGGTTTTAACCGATTAACGTATATACCATCGTTTCATGTGGATGCCATCAGAAAGCTACAAGTCCTTCTCATATCTAATAATTTCATTGAAGATCTTTCGGGCATATCTCGTTTGCTGAGTCTTACTGATTTGGATCTTTCGGGAAACTGCATCGTAGATCATACTGCTCTTCTCCCCGTTAGTACGCTTTCTTTACTCTGCTGTTTGAGTTTGCAAGACAATCCACTAGCATGTCATCCAAGGCATCGACAGGCGACTGCTCGATATTTGAACAAAAAAACTTCTAAATTGCGATTTGTACTTGATAGTGAGCCATTATCAAAGTACGAAAAATCTCTTACCGGCAACTATGACAGTTATCATGCTATCCTGGTACCGAGAAGTCCGGGAAGTGTTAGTTCAAGTGGTTTCAATACACCAACGAGAAAAAGTTTAATGAACACACCGACCGGTAGTGTTACCTCGAAGAGTAGTTTCAACTGGGACTCTAAAGGTAATTTTGTTTACTTATCCGTGGTAGCGAATCTAGATTCCACTTATCAGGTTTGTTTTTACAGATGATTTAAGTTCTTCTGTGATCAGCCAAAAGAGGATAAAAGTACGTCGCGCGATCATTTCCGAAAGTGAACAGGACGAGAAAAATTGTGCGACGGTTGAACAAGCGGATCCAAATGCTTCGACAAAAAGTTTAGGTAAGTGAAAATTCTTTCGATTCTTTCGGTCTTTTTATCGTTAATTAGGAAGTGAATGTTTAATGAGATTTAGATAATTTGTTAATATATAGTTAAAATTAACAGGCCCATTGTAGTCCTAATGATAATTTCTAATACTGCTTAAAAAGTTGACTTTTATCAGACCCTGTCAGCTTGGAGCGAAATCAATTTTCAGTTCAGCAACGCTATCGCATGGCATTACATTCAACATATCATGTCAACTCTATGGGTGCGCAGAGCGGCTATTTTGGGGCGCACGAATTTGACATTTCTCTCCCCTACTTTTATGAACGAAATTCAATGCGGACTCCCCTGAGGGCGCCAGGATGTTGTTAAAGATTTGTTCGGGAAATGTGAGATCTGGAACGATTTTTAAATTTACAAACATGTTATGAATTTTCACTGGTGTTCACTAGGGAATTGATAGTGCCAGCGCCGCTTTTACGTATTAATGGGTCAGGGGGGTAAAATTTTTTCGTGTGCCTCTAATTACCTGTATGACCTTTTTTTGCTCGGTGGATACCGTCAAGGGCCCTTTTGCCCCTCTGTAAAAGTGACCCTGGATAGTGTCCAATAATTTACTCCAGTCGGCCTAGAGTTTGGGCAGCATCCAGCAACAAAAAATTACCAAGAATAGATCTCAAGGTTTTCTGCTTCCATGTTGTAGAAGGCAGTTGATTTCAAGTGTTCTTCATCTAGCTTTACCGTCAGACACTGATTTGAAATTTTGTTGTTGTCTCTTTCGCTGCCTATGCTTGTGTTCGAGATCATAATCATCAGTGCTGCAAGAACATCAAATAGATGATGACGCTCATGTACCATAATAGGTAGCGAAAGGGACAAAAACAAAATCTCAAATCAGTGTCTGACAATAAAGCAGAGAGTGAAAATAGACTTGCAATACGATGTGTAAATTCGCGGAGGGTTTGTCATAGTGATATGTCTATAATTGGATACCGTGGCGACTGAGTGCAGCGAAGCATGCTCGGTTCTTCCAGTTTATTTGGCAGAACAATTTCCGCGGATAGCAGCCAGCTACGAGTTCGAGTCCCGTCTCTGCGATAACTTTTTTGCGGTTTTCATTACATAGTTGTATTCGAATACCATTTTTCCAATCTGTTTTTCTCGTTAGGTACTGATCAAATTAAAAATTCTTGAAATGCTCTACTAAAAAGTGTTAGACCATACTCGCCCCTTAAGCAAACCTAAATCATTGTTCTGTTGGTTTATGTTCGGAGTTATATAGTTTCATTCATATTTATTTATTCATTTATTTAGAGTTCAGCAACGACCATTTGGAAACGAAAAAGCAGATCGAGAAACTTCGGAAGCAGTATGGCAGTGAGTGGTTACAGAGTCAAGCGGGAAATATGGTGAAGAATGTGATAGGTTTCGATCCGTCGAGCGAAAAGGAATTCGAAAGTGTGATGCATTATGAAAATGACAGCCATAGAGTAACGATGTCATCAACGATATCATCACAGTCACTCAGGATCGTTAGTACAGCTTCAAAGAAAGAATTTGAGGACAGCATGATAACATCCACTCCAGTGGACCGGGAGCGCTCAACTCTTTTGGAAACATTTGAATCGCCTATCAAAGCTCACTTAGAACGACAATCCGATGGTCAGCTCAATGAATCAGATTTCAAAAGTGTAATGAACGAAAACGATTCTAACTACCAATCAGTTGCCAATACAACAGTTGAAAACTCAATGAAGCCTCCATTAGATCTGACTGACATTTACGGAAATATTGCAGATATTGAAATAGGTGATAAAATATCTTATATTCTGTATGCATCGCTTTTAACAATTTTCTTATACATTTCATTGTAGAATCTGATATTGAGGATAATGAAAAGTGTTATGTAGTTAACGCCAAGGGCAATCCTACAGAATTATGCCTAATAATTTCCGATGTGAGCATACGCGAGAAAAATAGTGGGAAGTAAGTTGAATTAATTAATTGTTGTTATTTACCAACTGGGGTAGATATCACAAACCTATATTTTCCTTTGAACCTGGGTTTTAGAACTAAAACGCGCTGGGGTATCAAGACGCTGCAGGCATGTGAAAGACCTACATCTACCAGTATCACTTTATTGTTTGATACGGTCAAAAAGGATAAAAAAACGAGGACGTATGAGATAGATGAAGTTACCTGCCAACAGCTAGAACAATTTCTACGAGATCTTTTGTCTAAAAGACCATTGTCGGAGATGAATCAGAGGCTCTTCAAATGTGTTGTATGTAACGCAAAATTTTCCAGAGAAATCAACACGAAAAAGGCACTGGATGGTTCGTTGTTTTCATTACAACCTAATGGAACAAAACACTTATAACTGTAATTTGCAGATTTACAATGTCCAGAATGTAGTGGCGGTTACTGTATTGAGATAAAAGAATCACCTACAAAACATTTTTTGGACGATTTTGACAAGCCGACCAGTTGCGACGATGGTGTGGTAGGTGTTGATGAATTCGTACAGCCTGTAGCAGGAACTTCCGGTCTTGGAGCAGTGATGAAAAAGAGTGGGTCAAAAAATAGTATCGGTATGTTTTGTTTTTTAAATTGCTTAGTACGCTTTTCGTAATGGTGGTATGAATTTGATTGATTAATTAGGGACCATGATATTATACTTTTAAATAACGAAATCTAGAAGTTTAATTATAATGTAGTTATTTAGGTTTTGCATCCATACTAACCTCACTAATATTTGTCGTTTTAAACTGAATCGTCTTTCTATTTCGGTGTGGATTGAGTTTTAACTAAATGTTTACTATCTAATAGCACCACCGGATGCATGGAAGGCGCCGGTCCAAAATAATCCGAGTAAGCTGCTTGTTTTAGTTTTTTTTGTCAACACGAGCACGAATAATATTCTTGATTGGGAATCTTAGACAATTTAAGAATATTTTTCTGTTGCGTACACTAATATTTGGTTGGTATTGAAACTAGCTATTGGTTAAAATTAATTGTTATTTTTCCGAATTGCCCATTTGGTGTGTGTGTCGTAAACGGCTAGTTTCAATTTCGGTAAAATAATAATAAATCACATCACATCTGAGCAAAACAATTGTTTTTTTTTGCACTATTTACTATTTCTCTAAAGTGATGCTATTTATTATTTTGAATTTCGCCAAAATTATTAACAAATTATTAACATGATTTGATTTGTTTTAGGGTCAGCTGGCTCACTGAATGATTCGTCATCCTGTTCGCGGATATCCCAACCAAGCAGTTCATGTGATTCTAATCGTAGTGTCGCTGGTAGCACAAACTCGGAACGGGATCGGGATGTTGATTTGCTTGCAAACGAGAGTGATATTGAAATCTTGAGCAATCCTAGTCAGAGCAGCATTGAGGTTTTGGATCGAGGGTACGTAATCATTATATAGAACTAACTCAACCCAACGTTACTCGGGAATGTTTCGTGAATGCAAGACTGTAAAAAGATTCCGGAAATAGTTCTGCCAATTGAAATAATCTTAATGAGATGAAACACAACCTGATTGAACAATGCTCCGTATATGCTCAGACTGTGCACGGACAGTATGCCATCTTAGGTCTCATAATAATCATAATATTCACGGTATTCTTGTCATATCATTAATCCCTTTTGTTAGAAAATTTTAAACACTTTTCTTTCTATTAGCACGTTCCTAGTAACCTCTGAGATCCAAAAACTATCTGTGCTTGTAACGTACTTTAATTAACGTTCCTCGTCACATCGGATTAATAATGCCTCAAACTCTCGTGCTTATGAACACTTTCTACTCCATCCTCACTATAAATATTATTATGACATTCTTCTTTACCTGATAACGAAAGGCTTGTTTATCACCACAAATACATTCGTCCTATAGAATAACGATCCAGGTAATACAAATATAGTCGTAAATTGGTCTTCCATTTAAAAAAATACCCTTATGACTCTGACGTGCAAAATTCATAAGCACGGGAGTTTGAGGCATTGAGTCCAAATTTGATGATAATCTTCATGATTTATGATGATTACGATTATTAAGCAGAAATATACAAACAAATTAACTTTAGAGCCCTTTTGTTAGATATAAAAAAGCAAATTCCCGGATTACATTCCTTCAGTGGAATTTGACCTTTCTGTTTCATCAGATTTCGCAGCCGATTCATAGCGTACAGAACCATTGCATGGCTAGTATTAATATCCTACTGACCTAAGGCTGTGAACCATTTCGTGGTTAATTTTAACTTTTGGTTAAAATCCTACACTGAGGAAAAAATTTCTTCGAGAATCATAATATTTGCATATGAAATTTAACCAAAGGAATTTAATATGGATATCATACGACTGTGCTATGAGAACATAAACGTCGAATAACATATGAATATTGTAACGTACTATTATGAATTTCATCAAGACAACGTATGAATAATGTATTGGTGTTATCATGAATATTATATTGTAGTCGAATGAATAAGAAAACGATTTAAAATGACTTTTAAATGGTTCTGCTATGAACTCCAATATATATAGTCTTGATTTTTGTAAAATACTATCATATATTTCATAAAGGTGACGTATGAAAGATATACGGATTATATCATGAACCTCATATCATGATTGTATGTAGAAGAAAGTTTTATAAGATGATTTCTAATTGGTTTTGTTGTAAATTTTTACATGTATGATTATGG
The DNA here is from genome assembly GCF_030247185.1 of Malaya genurostris. Lineage (NCBI taxonomy): Eukaryota > Metazoa > Arthropoda > Insecta > Diptera > Culicidae > Malaya > Malaya genurostris. The sequence goes on along the minus strand of NC_080571.1, from coordinate 195,325,561 downwards.
TGTTATATATAAGATATGATTTCCTCCTCCTCCTCCTCCTCTTCCTCGTTCAGGGCAATGTCCTCTAGATCAACAATGACTAAGTTAGATAGATTCTGTAAAATGTTTCTTTTAATAATGACTGTGCAAGAAAACTAACTTAACTCACATTTTTTCACACCATTCCAATATCCACGTCTATATTACATCGAACTTCCACGTTGCTTCGACACGAAAAAGCGCTTGTTCGATTTTCTCTCGTGGCCAAGCCACCGTATCTACGCCACACTCTGTATAATGCAATAACTGTGATATTATTTTGGAATATTGATCTAAGTCAAATTACCTTCAAATACAGCCAACGCTGCCGCAGGAACTTCGAGATCCGCCAGTAACTTTGTTTTTAATGCCATTTTACTTTTCAAATAATGAGCGTATGCTATTTTTTACTCAAGGATCGCTTATAAAGTTCATTAGCTCGTCGCATGAAAATTATAACAAAATCGCACGCATTTCATAAACTAGTTGATGATAATTAAATTTCTCAAAACTTTTGTATAATATTCAATATCGCTTAACATATGCCTTATAATCTTCAATCTTACTTTTCATAATGTTTACCATCGCTTCGTATGAAATTTAAATCCCAGCTGTATGCACTGCGCAAACACTCTTAAATTGTTCATACGAAACACTTTATAAATATCGTCAGTTCAGTTGTCGTAGTTTTCATTAGTGCATCATATGAAATGTATTTCGAAGTCGTATGCCTTTTACAAACAAGATTATTGTCATCATACGTGTCACAGACAAGATATGTTAGAAAAATAATTATTATAATATTTAATAGAACGTCGTATGAAATTCAACATGTAGTTTTAAGCATTCAATAAACAATCCTATGGTAGTGATATGCATCGTATGAAAACGAATCGAGTTCTTAAAAAAATCGTTCATACGAAATAAATTATGAATCTCGTACGCTCAGTTTGCTCAGTGTACACTTGAGTGGTTATTTTGTGTCGAGTAGTTAAATTTAACTAAAACTGTGGCCCATTTCAAAGTTTAACGGATGGGAAGTTATTTGGGTTCATTTTGCACTGGAAATAATTTTGATTAAAGAATTGATATTAGAATTTTCTTTGCATGATTTTTTTCAGTGTCGGAAAATAACCATCGATCTGTCAAAAATAACCATGTTTTCGAACAGGGTTATTTTTGACAACATCAAAATAACCACTCGAGTGTCAGATTTCAACCAAAAGGTAAAATTAACCACGAAATGGTTCACAGCCTAAGAATCTTTCCAGATCGGGGTTCGAACATATGACAACTGGCTTGTAAAACCAGCGCCAATATATTTGTTATTATACACTTGTTTGCTTAAATGTGTCAAAGGTTTTTTTTGTGTTTTAATCGCTATGCACATTACGCAGTTAGTCTTCGTGGACTCAATTTGATCGACAATGAAGTAACAAAATATCTTCAGTCACTGATAATTCCTAATAGTTATTAAAGTTCACATATGGTTATCCAGTTTGATCCAATTCTAGCACGCTTGTTCGCGTTTTTGCGGATTTCTTATGAAAATTTTCAAAGTTTTGCGATTCCCCGCAGGTATGCGTTTTTTACGAAAATTTATTTAATATCAAATGTCTCAAAATACATGAAACCACAGAGAATAGATATCCAAGTAGAGATTTCAATTTGTGTAAAAAATTTAAATTTTCCTGTAGAGACACTTCGAGCAATCCAGTAATTCCTAATGGACTCTTGCGTTCAAGCTTTCATACAATGGTAATTCATGCGTGCAAACTGCAAAGTCGTGCGCAACGATGTTTTTACACCCCGGTGGCACGATTGTCATCTGCATACAATTGGCTTGAAGCCGAAATTTTTGGTTCTTTGGTTCTAGTTCGCTGTAAAATGCTGTGTTTTAGCAGTGTTCATACGTTCACATTTTTCTTCATGCGGTTGCACCACCATAAGGAAACGATTTCGATGAAATATAATCAAACTATAATAAACCAAAATTCCTTTTCTTATTAAAAAAGAGGTCAAATTACTTGTTTTATAGAGAATACTAGACTAGAGTTATATTTATATTGGGTTTGAAGAAATTAACTTTTGACACCAGTGTGATTTGTTTGTATGGTATGAACGTAGCTTAACATATTGTTGACAAACAACGCCACCAAAACAAAATGCGTCGGTTTCAGGAACCAGCTTCCATACCAGGGGGGTGGATTTGAAACGGATTTTAACTTGAATTTTTACTTTACAAGGCCTTTTTGAAAAAGTTTGAACTAGCTTGGATGTCTGTTTTCTGTGATGAAACGTTGAGATCAGGTATTATAGCAACATTTTTTTTTGAAAAAAGTAACTTCTTGCAGATGCAGTTAGAGCGAACTCAGTCTGTTAGAGTGAACTTCAGTCTTCATACTATTATGCGTTTTTTCAGCGGTATATAAAATCAGTAAATCTTTTAATTACTTTGTCTTATATCATCAGGTTACATGCCGTTGAATAGAAAGAAAACTTGTTTTTTTAATGGTTAAGAAAGAGTCTTAATTTGTGTATAAATAGAGAACAGCGAATCATGTCTTTAAATGTGATGTAATGTGAAGTGAAGCCACCATAAGTTCAAGGACTTGCCAGTGGATGCGGGTAGACTTACAGTAGCCCCGATATGACTCATCCATTCACCTTCTTACTATAGCTGTTACCGAAAAGCGAACAAAAAAGGTTGTGCGGATATGTAAGTAGAGTCACTTACTCGTATTCCGCGGGAATAAAAGATGCTCTTCCAACCATAACATCCAGTGCATGGATGAAGCATATCGTTATACATGCTTGAACCCGCCTGATGGTTTGTTTGAGAAGGGCGCGTCAGACTCATTTCAAACCTTCAGAAGGAAACAAGTTTCCTTCAAGTGACTTGGGCTGGCTATCCACAATCCCTCGTCCAGTCATCAATTCGTCCGATGCCCTGATGCTCCCTCCCCTTTACGCCCCCGTGATAAATGTTTTATATTGATAAATACAATGAAACATAGTGTAATGAAATTAATATAACATAAAATGATATAATAGAACATAACATAACATAATATAATATAATATAATTTAATTTAATATAATATAATACAATGTCATACAATATAATATAATATATTATAAAACAATATATAAAATAACAGTTAATGTAGAGTGTCAGTTATGCTCTTCTATCTTCGCAATACTGCAGAAAGTAGAATATTTCTCTTCTAATAACAATAATAATATTCACATATATAAAAATAATATATGTTATTATTATTGATGACAAATAATAATAATAACAATAAATATAATAATGAAAATAATAATAAAAAACAATATAATATAGTACAATGAAATATATAATAAATAATAGAACGAAAAAAATGGTATGTTGCGATATGCTATGATATTATATTAGTTGAATTTATATGTCATTTCTCAGCCTCTCATTCTGCCATCAACGCATTTCATCTACCAATTGTCACCACAGACACACGTGTAGGCATGAAACAGCTCACCTTGTGACGACCTTGATAGTTAGTTAAAAGATTACTTTAAAAATGATAACTTATAAGGAAAATAATTTATATTTTGCGCAGAGGTACGTAGTACTACTCATAATAAACCCTATAATATAATATAATACAACATAATGCAATACAATATTACATAATATAATAGAATACAATATAATATAATATAATAAAATAAAATATAATATAATACAATATAATATGATATAATGCAATGCAGTATAATACCATACAACATAGTATATAACAACATAAAATAGTGTAAGACGATAATATATGAAACTATATGCTATTATACAATATAACAGTTAATGTCGCAGTGTAAGTTACGCTCTTCTAATAATAATAATAATAATAAAAATAATACATGATGTAATAAACAACAGAATTATATGTTGTAATATACTATGATAAACATTGAACTTTAGGATGGGCTTCTACCTAAAAGCCATTTCGCACCCTCTCATTCTGCTACTAACACAGAAGGCGATAGCACCCAGTCGACGCCGTTCTATTGACCAAATGTCATCATAGACGCTCGGGAAGGCATGAGATAGGGACTTGTGAGGACTTAGTTATATCACCACAGCGAATCATGTCTTTAAATGTGGATAAATTGAAGCAGAACCAAGTAACATATTCAATTCAATAAATACTTGTAGTAGTTTCCAGTGTTACTTTTTAAATATAGCATAACAACTTCAAACTCCTCAAAATGCTAATGAAACCATTATGAGATTATATTTCAGCCTAGTAGACTATTTTTCATAGGATTTATGAAGCAAAATGAAACATCAAACCTATGTCAAATCTATTTCGGAATGATTTAAAATTCAAGGAGGTTATAAAATCAGTTTTATAATAAAAAACCTTATTTAATATAATTTAATGAAAATTCCGTAATGAATAAACTGTTATGTTGATAGCATTTTTTCTGGAAAATGTGCGTGCCATGCCGTTTTTGATAATTACAAACTAAGAATGTCTTAGATTTAATTACTATTAGAAGACTCAATGTTAAAATTTATGCGCTCTTACTTTTACCTTGAAATTTATGTAGATTTTGAAAAAGTCGGCATGACTTACAAACAAAATTTGGTGATTCATCACCTTTTTGAAAGAAATCAGCTTCGTTGCATGAAAAATAGTGCTAGTGTTCCGAAAATTAGTTCTAAAAGCCTTTCATATTTCCTCCATTTTCTACTTTTATTTGATGTCAGAGAATGTTACGGTAGAACATCAAATTTTCAGTAATGCTAATTACATTAAAACAATGGAGGAAAAAATCTTGTATCCCAGGACAAACGTGTCATAAATGTACCTTAAAACCATAAAATTTGATATGTGTGAAACTGTCATCCGATAAACACTCACACACAAAACTAGTTAATAGTCAATAATTCAGAGAGTTAATAATTAATAGTTCAGAGAGGCATTGATTATATATGTCATAAATCAAATACTAGGAATCCACTTCAAACCGCAAAAGTTTTTGGTTTCTATATTATCAATCATCGGAGCATTAAGCTAAGTATTGAGTTGTTTCGTTTCACTGTATATTCATTCTGTGTGCAAAACGTGTCTGTCACCTCATCGTTGTACGCGTACAGCCTTGTACATAAATCATTGTACGGGAATCACATGTTTGTCAGCGGTATAAAGCAAAGTGTTGTGAATGCTTATTTATATAAAAAGTATAATTAAAAATATTTTCGTGACCTGACTTGTCCATGAGACCGACGACAATTAAATTTCAATTGACCTAAAGTATATTGAAATTTCGACAATTAACATATTTGAATAAATTACGAATAATTGATTTTCAAATCTCACTTATTTGACATCTATTCACCCCTTTTTTATAACGACCAATAAGCCACCTTTCAACTTCTACTTTTGAAAGAAATTACAGGCGAGCTTTGAAAAACAGAGAATTAAATTTAACACCAGGCGAAAGAGAAAACTTTTATACCGTTTACTATTATGACTTACTCTCAGCGAGTGCCGAAGTCATTGGAAATTATTCTTCAAAGTGAATGTTGATGGATGGCTTATTGGTCGTTATTAAAATAACGCGTGGATTATTCAAAAGTTATTGTTGTTCAATAGACTCACTGATACATTCTGCATTTTATTTTCAAAACTTTATGTGAACTCCGAAATTTCACATAGGATGAAAATATTACAATTTCAACTCATTTGCAAAGTATAACCGTATGACCGTATCTCCATTAATAATGTTTTTATACTACGACTTTACGGAGAAAAATTAATAGATTATTTACGAAATGAATGAGCTGAAACAGCAACATTTATAAGAAACAATAACTTCAACGTTCATATGAAAAATTAACCTCTTTTCCTGAAAGTTGAAAAAATTAGATTGGATGTCTGGATATATTGTCCAATCAGTGCAATTTTGTATGTATTTAATGTTAGTAATTTCATCAGTTGATATCAGTGTTGTAATACTTTAGTTTCAAACTAATACATTGTTGTTCGGTTATATTCCTAATGTATCCTCATATTTCAGGTTTCATCCTAGTAGAAAACATTCAGAAGAGAGAAAAATATTCCCGTTACCAGAGTTGGATAGGACAAACGACGAAAATTTTAACTTATCGACAACTCTTATAAACCAAGAAACTTCTACAAATGATCTCATCGCCAAAGTGACGGAAACCTTCAAGCAAGCAATCAAAGTTGAGGACACTTCAAACAATGCTCCGATTCAGTCAGACAATGAATTGAATTCAATGCTCAAACCTAATAATGTTCTACAACATAAGAAGGCAGTCTTGACATCTGCGAATCTAACAGAAAGTAGCTCTTCCGGTTCTGTTACCGATAGTGTATGTACTGCCTATGAGTCGAATCAAGGTGAGCTCGACATAGATAACTGATGCAGAAGAATCTAACTAAAATTATTGTTATATTGTAGATCAAAAGCAGAGTACTATCTCTGAGGAATCCAGTGACAATGATAAAGCGAAAAATGATCACCGTATGGATAAAAATGTGTCATCAGCTTCAACTAAAGGTGAAAATTCAGTAATCAGCACAATGCTTGGCGGTCTCTTCCAATCGACTAACATGTTGATGTCAAAAACTCCTAAATTAAATAAGACGGACTCCTCATTAACACTTTCATTTGAACCAATTCGATACTCGTATAACGATTATGCAAATGTGGACCATAGATTAAAACTATACCTCTACCAAAATTTGTTTGAGGATTCAAATGAATCGCTTAAATGGCTGGTTTCATGTGTTATTTTCGATGAAAATCAGCTTGATATTTGGCCTACCGGATTTGATGGATTGTTTATTATGTCTACTACTAAGTTTTATGTAATGAAGAAAGTTGCTGCTGAAAGGTGATTGGGTTGCCTTTATATTTTCGATTTGATTTTCACGTAATTTGTTTTTCAAGTGATGATCCGTCAACTTGGATGAGGAAACATTTATCCGGAACAATCGATCGGGTTGGTATTGTTCAGGTCCTTCCATGGAAGATTGGAATGAAATTCGTGATTAGTGCAATTGGCGGCATTCATATCGTTTTGCAAGATATTCTACGTACAGATTCCCTCATTTTGTTTTTTGCAGGTATATTTTCCAATGAACAATATTACTGGATTCTCATGTGTTTTGTCTGTTCTTGTTCTAGATAACCCACTCCCCGAATATTGTACATTTGATTATCAGTCATCTGAACTACTAACCGCAAAACTGGGTAAAGTTACCAAAGGTGAAATGGTAAAAATTTTGATGATTGTAAATTTTTGTGACGTTTTGTCCAACGATGAGCTGCAAAGCGTGCAGCTTTGTACGTTGTTATTGACGGATAACCATCTTCATTTAGCAGCAGATATTAAATGGCTTAATGAAAGTAGTAAGTATCCGATTGAGCCGAAATACACCCAGTTGATGACGAATCTAGTCGAGCTAGAAAACATCAATGGAGTATCGTGCCGACTTCATTTCATGGACGAGCAGGAAGATAAATACGAAACGTGGCGGATAGATTTTGCCACAGATACTGCCAAAGAGAGCACTGTTACGACAATTTGTAGTTCTTGGGAGAAGATTTTCGGAGTGCCTTTAATCAGTAGTAAAAGTGCTAAAAACAGCAATAATAATAATAATAACAGTAGTAACATAACTGATGATAATAATAGCCATACAAATGTTAGTAGTATGTCTTCTAAAGGTAACAAAAATAGTGCGACAAGTACCAGAAACTAATGTGTACATATACCACCGTCCATATTTTAATTTAGAAAGCTTGAGTTGATGTCAGCATTGATAGACGTTTATGAATAATTTGTTTGTTTCTGAGGTGATATTAGATTTTATGAAGGGATACGTGTTTTATCATTCGTTCGTGTGTTGTGTACTATGTAAAATATCGTGATTACAACAGTTTTACTCTATTTAACCATATGATAGCTAATTGGTAGTAGGTATCTGAATTATGTGATCAAATCATTTCACTGTCCCAATTTGATTCATAATGTATATATATAAACATTTGCTACCTGAGCGTGAATAAAGTCTAATGTATCGAAATACCAACATAAAAATTTGTTTTTTTTTCAAATTACGTCGAAAATAATACATCATCAAATTTGCAAGAAGATGCAATGGAATTGAATATTGTTTTTCAGAACCCATATTCAGAACCGAAAGCTTCATTTCTTCGCTTCGATGTTTACATTCATAAATTGAATGTTAGCTATTTTACATGATGTCCATGAATTGTACGCATATCAGTTCAATTGTGATTTTATTTCAGTTCCATTGTGATTTATTTTCGCTCATCAAACACGTATATTATATGCTGTTCACAAAAAATGCGTTTTGGTTAATAAAACCGACTTTTAAACCTATGCCGAATCTCACATATTCACCCCTAGTCTGTATTTGCATTCTCTAATTCGATCGAGTGATGCTTTTGTATACAATATACAATATATGGAAAACTCGAACTCGATCGAGCTACAGAATGCCAAATTTCGTATTCGATCGAAACAATCCGATTCGAACGAAATACAGAATCGGGGTGATTATTCGAATCAGTTCGTCGAGATTACAAAGTTTATGTTTGTATGGGCTTATGCGTGTATATGACAAAAATATGCACTCACTTTTCGCATTTTCACCAACTTAGACTCGAATGATTGTCAGAACGACGTGTTTTAAAGACCTTGGTGTCTTTCTCGATGAGCAACTGACATTCAAGCAACACATTAGCTATATCGTTTCTAAAGTTTCTCGCAACCTAGGATTTGTAATGAGGATGGCTAAACATTTTACAGACGTGCACTGTTTAAAATCTCTGTTTTGCTCGCTTGTTCGTTCATCCTTGGAGTACTGTTCTGTCGTTTGGAACCCTCACTACATAAACGGAGCTCATAGAATCGAATCGATACAACGCAGATTCATTCGCTTCGCCCTACGGCGCTTACCGTGGAACAATCCTCACCAACTACCAAGCTACGTAAGTCGCGGGTTATTAATCGGTCTCGATACACTACAAGTTCGTCGAGTTGTTGCACGTGCTTTATTGATAGCAGATGTTCTGACCGATAGGATTGACTGCCTTGCTTTGCTCCGCGAAATTAATATCAACGTCCGACCCCGGGCTCTTCGCAACAGTGCATTTCTTCGACTTCCTTTACGACGAACTAACTACGGTGCTAACAATGCTATTATTGGCTTGCAGAGATCATTCAACCGCGTTTCATCAGGATTTGACTTCAATCTATCACGCAGTAGGATACTTGGAATTTTTTTATATATTACTAGAAATTATCATTAGGACCATATTGTGTCTGTTGATTATACCTAAATAAATAAATAAATTCTGCCCCAAAGCATGTTTTTTGTATTTCACATGGATCTTACTTCCGGTTTCCGATTTGAATGATGATTGAAAAAGCGGTAATTTCAGTAGTTTGCATTTATAGAAGAAGAGATGCAGATGAGCTAATTTGTTAAGAATAGTAAATAAATATCTTTAGTTTTATAGGTATTTGAAGTTGATGACTACACAAACTCATCGGATATATCGTTTCACGGATTCGAAACTCAAAATTATTTCGGTGGTACTAGCTTACGCTCGAACAAGCTTTCCTGTTTCTATTCAATGAACACTTCAGGAATTCCACAGAAATCATTTTGATAATATGAATAATATGAGAAATGATAGGGGACATGCGTTAAACACCTACCACATTCTGATGGATTATAAACCGTTGTGTTGATGTTGACATTAAGGTTGAACAATTGTTAATCACACAATTTTGCTTGTGAATAATTTGAACAGTGCTTTAAAGAAATTTGACTTCCAATATTTTGGTTTTTCATAAATACGTTTATTTCTTAAGGCATTTTAGATAAGTTTTTTTTCGCCGTATTATCACTTTTACATATTATGGTCACGACGATTTGAATTTAATAAAACATGTTCCTCTTATTTTTGCTTTTCTCATATAGAAAGGTTATGCAGTCACTGTGAAAACCAACTTTTGAACCGAGGCCCGGAGGGCCGAGTGTCATATACCATTCGACTCAGTTCGTCGAGTGCGCAAAATGTCTGTCTGTCTGTGTGTGTGTGTGTGTGTGTGTGTGTGTGTGTGTGTGTGTGTGTGTGTGTGTGTGTGTGTGTGTGTGTGTGTGTGTGTGTGTGTGTGTGTGTGTGTGTGTGTGTGTGTGTGTGTGTGTGTGTGTGTGTGTGTGTGTGTGTGTGTGTGTGTGTGTGTGTGTGTGTGTGTGTGTGTGTGTGTGTGTGTGTGTGTGTGTGTGTGTGTGTGTGTGTGTGTGTGTGTGTGTGTGTGTGTGTGTGTGTGTGTGTGTGTCACTCTCCAAGGCATTTGAAAGTCAAAGTCTGAGCGATCATTCTTCCCATGATATGAAGCTGAAGCTGAGCGGGATCATGCTTCCTTGAAAAGACGACCAGTTCTGTTTTCTCTGCGGAGAATTCGATGCCCAATTGAACAACCCAAACGGACAAGTTATCTAAGGTAGCTAATTCTGAATGTTGCCCAATCGCCATGTGAAAAATGCATGCGCTTTTCTGACAAAAGGTTGTGCAAATAATTATTTAAAACCGCTGGAAGTTCTTTTGGTGGAGCTTGTCTGAAAGAACATCAATGGAAACTTAATCAAATGTTCCTTTAATGTCTAAATATACATATGCCATTTGCTGTTTTTGAGCGAAGGCAATTTGTATGTCAGACGAAAGTAATGCAAGGCAATCATTCGTCCCTTTATTTCTACGGAAGCCAAACTGAGTATCTGACAACAAGCCGTTTGTCGAAGAATAATTTTTTCGAACAATTTTCTGATGTAGGACAACATCGCAATGGGTTTATATGAGTTGTGATTGGAAGCTGGTTTCCCCGGTTATTGAATGGCGATAACTTTCACTTACCTCTAGTCAGGTGGAACAATGTTTTGCTAAAGAAATTTGTTGAACAATTCCAACAAACTTTTTTTGCGAGATCGGGTAGTGAAACTATTGTTAAGAGGAGATTCCCAAATAATGCTCTGCATAGGAACAGAATCTGGGCAAACTTTCCTAGCAAAGTCAAATATCCATCGGTTCGAGTATTTCTCACTCTCATTTCCCACGTTACGATTCCTCATTCATCTGGCCGTGTTCCAAAAAGTACCTATTGATGTTCCTCTCGACAAACTTTCAACAAAATTTCTCCAATAGCTTTGGCCCGAATTATGCTCTTGGAGGTTCTATAACATTTCCCCGAAAACCATTCTCCAGAACATAAAAAACCGAAGCTTTTTCCCCAGAAATTTATTGCCCAGAAAGTACTAATCTCCAGAAATACAAACTCTAGAAAGTAAGAAAATCCAGAAAAAAAAATCCCAGAATGTACCAAAGTCCAGAAAAACATACACTCGAAGGCATTAGTCGCTAAAACAGTATTATTGGTATAATATCGTTTGGCATGATGGTTATTTGGTATAATAGTTATTTGGCGTAACAGATAAACATGCTGCTTAATAGAATTTGTTCTAATTTACTGCGATTTTGAAAGGTCTAATGCGGCTACGCCTCATCGTTTTTAATAACCTGCTGTCCGACCTCGCTGCCGCTCGTTCGGACTTAACTGAGGGATAGCTCCTAGCTTTGGGTAATCCGGGCAAACGCACGCAACTAGACAGAGGTGATTTCTGCGGGGGCGCTGCCCCCCCGCAGTGGCCGGCGCATCCGACGGCGGGTCGCCGGCGCACTCGCGGCCTTCGGCCGTCTCGACCTGAATCATCTATGACGAACAGAATATTGTGTAAGCATTGAATAAAATAATTATATAAAATGGTAGTGTGCTATTTACTGACGGGAGTGGTACGGTTACCAGTGGAATGGATTCGGATATTAAGCGACTAAGTGAAAAGAAACACACGCGTTAACTGTAACGAATTTGTTGAGAAACATTTATGGAACACGAGAACGAACCGCACTACACAGAAACGGGATTGTTAATAATGTCTTCTTCTCTGCTTTATCCATTTACCGGACACGGTTGCCAGATAGAGGCAATATTGCGAAGAACAGTGGTGTGTCAATGTAGCTAGGTGGTCGTTGTTTTTCTCCACACTCCTCCTCAAAGAACAGCAGGTACATTGAGACTTCTTAGCCCCAGCAATTCATTAAACTGTCGATGCTTTACTGCTCCAAGAGGCTTCGTCATACAATCCGCAACCATTTGGTCTGTTGGACAGTAACGCAGTTGAATCACTCTCTTCTCACACAAATCTTTTACGTAGTTCTCCTTGGTATCGATATGCTTCGAACGCCGGCTTACACGTTCTGTCTTCACAAACGAGAGACAGCCTTGATTGTCTTCGTTTATAACTGTAGGGCTCTTCTGCTCCTCGTCAAAATCCTGAAGAAGCTGCCTCAACCATACGGTCTGTTGACAGGCTTCACTGAGCGCCACGTATTCCGCCTCCATCGTCGAAAGCGTGACAGAAGTCTGTCGACGGCTAGCCCAAGAGATGACACCTCCTGCAAACATGAACACATGACCGGATGTCGACTTGCGACTATCAACATCACCAGCCCAATCGGAGTCCGAATATCCGACAAGAGCTTGATCTGGATCTCCTCCTAGTCGTAGACTATACTCAGCAGTATCCTTAAGATATCGAAGAATACGTTTCGCAGCGGTCCAATCTGCCTCACCCGGAGTGCTGAACTTGCGTCCGAGAATTGCAGTACAGGCCGCTATATCTGGCCTAGCATTTACAGCAAGATATAACAAACCACCTACAAGACTACGATACTTTGTTTGGTCATCAAAGGGTTTGCTTATATCCACTATCTTCAAGTACCCTGGTTCCATGGGTGACTTCGCCGTTTTAGCTTGCTCCATACCAAATTTTGCTATCAGCTTGTTGATGTAACTCTTCAAACGAACGTTATAGATTCCGTCTTTTTGTTGAATCTCCATTCCGAGAAAGTGTCGAACTTCACCAAGGTTAGTTAGCTCAAACTCCTTACTCAGAGAATCGAAAACACTACTGATTTCTTGTTTATCCGTTGATCCAAGCAATATGTCATCAACATACACGAGCAAAAACACTTTGATCGAGCCAACCGTTTTGCGGTACAAACACGGATCAGCACCCGACGATTTGAAACCCAGCTTCGTAAGAACCTCGTTCAATCTTCTGTACCAGCATCTCGCCGATTGTTTTAACCCATATATACTGCGCTTGAGACAACAAACAAACTCCTGCTTGCCAGGTACTGCGTATCCAGGTGGCTGCCGCATTAAAATTTCATCATCGAGTAATCCATGAAGGTATGCCGTCTTCACGTCAAGATGTTTGACAAACATGTTTTGCTTCGAAGCTACTGCAAAGAACGTTCGAAGTGTAGCTTGACAAGTTACGGGTGCAAATACTTGGTCATAATCGACTCCAAACTGCTGCGTATATCCCTGAGCAACAATTCTGGCTTTGAACTTTACAACTTCATCCTTTTCATTTCGCTTTATCTTGTAAACCCATCTCGATCCAATAACCTTGCGCCCCTGTGGTAATGGAATCAACTCCCAGGTTCCATTTTGGTGATGAGAGGCTATTTCGTTTTGCATCGCCTTTTGCCATTCCGGGTTCTTTACTGCTTCACGAAAATCTGATGGTTCCTCTACTGCACATGCCGCAATCCCAACGGCATAATCCATGACGTAGTCATCTAAACGTTTCGGTGTTACTCCTCGATTTGGTCGAATCGATCGACGCTTATTGCCAGCAACATCATTGTCGTTAGTAGGAGCATCATGGTATTTATCATCAGTAGACTCCGAGTGACTGTCATTCTCCTCTTTGAAGGAAACAGGATCATTGGAAAACGGTATTGATATTGGATACTCCACTGAACTTGTACCTGTAACCAGTGGGTACAATTTTGATTGTTGGTCTCCGCCACAAACATGGGCTAAACGCGACCTGCTCAGTTTCCACTCCTCTCTTCTAAAATCATAGAGTCTTATTAGTCTAAGGCGTTCACCAGTGTGAGTGATAGCCTTCCACGTCCGTGTTTACATGCGAGACGGATGGGTCACTCACGAAGGTAAATGTGGCAGATATGCACCTTACGTGTATCACTGCAGCGGTTAGAACTTTTTGTCGCGCAACATCCCATTCGCTGTGGTTGGTGCTATTGGAAAAGCTACCAATATTTGACAGTTTATAAAGTCAGCCTGTATGGACTAGGCAACAAAATAAAATAAAAAACATTTCCGATTTCCGATTCTGTACAAGGTTGGCTGAGCTCAGCAAAAGTTGGGAATGTTCTTTTTGTTAGTAGCACTCAAAGGAGTAAGAAGTGCGCGCGATTCTCCCGATTAAAGTGATTTACTTAAAAAAAAGTGATGTACCGATTTATTAATGTTATCCTTTCTTATAGCTTAGTGAAAATAAAAGTCAGTGAGCATTTGTAAATTTATGATACTATTGTACAGTTAAAATTAGTAATACGGTTAGTTAAATTACAAATTAAAAGTGTGTCATACAAATTAAAATATGTACTTATATCTAATAGTGTTAAAACAGCGACAAGGCATCCACAGTTAACACGAAAACGTAGGAAAATTTGTTAAAAGGTAAAATAATAAAATAAATTATGTATAGTGGATGTAGGTTAGATCTCAGCAAACACGTGACAAAATTGCTAATGTCTTCTGGGTAGGTCCCAGTGGCCTTTTTGTTTCGGGCTGGAGACTTGGTCCGAAGCCATTTTCATTTACAGTGACCAACGGAGAGAAACCTGACGCGGTCCAACCGCAAGCCACTCCAAGGCAACTCCGACCTCACTAGTCCCACGTCAATTGGTGAACTTTAAAGACAGATTCGATAAACATCAAGGCATACAGGATAAAGAGAACCCCGTGTGTTGCTTCTGTGAGATGGCGTCCCACATACCGTTGGTTGGGACGATTCCGTAGAAAATTCCAAGACTACCTACGGCTGGCACATGGTCAGTTACTATTGAAGATTATCGATCATCTCGTCGAAGATAATGCACACTACTATTCCGGAATAAAAACCGCAAGTAAAACAATCCCATGTGACGTCACATAGATTTAAGAAAACCAATGTTAGGCTAGCAATAAATTTGTTAATAATGTCCAGAAAATCTGTGTCAGTTTAGTTTGAAAGGGTAGTCATTATTAGTGTCGTTACACACTATTTTGCATCGGTTTCCAGGCTCGAAAGGGGCCTCCAGCCCTCGCCTTCGAGTGCTCACCTCAAAGAAAGATTCCCGAATTTCGCTTTTGAGCATTTGGTAAAGTAGCATTTGCGCCTATTGGTAGTCCACCTTGACCATTACCTACAGTGAATGTTTCGTTTTCCTAATGTTCCCGTTAGCAAAAGAATACACGTGGTGAGTATATGCTAGCACCGAACGTTGAACAGTAGTAGTGTGAATAACCCGTCCTCAACCACCCACTGAGCGAGTCGTGGGGCAACATACCATTCCCAAGCTCGATGAATCTGGCATCACGGCTCACTGTTATCAGATCAGTTTCACGGTCTACAAAGCGATACCCTTTGTGTTCCATCGAGTATCCGACAAAAGTTAGTTTCTTCGCCTTTCCCTCCATTTTTCCACGCTTCAACTGTGGTATATGCACGAACGCTTCACTCCCGAAAACTTTCAGGTGTCCCAGTTCCGGCGTACGTCCCCAACATAACTCATAAGGTGTTTTCTGAATGGATCTTGACGGTAATCGGTTCTGCAAGTACGTTGCGGTAAGCGAGGCTTCTCCCCAGAATCGCTTCTCGAGGCCTGAGTCAAGCAGCATACAGGTTGCCATCTCGGTGAGAGATCTGTTCTTTCGCTCCGCTACACCATTCTGCTGTGGCGAATATGGGGTTGTAAACTGTGGTTTTATGCCTTCTACACGATAAAATTTTCGCAACTCTTTATTGTCGAACTCGCCACCGCCATCGGAGCGAATCACTTTCGGCTTCTTGCCGTGAAGGTTTTCCACCCAACGAACATAATCCTTAATGTTCTCAGCTGCTTGCCATTTGTGCTGTAAGAGGTAGGTTACTGCGAATCGACTATAGTCATCGATGATGTTCATAATATACCGGTTACCGCTCGGGGTGGCGGTCTTCATCGGGCCACACAGATCCGTGTGCACGATGTCGAGGATACCAGTCGATTTCCGTTCAGTTACTGCAGGAAATGGTGGCCGAGCCAATTTCCCCTCCATACAACATTCACATTTAAGTCTTAAACCACAGTCGCTTACCTTCATACCAGATGCAAGACTTTCTTTGACAATACGGTCTACCGCGGCCCAGTCACGGTGCCCAAAACGCCGATGCCACTGATGTTGGCAGTCTTCTTTATGCTGTCCGGTAATTACCTTGAGTGACGTTTCTGCAAGCCTCAATTTATACAGACCGCCGTAGCGACATCCAGTAGCCACAACGACTCCCCTCGGATTGACAATCCGGCACTCTTGCTCGTCAAAACACACTTCAAATTTCTTCTGCGCCAATTTACTCACTGAAATCAAGCTGGTCGTCAAACCAGGCACAAATTTTACTTCACTCATCGTAATTTTTATCACCTCTTCATTGGTGACACCACAAAGCACGCCACTACCTTCACCTTCAATCTGCGTTTTCTTTCCATCCGCCAGGGTAATCAACCCACCAGCGAATTCCTTGAGTGTCGTGAAGAACGCCCTGTTGTTGGTCATGTGCGCACTGGCACCACTATCTATAATCCAACAATCATTTCCGTCTCCAGCAGTAAAAGCAACACCTTTGTCATCACTGTGCGCTGCCTTCGCTTTCACATTTTCAACACTTTTAGATTTGGTTTCACTTTCTTGTTCCTTCTTCGATTTAGATTCGTTGCTACCAAAGCGGAACACCAAAAAATGCGATTTTCAACGTTTAACTTTTTCACTTTTCACACCGATCTGCTGGGCCCATAACCTGACGGGAGTGGTACGGTTACCAGTGGAATGGATTCGGATATTAAGCGACTAAGTGAAAAGAAACACACGCGTTAACTGTAACGAATTTATTGAGAAACATTTATGGAACACGAGAACGAACCGCACTACACAGAAACGGGATTGTTAATAATGTCTTCTTCTCTGCTTTATCCATTTACCGGACACGGTTGCCAGATAGAGGCAATATTGCGAAGAACAGTGGTGTGTCAATGTAGCTAGGTGGTCGTTGTTTTTCTCCACATTTACTACCCTTTATCACTAGACCGAATTAACGACGAAAGGTTTGCTTGCTACTATAATCTATATGCAGAAACAAATACCCAATTTGAAGAAGCTATGTTTGAATTTAAATAAATATAGCTAAATAATTTCATACCCGTTATATAATTTGATTATTTTTTATCAAACTCGTTATTTTCAGAACCCTCTTTTTCAGACTAACAAAGCTTGAAATAAGTATAGTTGCCTTGGAAATTACAGTTAATGAGTATTTTCGTTGGACTGGTTCATTCTAGTCAGGCGCGTACCCAGAAAAAAAATTCGGGGTGTGTTCTCATAATATTGGGGAGACCGGGGCTAAATCGGACAATTTTTAGAAATTGTAAAAACATCCATTAAAACTGGGTTTTTATCAAAATCATTTCTACCGCGTCATCTCCAAGCGCGTTTACAAAGTCAATCTATGAATTAAAATATTAGCAGGTTGATAAGATATTTAAGCTGTCCAGTTTAACAACGTGTCCGGTCTAACTCCTGTATCCCCTAATAATTTCTTAAGTTTCGGAGGGGGGTTTAATCTCTCCCCCCATGTATACGTGCCTGATTTTAGTAGATGCTTTTCTGGTAAAAGATCTGTTCCTATGTTGTTTCTGTATTATTTTTCATTATGGGGAAACAGTTTCTAGGTATTTGCTTCTTCTGGGAGATGGTATTCTGGGGAATGGTACATTCTGTTGTATGTCTTTCTACTAATTGATACCTTCGTGACTATGGTTTTCTGGAGAATGGTACATTCTGGGGAAAATACTTCGCTGCTTTCTTTTCTGGGAAATGGTTTTCGAGAGATTGTCGTACAACCCTCTTGGATTTGTTTTCTAATGTTAAGAATTTTTCAAGTAGCGGGGGTGGGATAGAATGTGACGGTTTCATGCAGCTGTCAACTGTAGAAGCGTCCCGAAATGTCACAAGCATCTGTACACCTCCTTGACAAGTCGAGTAGACGCTGCCTTAAAAGCGTCAGCCAATCAAAACCCTCTTGCAATGCGAGCGTCTATTTCCCATGTTAGGGACGGCTCAAACAGCGTCTGCTATTCCTCGGAAGCTATATCTAAGATGGCAGCCCCATCCCAAGGATAGGGGACCTGTCTCCGAAAATCAAGATGTTACAGAAACCAATAGAGAAAGATTACGAACTGATTTAACGGCAACGAATCATTATCCTTATGGGGCCCTTCACACTTAACTCATTTTGGTTTATTACTGCAGTAAGTAGCTGTGTGGCCGATTTTGTTGTTGTTCGTGCAATTCATAACATTTGGTATGAATAGCCGAACTCTATCGATGTGGACATGGCTAGGAAAGGCAGATCCAGCGAATGTCACTCGAAACGAATCTGAAGGTCGATAAGTTTTGTTTCCTCCTTCGAAAGATACTGAGTACAATTGCTTGCACTCGAGTATCTTTACTCCCTCTAGTATAGAATTTCAGAAAACGACCAACTCCATGATCAAGCAACTCATCAACTGAAAGATCCGCTTCGGTGATAAAACTGTCTATTCCAACGACTTTGGAAGGAATATATACGCGATATTCGCGAGTGAATAATTCACATACAACAATCTGCTTTCGGCTATATCGCAGATCTTGTCTTTATGGACTTTTACTATCACTTTTGTAGCGGAGAATCGTAATGTTAAGTCTGTTGATATCTGGAATAAATTTAATAGCTTCAATTTGCGCCGAAAATAGACTATCCATGGGCCCGCAGAAGTTTCATTCTACAACTTCGTTCTATGCGAGTTAGGAACCGGTAAATTATCGCCTGGTGGCAAAGATGGATTTCCTGGTTTCTGACCACCCTCGCCAGTGAATCTCCGTGAAAAAATCACAAATGTTTTAGAAATTATGGGAAACCTGATTTTGTTCAGAATTTTACAAAATGTATTTCATGTAAAAATAATGTTCAAAATTTTCGAACTTTTTCTATTCGCACTTATAATTTTGGTACCACTCTAGCTTTTACAAAAAGAAATCATTCATGAGTACATTACGCTGTATTATTTTTAGATTTTTAATGAAATGTGGACGGGTTAATATAACACTTTTAAAGAAATAAATCAATCAAAAAACCATACGGTTCCATCAAATTTTCATCAGATGGAGACGCATTGTATTTAGTTCTAAAATCTTAGAACTAAATGTACCATGCGTTTCCATCTGTAACTTGGGTTCAGGGCTTGAGTATTGACAGAATTACTAATGATAAAAGAATTTCATTCCTAATATTATTCACACACGCCCGTACGCCTTTCTCGATTTAGCTAGCAATAATGTAGAGAAACAGCTCGTTTGCACGCATTAGTAAGGAATACATGAATCAGAACTAATGAATTGACAAATATTTAGTTTTTTCAAAGAGGTTTGTAGTTTTTATTTCTGAACTTTAATAACCACGGGTTTCAACAGCTGCTTGGAGGTTGATCTATCACACATACAGCTGAAATTGGACAGCTACGATCGACTAAGCATGTCATCAGTAGGGGAAAGTGTTATAAGGCGCCCCTGCTGGCCAAAACGCCCCCCTTCCTTTTTTAAGTGTTCAAGACTTTTCTAAACAAAAATTTTATATCTAATGTTATCTTTTCGTAAGATCTTTCTGGTATGCAAGTTTGGCAGTTATGGTTTGTTGGAAAATATGAAAAAACTGAAAATATCATTAGATAGCTTTTCGATGTAAGGTTTTGCTTCGACTAAACAAGCATTTTAATCGTGTTAAACGTCTAATGATCGGTTGCAACTTAGTAGTTAACTTTCAGCAGTGCTAATGTCTCTATTTACGGTATAAATATCTAGAGAAACAAAGCCATTTCTTTGATATACGAATTTTCTCATAACAATCACTCTATGGACATTATGCCCCACATTCGATTTAACAGTATGCTTCGAGTTAAAATATTGTTTTAAAGATTTATAACGGTTATTAAAACAAAAAGTAGCGTTGGGAGGATAAAAAATGTTGGTTTCCAATTGTAATTAATTGATTATGCAATTGATTTCTGATGCAAAGAATATCTTCTTTATCTGCCTTTCTTCCATACCGACATTTCAAGGGGCATATTGCATCATTGTTGTGGGGCATACCACTGATTTGTTGTGAGGCATATTATACGGTTGCTGGGGCATTATGCCAACGGCAAGCGAAAAAACTGAGAATGTGGTCGTTTTGGAAAATGTGTTTGTATCAATCAATTCTCATCACTTCTTCCGAAATCATTGAAAATTATGTTCCTCAGACGTGTTGCAAAGAAATACATACATTTTCGAAGAAAATATATCAGTACATTTAGAAATATCTCAATGTTTTCTTAAGGGGGATATTATAACAGTTTAGAATATTAGAAAACTAAAATATTGAGTTTAGAATAACATGACCTTTTTTGGTCTTCGGGACTTGTTGCAGGCGCTTCGACATGATTTCTATCCGATTTTATAGTATTTCTTAGGACTGCTTATAGCTACTAGTCTTTATTAGTAAAGTCTGTTCTTTCCAAAGTTCTCGCTGCCCTGCAGAAAGCCGAACTTAGCTTAAAGTCTCGTCTGGATCAACGAATCCTCCAAATTACCCCGCAAGATGTTGAAGTTAGAAATTGTCATAATTTTTTCCCCGATTTTCACGAGGCTTCCACTTCATGACAAACTGCACCAGACCATATAATTTTCTCCCCATGTCCCCCATTCCTGATCAAACGCTGGCATAAGTGTGTTGCAGTCGATGGGGAGTTCTTTGAAGGGGACAATATCGACTTTGATGACGATTTTTCTTGTACTTTCATTTTCTGAATAAATCCCGGGAACTTGTTAATCAAGAGCTATACGAAATTGAATAAAGAACGTTCCGTAGCAACATCGTCATTTTGTATGACGGCTTAAAAGTTTCGGTACTCATCGTCATATTAACCGGAAATCGGATCTGGATGAAATTGCCCAGTATTTTTTAAGGTAATGAGAGCTTTAATATGCATTATGAATTGTAAAAATCGGTTTGACCGTTGCAGAGAAATCGAAGTGAGTTCCGTTTTTGAAGCTTTTCTTTACTATGATCGGTGCTTTCGAAAGCGGAAACCGGGTACTAGTAGTCCCAAAGTAGGTTTATACACCCGTTAACTAACAAGATCTGCCAGTAAGTTTTATAAAAATTTGTACCTAATTTCCCCATCAGTTGAGAATAAATACTCATGAAAATGAAAATTTTCAACTTATCATGCCATAACACCGCAATCTGAAGTCGGATCTGGTTAAAATTTTCGGAGACTGTTTGAAAGAAATCAAAATCATTTATTTGCATCTTAGTTTGTGAAAATCGGTTTAGAAATATCCGAGAAAATTGCTTGCGCATTTTCCCATAAATTTGCACCAGAACCGGAAGTCGGATAAAGATTTGGTCTTACGCATGAAAAATACTAATATTGCGATTTTTAAGGAGATATCGTTAAAAAAATTCCAATGTTTTGCATAACACGAAGCGTATGTATATGTATGTATGTAACATTTTCTGCTCTCCCTTCTTTCGGAGGTGGCTGAACCGATTTTCATGAACTTAGATTTAAATGAAAGGTGTCTGAATTATAACTGGATCTGACTTCCGGTTCCTTAATTATAGGGTGATTAGTGCAAAAATTGTCAGAGATAGTAGGTAAACAAAATTTGGACAAAAGTAGGTTCAAATGAAAGGTCTTATTGTCTCATACCAAACTACTGAGCTTCATCCGGATCCAATTTTCGGTTCCGGAATTCTATAAATTGTTGAAAATTTCAAACAGTTATACAGAGAGGAGATGCAAAACTCGAAAATATATTTCAAAACTGAGATTGAATCAATTGCAAAGTACCGGAACTATTGTTCACAAACTTGAAAATCGAGCTCACTTTTCTCAGCGATGACTTGACCTATGTTTGCAAAATTAGTTTCAAATGAAAGGTCTTATGATTTCATACGAAATTCCTGAATTTCATCCTGATTCGACTTACGGTTTCGAGAGTACAGGGTAATGAGGGCCAAGAATTTGAAACCTAAAAATAAAGTTCTACGGTACGCACATGCGCTGGTATGGATGAAGAAAACACTACACTGCCTCGACGAACGAAGCATCCTTCGATTCGCACAAGCGGTAAAGAAAACGAAAATCGATATCGAAGCCGAGTTTAGCACTAAGCAGTTCAATTTTAACTGATCTGCACTGATGAGTCAAGGACGAAACGTAAAAATAATAAGTGAGATTATTGCTAAAAATTGATATCAATACTTAAAGCGGCGAAGCAAAAAACATGAAAAAATCTAAACTTGCCTCAAAACTACTCCAATCGGTAATCATTGTCAGTAGGCGGCCAAACAAACTAATTTCGATTTTCCTGTTTTCCGGGTTTTCAATTAAAGACCAGAGATTGAAGTCATATGCTAAAAGATTGAGTTCTCGAACCGACTTCGATTATATCTCTCTTCGTTTTCGCAGAGATGGTCTAACCGATCGGAGAACTATTTTGTTCTATTAGTTATACACAACCGACGAACGACCGCAACTAGGTTAAAGCCGGGTATAAATAATTGATTTAATAATAAATAAATGTAAATTATACTAGTTTATGCATGAACTTTTTTGTTTTTCAAGAATTAAAGAAAATTATTTTGAAGAATACCACATATTTATTTATGGTAATATGAGAGATATGAGAAAGGCATCCGACAATACCGACAGTAGAGGTAAAAACTCCAAAATGATTCAAATTCCTCTGAAATTAATGAGCCAATTTGTTGAAACTTAATTTCAAATGGGAGGTTTTGTATAAGCTCATCGATTGCTTTTGATTTTTATTTCAATCGGAGTGCCGGTTCCAGAGTTAATGAAAGGGCGGGGTGGGGGGTTGTGAAACGTTTCAAACCGTCAAACTAGTAATATATGCAGTTAGTTTCAAATAACCTTTTTTCAATTAAACTTTGAAACAAATCTTTCATTGATTTCTGTTAAAATTGTCCGTTGCATTAGCAAAGTATGAGCTGTATTATGTTAGTAATGTGATTCAAGTAATATGTTTGAATATGATATGATGCTACTTTCTTAAAAAAAATTGGTTTAGAGAGATCAACTCTATCAATAATGCCAGATTAAATCAATTCTAATTCTTCGGGAACCATTAAAACTAATGCAATAACTTACGGGTATAATGAAACTTTCTATCACAGATACGACTAGCCGGATATTTGAATAGTTGTTTTCACATATTTTCGTTGTTGGCAAGGGCTCAAATCATTGAACAACGTGGTTGATTGGATTTTATTCAATCGTCCGCATGTAACAAGCTGCTTAGAACATAGCAAAGCATTGTCAGTAAACGGAAATCGCAGTAACCATACCCAGTAAGAATCGAGTTTTATTTCGTTGCTTATCAGCAAACATTTTTGTGACGATCCATCGTAGCAAAGGAAAAGGACATCACATACCGTGTTTCACGGTGGATACAATCAGCGAGTGCAGTCTACAAAGCTGTAGCTATTAGGGTTATGTTTAACTGGTATTCCCAGCCAATTTCAGTATGGTGCAACTCATGTCTACACCATTTACTGCTCTCTTGCACCTGGAGGCTCTTCTGTTAAGTGGTTTTCCATGATACAGCAAATTGAAATATTAAAATCCAATCAGCATGACCATGCCATTTCAGTATAGGCAATCGAACCACGCGAATCGGATAGTTGCCAATGACTTGATTAGCTTTTATTTTGGCAACAGGTCAATTACTCTGGAAAATAACATTAACAATGAAAATTATTAGTCCGAAATATGTACTTCAAAGCTTTCCTAGAAACTAAAACTTTTTTTCCTTTTCTTCAATTTTTTGTTTAACAAAAAATATATATTGTTTTTCTGTAGTTTCAATGTGGTTCTGCACATGACATATATTACATCAAAAGTAAATTTAGAAAGTAATTGTCGCTTGCATTTCAAATGGCATCCGCCTATGCAGATATTCCTTTGAAAAATTATTAATCGGTGCTAGCTTTATGTTTTATCAAAAGCTGTGTGAGCTACGTCGAAATCTAAACAAATAATGACCATTTTTTTAGGGCAATATGCCATTCTCTTGTTTAAGTAGCCGCTTTTCATTTTAATGACTTTATTGTTTGCTTCAGGCTATACGTGAATCTGGCTGGTTGGGAAATGATTAAGCTATCCTGATTTAATGATGCGATTGTTTCACTTATACTGGCCGTTTTGTTTTCAGTTGGATAGGGCATGAGTTTCATCCACAATGTAGGCGTTACTGTGGAAAATCTTTCAATGAGTTTTTCGTACAACACGCTGTCTTCAAAACAGAACTTTTAATTTTGATAATAATTCTTGTTCTTAATTTTTGCTGCCAGCAAAATTCAATTCTTAAGGTTCACTATTGATAGGAGTTTTTCTGTTAGACTAAGTTTGAAATCAGCTTCATGTTTATTATGGGTGTTTCCCATCAATCATTTGTTTCCCTTGTTCTAGGAATTTCTAGTTGATATTAACTTTGTCTTTTTTAAAACTCAATAAATTGAGTTTCAATCAGACTTTCTTAATTTTTTCTAATGCTAAATTGCAATCATTGAGTTTGAGAACAATTTGAATAAAAAGTTACTTGGCGTTCAATTGTTATTGAAGCGAAATGATGATCATCTTTTGATTTTTGTCTTTTTCATATAGAGAGCTGAGAACTGTGATTTTCGATCTAAGGCCGGAGGGCAGAGTGACATATACTATTCGAAACAGTTAGTCGAAAACGCGACGTGTGTCTGTGTGTGTATAGATAATAATTTTGTACGCTCACTTTTCTGGGAAATGGCTAAACTGATTTTTCACCACCTTAGATTCAAATGAAAAGTTTTGAGGTTGCATACTAACCTCCCGAATTCTATTTTATTACGACTTCCGGGCCCGAAATTACAGGAAGATATGTGAAAAAAATATATTCGTACTAAGTTTTCTCAGAAGTTACTGAACCGATTTTCACAAACATAGACTGAAATGAATGGCACTATGCAAAGAGCTGTACTTTTCTTCTCAAAAATTTTTCCAATTTGTAAATCATGGTTGCAGATCCCCAAATAGACTTATTTTATTGATACCGGTCTTCAGGCTCCGGTTCCGGAAGTGCCGAATACAGTGGTCACATACTCCAATGAGGAAATCAATCCCTTTCCTCAAAGATTGCTGAACCGGTTCTAGAATTATACGACGATGAGAGTTTAATTTTCATACAGTTGTTTGGAGCGACAATGCAAAAAACATTAAAAATTCTAAAAATCAGTCCAGTTTGTAGGTTATGTTAGTTGATAGCCATTTAACATGATTTCAAGTATGACACTTCTCGGATACCGTTTCTGGAAGTATTTGAAATGGCAGAACTTTCTTCGTTTTCTTAAAGATTGCTTAACCAATCTAACAGCTGTTCCAATTTATAGATAATGCTATTTGAAATCAATAAAGTTTGTATGAGCACTTTTTATTTCTTTCAAGATTTTTCTTTGTTTTGAAGAATACCCTCAGTAAGGCATCATTATATCATTAGGTGGATTAAAACTGCTTTCCATCAGCAATTCAACATAGTCTACTGGTGAGTGGAAGATGAAACGTAAAAATATAAAATAGGTTTGTTTATGAAAATGCTTCATGTTGATCAACACAGCAGATTTAATTGAAACCAATGAAAAGTTCCGAAAATGCGTGAAAATTAATGCGTCCATTTATTTTTTAATTCCAGTTGTTTGGTTGACCTCTTATGCTCTATTTCTGCACTTACTTTTGTATACGAAATTCAAGCCAAACAGGGTCTTACTTTTGAATCAGTTGCATAAAACCTACTTTGTGATTAAACTTTCAATCAATTTTGGTCACAGCATGAATGTAAATATTATTTACAGTTTTCATTATCATCACTACACCACCGGTCCGATATTACTATATCACCGGCTGCAAAAATTCATATAATCGCATGCGATTCCAATGCCAATATGTTTTCAAATAAATTTGAATCCGTTGAAATTATGATTTTTTTTTAATTTTTTTTAATGAGTTAAAATTAAATTATTAAGTTTTAAATTGGGTGTTCAGCCACAAGTGGTGACTTTTCAGCCCTATTATATATATATGATTTGGTTATTACCATGAGGACATTATTTGCTTCCGCAATTCTGAGATTTTTGTGTAGGAAAAATTCTAAACCTACTTGTATTGTGTAATGGGGAAAAGGAACTTATATACTAACTTACTAACTAATACAGAGAGCGAATCGATTCAATTGAAGATTGCATCGATTTTTGTCGGAATTTGCTTATAATATTATGTGACATTACATCTAATGGTTCTATATTTGTGAGTCTGTGTAACTCATTTGTACTAAACCAGGGAGGACGCTTCAAAATCATTTTCAGAATTTTATTCTGAATCCTTTGAAGCGTTTTCTTCCTGGTGGAGCAACAACTTGACCAAATTGGTACTGCATAAAGCATGGCTGGTCAGAAAATTTGTTTATAAATTAACAATTTGTTTTTTAGACAAAGCTTAGAATTTCTGTTTATAAGAGGATATTTACATTTAATATATTTATTACACTTTGCCTAGATTCCTTCAATGTGATCCTTGAAAGTGAGTTTTTTGTCATACGTTAAACCTAAGTATTTAGCTTGATCAGACCATGTCAATTCCAAGCCATTCAATTTGAGAATGTGATTAATATATTGTTTGATTTAAGAAAAAAAGCTCTTGGCTTATGAGGAAAAATAATTAATTGCGTTTTTGCTGCATTTGGTTTAATTTTCCATTTTGACAGATAATCACTGAAAATATATAAACTTCTTTGTTATGTGAAAATATTATACAAGATTGAAGCTACGCTCGAACCCTGCGGAACACCGGCTTGTACGGGTAGCAATTCAGATTTACAATTCTGATAGCTAACCTGAAGAGTACGATCAGTTAAATAATGTTGAATCATTTTGATCAAATAAATAGGAAACTGGAAATCAGACATTTTTGCTATTAAACCTTTGTGCCAAACACTGTCGAATGCTTTTTCTATGTCTAGAAGAGCAACTCCAGTGGATAACCCAGAAGATTTATTTGATTTTATCATGTTCGTTACTCTGACAAGTTGATGAGTAGTTGAATGTTCATGACGAAATCCAAACTGCTCTGGTAAAAAAATTGAATTCTCATTTACATGAGACATCATTCTCAACAAGATAATTTTTTCAAAAAGTTTACTGATAGAAGAAAGTAAGCTAATTGGTCGATAACTTGATGTTTCTGCTGGATTTTGATCAGGTTTCAGGATAGGAATTACTTTAGCGTTTTTCCATCTTTTGGGAAGTAAGCTAATGAAAAACACTTGTTGAAAATTTTAACCAGAAGTCTCAAAGCAACATCGGGAAGATTTTTAATAAGAATATTAAAAATTCCATCATTACCAGGAGCCTTCATATTTTTAAGTTTCCTAATAATTGATTTAATTTCATCAAAATTCGTCTCAATAATGTCATCTTGTGATAACACTTGGGTTGAAATATGATCATATTTCAGTGAGACTTCATTTTCAATAGGACTCACAACGTTCAAATTAAAATTGTGTACACTCTCGAACTGCTGAGCAAGTTTTTGAGCTTTTTCGCCATTTGTAAGAAGTATTTGATTTCCTTCCTTGAGAGCAGGAATTGGTTTCTGAGGTTTCTTAAGAACCTTAGAAAGTTTCCAGAAAGGTTTAGAATATGGTTTAATTTGTTCAACTTCATTAGCGAAATTTTCATTTCGCAAAAAGGAAATTCTATGTTTAATTTCTTTTTGTAAATCCTTAACTATGTTTTTCATAGCAGGATCACGAGAACGTTGATATTGTCGACGACGAACATTCTTCAGCCGAATGAGCAGTTGAAGATTGTCATCGATGATAGGAGAATTTAATTTAGTTTGAGCTTTGGGAACTGAAAGATTTCTTGCTTCGATAATGTAATGATTCAAATTATCAATTGCTGAGTCGATGTCCGCACAATTTTCTAAAATAGTTTCATGATCCACATGATTTTCTGTAATCCAACCAATTAGCTCTATGATAGTTGAATATAGAACTAATTGGATTAATTATAGCTTGGTTGGAAAGTCTGAATGTTACAGGAAGATGATCTGAGTCAAAGTCAGCATGTGTAATCGGTTCACTACAAATTTGACTTTGATCCGTTAGAACCAGATCAATTGTAGGCGGGTTTTTCACGGGAGAGAAACAAGTCGGATTACTGGGATGAAGAACTGTGAAGTAACCAGCTGAGAGTTGATTATGAAGTATTTTACCATTACTGTTATTTTGCCTACAATTCCACTGGACATGCTTAGCATTTAAGTCCCCTATTACGAAAAATTTCGATCGATATCTTGTAAGTTTTTGCAAATCGCCTTTAAAGAAATTTAATTGTTCGCCGGTGCATTGGAATGGCAAATATGCTCCAGCGATGAAATGAATTCCATGAATGTTTTCAACTTCGATTCCCAAACTTTCAATAACTTTAGTATTGAAAGAAGGTAAAATTCGATGTTTAATTTGCCGTTGGACAAAAATGGCAACTCCACCACCCATTCCAGTAAACCTGTCAAATCGATGAACCACATAATGTGGATTACTTTTCAATTTGACATTTGGTTTAAGAAAAGTTTCTGTCACAATGGCAATATGGATTTTGTGAACTTTGAGAAAATTATAAAATTCATCTTCACTCGATTTCAAAGATCGAGCATTCCAATTTAAAATATTCAAATAATTATTTAACATCACTGTTAAATTTTAAATTCATTATAATATTATTAAATTATGATTTGTCTCTACCTCAGTACTGTATTCAACAAAAATCACACACCGGTAACAGACATTCGTACCTTCACCATTGAAGCCGGGTATAAATAAACGATATATACCTGCACCGTGATTCTCATTTCTTCAAAACGGTGCTGATGGTTTCGCTTGTATTGTCAAAAACGAACATTGGTGTTGATTTTCGTTTTCTTCACCGCGTGTATGAAATCGAACGCGTGCTTCGTTCGTAGAGGCGGTTTTTTCGTACCTCCGCATGTACGTACCGGTGCGCTTCATTAGACGATTTGAAATTTTGGACACTCATCACCTTGTTATTCAGGAACCGGAAGTCAGATCCAGCTGAAATACAGGAATTATGTATGGAGTCATGAGACCTTTCATTTGAACAAAAGTTCTAAAAAATCGGTCGAGCCATCACTGAGAAAAGATTTTTCGTTCAATTTTAGAGTTTGTGATCACTGTTTCCGGTGCTTTTGGAACCGGAAGTCGTGGGACTGGTATAGCCAGAATGAATACGTTTGGCCGTGACGAGGTCTATCGACTGGAACTGATTTGAGCCCCTAGCAACCCTATTTTCCCGTGTTTCGCATCACTGCTCTGTATAACTGCTTGAAATGTTCAACACTCTTCAGCCTGCAATTCTGGAACCAGGCGTGGGATCCAGAAGAAATTCAGAAGTTTCGTATAGGACGAACTGAGTCGAATGGGCCTCTGGGCCTCGGTTCAGAAGTCGTTTTTACAGTGATTGCATAACCTTTCTATACAAGAAAAGCAAAAACTGTATAGAATAGAAAACAACAAGTTTATTTCGCGAAAAAATACCAAATTTTTCCGTTTTTTGCAGCTGGTTTAAAACTTGGAACACCCTTGCCAAAGCTTGTGAAAATCGATTGAGCCATCTTGGAGAAAAGTGAGTGGGCTCTGTTTTAGAGATTTTGATTCCTATTTCCGGTACTCTCGGAACCGGATTCGGGGGACTGGTATAACCAAAGTCACCCAGCAACTAACAAACAGTTTTGAGCCAAATTTAGACGAATTTTTCTCAATTTAGCATCGTTGCAGTAAAAGACGGCTTGAAATTTCAAACACTCATCATCCTGTATTTCCGGAATCGTAATTTCGTATAGAGCCGCAAAACCTTTCATTTAAATCCACGTGAGAGAAAATCGGTTGAATCAGCTCGTAGAAAAGCGGATGAGTTCCGTTTCGAAGGTTTTTGACCACTATACCGGGTACTTCCGGAACCGGATTCGATATATCCGATGTGAGTTTGTATGATCATAAACTGTGAAAAAAAATATTGAATTTGAAAATTGACTTTTTCAACTAGCCAATCTCTAACTTCGAAATCGGAAGTCAGATCTGCATGAAAAATTTTATATTGAGCAAGAGAGGCACGATATGAACTTTAAAAAGCACTAACTAGGCTAGAGACAAAACCTTCTTCTTCATGCAGAAAATTTTTTATCTGAATTTGGGTTATTTTTGACACAAATTCATTCACAATAATTCGGGCTTACATCGTATATTCGACAACATTCCCAAAACCAAAGTTATCAGCAATAATACTTTTGAACTTGGAAATCGGTCACTTTCTGGAAAAAATATGAGGATAGAAAAACGTTTTGTCGGTCATGTAACTTTTTCAACTATTTTCAATACTTGGCACAAATCTCCAAATAATTAGGAGACCGTGCCACTTGAGCGAACTAGTTTCCGATCAATGAAGCTACTATTAGAGCTTCCAAACGAGCCAATTTTTTATTAATCTTAGAGAAATTTATCCGTGTGAGTAGCAACAAAAAGTTTATTTGGTTGGTTACGCCACTTCTACCATTATATCTCCGGAACCGGAAATGACTGCTTTCCTTGTGTCATTTACTGGGTACAGCTTTTCCTTGCTTTGCGATCACAATTTTCCTGGTGTTAATGACTACTGTATCGATTGATTTTATTAATATTTTTTGGACAGTAACGACTACGATAGGCTAAAGATATGAAATTAAAATGCGGATTGAATATTCTAGACAGAATTGAATAGGCGGATTGATATTCTAGATAGAATCTGTTATAAATTTTAATCAGACGAACTAGATCGTTGAATCGTTGAAGAAATGAAATTAATTTTATCTTCTCATCGTGAAGGTCGAGTTTACGAGTATGGTCAAAAAGTAGGAGTGACATTATGGAACCAAGTCGAATTGACTTTTTCGTACAAGCACGCGTACAAGAACCGTTCGTTGTGACTTCTATAATGCGGTACCATGTGTAGTTTTCACTACTCTCTGCTACTTCATACTTTTTACAAAATTGAAAATTGTGTGATCTTAAATATATAAAAAAAATCGAAAGTATTTGTATTTATTAATTTCATCGTTTCACATTTCGATGCCAAAAAAATTTATGTTCCAATATTCCTAAAAATCATGATTGGGTAACGTTTTTTTTAATAATTGAATACACTTTTTAGATGCATGGTTATTTTTCACGGTTTGCAGTTCGATCCAGACACACTGTACTAAATAAGGGTCGAACTGATAATTAACAGCATGATTTCGGAGCCGCAAGAAAAATATAATATAATAATGTAATAGCATATAATAGAATCGAAAAAGTTATGATTTATGTATCCAGTCACAAGTACTGAGTAGCTTCGAATTATTTATAATAGTATATTGTTCGAACGTTCGAAAACTATTGCTAATACATAAAGCAACGTTCTTGCCGTAGTGTTGTTATACAAAGTATTACAATTTATTTCTCCAGACACGATACAACGAACATGCTTTCAAATGCTGTAACATAACATATGTCACAAAATTACATCGGTGAAAACATAAGAAACGATAGAATTGTAGTTGTTAGACAAAACTGCGGTTGTTGTTTCAATTCCGAAATGGATTTCAACGTGGGAATAGAATTTTATTGGTCGTTCACAGTCACTGGCGATTGGGTCGTACAAGGTTTATAATTTCATAGGACATTTGTTCCTTCGATGAGCCCTCGGAGAGTAGTCATTCGTTCACAGCTGTTACACATAATAATAATTACTTACCTTGGTTGCATTTGAGTACATATACATATGTTCTCTCATGATGAGGGAATATCCAATTGTACTCTGGCGTTCAATAAAAAAGATCCGTGTGAGTAGCAACAATCACTACTGTGATTTCTATCCGGCATATTCTCGTTAAGCAATTAACACAAAGAACAATAAACGATGACTCCTAATAAAGGTGCAATCAAGCTAACGACACGAAATTATTGCACTCGTGGTATGGAGAATATCGAATGAACACAAGAGATTTTTTATGTCCACTAGTATTGACTGTATTTACTGTTTTATACACATGTACATTTTTCTTGTAAAGTACAATTCATTTTCGCTTTTCCTAAATTTTTATTTGCACTCTTGGAACTGTTCATTCTTTTCAATGATAGTATAGCACAGGTTGTCTTCTCTATATTGGTGATAATTCATCTTTACTTTCAATGTTACGATTAAAATTGGAACAAATACTGTTACTCTAGCGATAATTGAAAATTGTGCATAATTTGAATGACTTGTGTTGGAAACTATGACCTTGCTATGCTGAATCTTCAACGTTTTACCTTATCGGCAAATAATTGAAGATACTGCTGAATGTTTATCTACATGAGATAGTACACTGTATCGTTCTTTGAAGTTCTTGGATATGAAATGGAGTTTTGTTATTGTTAATGTTCTGATGTAAATTGTAACCATCACACTTAGTCTGATTCCTAATTGCTGCCGTTCAAAGTTAACATTAGTTCTAGGATACAATTCAATTTAAGACGCGACATTTACGAACAAGTGTGTCTTGTAGTCTTCCATAGGTTCGCAGTGCTGCGATTGTTCGATGAAAACGCATTTTTAAGTTGAATTTGACTAACACGATTATCACTTGTAAATATTAAACATTTTTGGGGGCCAACGCAATCTAAATTGTACTCAAGTAGGTAGGCAAATTAAACATCAGTTGTAGTAGCTGGTTTCTGGTTTCCGGTAACTCTTATTACTTTTCGTTCATGCTTGTCGTGTCGGTTTCATCTGTCAGCTACAAAAAAATAGTATACAGAATCGGCATAAGTAAATATATCGAAAATTTCAAATATTATATCTTAGTGGTTAATGCCTTTTCTTAAAAATGTTTGTAATCAAATGGCGTTTCTTTGGATGAGAAAGGTTATGTGAAATGTTGATACACGATTCACACAGGGAAAACTATTGAAAAAATTAGGGTAATTAAAATGAATTATTTTGATGATAACGTTTGCATTGAAAAATGGATGATGATAAAAAAAGCTAAGTCAGATAATTGCTTTTGATAAATCTCCCGTGGAAGGTAATTATCTAAGCTTACTTGCAAAATAATCTACGGCCTTGCAAATGGCCTTTCGGTAGTTAACCGGAACAGTCACCATGGCGGACGAAAATATGCGTGTAGGCATGTTTTGAGTTCTTTCTTCGTTTTATTTATCAATTTCTCCTCAGTTTGTTTGCTTTTTACATCTACCCGAGTTGAGCTGTTAAATTTTGTCTGCTGACTCATTGATGCAAACGTTATAGAGACATTCTATTTTTCTGCAACTAATGTTTTGTTTTTAAACATCCAATATTTTTAGAAACAACTATATTCTAGTTTAAAGACAGCATATTTTGTTTGAATTTTCGATATCTCGGTTTGAAATAACTTTTTTTAGTTTGATTGGGAGTTAATCATTTTGTTGTTTAAAACAATCGAGATTTTTCTGCGTGTTGCTTTGGCTGGAGTCTAACTTATATATTTGAATTAAAAAATGATTGCTGAAAAATTACTCTTCTTTTGGTCGAGTACCATAAATTTTTCGAATTATAAGTAAGGTGTCTTCGAAAAAGAAGACATCAATTTATTTGTGTGTAAGTTTTGTAAAAATATTTTTAATATAAGGTGTCATTAAAAGGTTATGATTGTTTTATTGTCTATAACTAGGCAACCTTCAAATATTAATATTCAATAGATGACAGATCGGAAAGAGTAAGTCCTGTACGGTTTCAGAAAGGCTATGACACATTGAAAGTTTAAAAAGTAAATTGAGAAGGAGTAATCTTTGTAACTAATTTAAATTAGTATTTGAAGTATCTTATAAAAAATGAAACAGTTCCTGCTCGCATTCTTATCCAACATAGTCAAACATTGCTTACGGTGGCAGAGTTGCCATATCTAAATTTGTGTTCCATCTTGAAAAATGTGTGTTCAATCTGTGTTGCATATTCTCGATTATAGTCTATGATAATCTGTGAGGATATTTTTGAAAGTTGGCCATTTCTATGAAATATTCCTCAAAATGTGTAGAAACTGTGAATTTTGATCAAAACTGTGATCTGTGTAGCGAAATAGGAAAAGAAACGTGGTTTTACAGAAAAATCAGTGAATATGGTAACACTGTGCAGTGGAGAATACTAAAACTGAGACAATATAGTGTATTGAGCAATAGTGTTTCCGAAATGAGCTAGCTTGATCTGAAAAAGCCTGAAATTTAAAGCACTGTATAATAATAACAAAATCCAGTAAGAAATTTTTACATTGATTTTAATTAACGGATCTGTTTAGCTGACGATCTTTAAATTACATAGCTTTTAAACGCCGTAACGTGTCAACATACCAAATTCAGTAATATGATGGTAAAATGGAAATGTGATACATGAAAACTACAGTCTAAAATAAGCTTAACAATTTGAAATATTTTATAATAAAAAAAAAGATTCGATTAAGTTAGAATAAATGTGATTTTAAGATACAGTGTTACACCTTTGTTTGTTGTATCATGGCATAGCTATCAACAGAAAAAATCAATTGGTTGACAACCGATCAAACCAACAGGTGCAAATTTATAAACCACAAATAATTTTGCCGAATCGTTCCAAGACATTCTTACATTTGGAATCCGTTCCAAGACATTCTTACATTTGCATGCTTTGGATTGTCCAGTTTAATTCAAATATGCATCGTCTTGTTCTATTACTTCTTGGGTAGCTTCATATTGTCTCTTTCATAGTAGTATTGGAACTTATTTCTCTTGATGGCGATTTCTAATTGCTAAAAAAGTTTTGCAATTCATAAAAAGACGGTAATCGCTGGGTGTCAGATTTGGAATGTTAAATGTAAAAATGAAAAAATTTTTCCCAATATAACTTCAAAAGCTCCGGGAGAGTGCCTGTATCAGAAATGTCAGTTAATAATGCGGCAAATTTGCTGGAAGTGTCAATTCATTTCTTTGCTTTAAAAAAAAGGTCTATCGAATTGTAATTGAAGTTTATAGGGAACATGTGATTTAGATGTGAGGATTTCTGTGTGAAAAACAAATATCACTCAGGCCAATCAAAAATTTCAATTATGATCATGGCATCCGAGAAGTCGCAGTTGGATTTTTCAAACTTTGCAAACTCGGCCAGATGATTTCGGCTTCTGTTATCACATTCATCAGTAATATTGGTAGGGCAGAGTGGGGTATTTCGAAACACATTTTGATTCTAATAATTGACTCGTAATCGTAATTTTTCAAAACTTTGGTTAAACTAGAAGCAAAATGTAACGTTTAAGTAGATGCAAATTTTTTAAATTTTAATTTATTGCAAAGTTAAGAGAGTTATAAAAAACATTTGTCATCCGTATCAATCGTGGAGAATTCCGAATCAAAACTTAATTGGGGAGAATTCCGAGCAAACATTAATAAAAAATTAACAAATATTGATGTAAAATGTTCATTTACGACGTCTCAATATGACTGACAATTTATCATTTCAACGAAAAATAAAATCGAAAGCTTATCGGTTTTGCACCCACTGTAGAAAATGATTGCAACATATCGAACATCTTTTTTTATGGCAGTGGTCGAACCGAATTAGGCTTCTCCATATAATTATGGATCGCATTATTATAGAACAGAACCGTTGACAACTGTTTTTGGAGGTTTCTTATTCACTTTATTGTAGTGTTTCAACATGTTTTGCAATGTGAGGCAGAATTAAAAAAAAATAATCCATTTTGAAAACCACCCGTAACTACTGTATTTTTTCGATAATTCATTTGCATGAACAAACATTCAGGAGCATAAAATGCATAATCTGCTTTGCAAATAACAAATACTTAGTGGTTCAGTGTTCTTCACTAAAAGCATTTGAGATTTCACACATTTTTTTTAAAATAATTATTTATTGGAATATGAGTTAAAATTAAATTATTAAGAATTAAATTGGGTGTTCAGCCACAAGTGGTGACTTTTCAGCCCTATTATATATATGATTTGGTTATTACCATGAGGACATTATTTGCTTCCGCAATTCTGAGATTTTTGTGTAGGGAAAATTCTAAACCTACTTGTATTGTGTAATGGGGAAAAGGAACTTATATACTAACTTACTAACTAATACAGAGAGCGAATCGATTCAATTGAAGATTGCATCGATTTTTGTCGGAATTTGCTTATAATATTATGTGACATTACATCTAATGGTTCTATATTTGTGAGTCTGTGTAACTCATTTGTACTAAACCAGGGAGGACGCTTCAAAATCATTTTCTGAATTTTATTCTGAGTCCTTTGAAGCGTTTTCTTCTTGGTGGAGCAACAACTTGACCAAATTGGTACTGCATAAAACATGGCTGGTCAGAAAATTTGTTTATAAATTAACAATTTTTTTTTAGACAGAGCTTAGAATTTTTGTTGATAAGAGGATATTTACATTTAATATATTTATTACACTTTGCCTAGATTCCTTCAATGTGATCCTTGAAAGTGAGTTTTTTGTCATACGTTAAACCTAAGTATTTAGCTTGATCAGACCATGTCAATTCCAAGCCATTCAATTTGAGAATGTGATTAATATATTGCTTGGTTTAAGAAAAAAAGCTCTTGGCTTATGAGGAAAGATAATTAATTGCGTTTTTGCTGCATTTGGTTTGATTTTCCATTTTGACAGATAATCACTGAAAATATTTAAACTTCTTTGTAGGCGACTGCAGATCACTCTTAGATTTCTACCTGTGGCTAACAGACTTGTGTCGTCACAGAATAGCGATTTCTGACAACCAACGGGTAGATTTGGAAGATCAGAAGTAAAAATATTATACAAGATTGGAGCTAAGCTCGAACCCTGCGGAACACCTGCTCGTACGGGTAGCAATTCATATTTACAATTCTGATAGCTAACCTGAAGACTACGATCAGTTAAATAATTCTGAATCATTTTGATCAAATAAATAGGAAACTGGAAATCAGACATTTTTGCTATTAAACCTTTGTGCCAAACACTGTCGAATGCTTTTTCTATGTCTAGAAGAGCAACTCCAGTGGATAACCCAGAAGATTTATTTGCTTTTATCATGTTCGTTACTCTGACAAGTTGATGAGTAGTTGAATGTTCATGACGAAATCCAAACTGCTCTGATAAAAAAAATTGAATTCTCATTTATATGAGACATGATTCTCAACAAGATAATTTTTTCAAAAAGTTTACTGATAGAAGAAAGTAAGCTAATTGGTCGATAACTTGATGTTTCTGCTGGATATTGATCAGGTTTCAGGATAGGAATTACTTTAGCGTTTTTCCATCTTTTTGGGAAGTAAGCTAATAGAGATTTCACACATGCTATGTTCTATAAGATGGCTTTCAATGCGACTCAGAACTCAATTCCACTCAAATTTTGTGTGTGTAAATAATATTGATACACAAAATGGCACCTGCTCGGTTTCAAGCAAAAATGTTGCAGAGCTAATTTATTTTCAAAAACACAAAAAACACTTGAAAACTCCAGTCACTTGATTATCATAGAGAGCACAAAATACGTCTGATCGAATAAGATGTATATAAAACATTGAAGATGTTTCGTAATGATCAATGTCAGATAACGATCGATGTGACTAATGGTTCGAAATTTCCTACACTCCCCTACAACCATTTTAGTTTGCTGATTGGTGAATTGTATGTAAAATACAAGCTATGATGGTATATAACATCCAAACTCATCTTATGGTGCAGTTTTGTGCCAGAATTCCATCATTGAACTGTCATACAACAAGAGTAGTGAATCTTATAGAAGGGATATTGATTTTGCATACGTTTTATCTAACGACATGGGATGTGATTTCATCGCCGAAAGCATTTTCATCCACTTAGCTAGCATCGCTTGCAAGTGATTGGCTTTTCACTACTTATTTCCACTCACATATGGATGCGTGTGTTGTGAACACCCGTACCTACAATATTGTTTGTACAACGAGTAAAAGGGTAATCCTCCTACTTCATCCGGATTGTGTCAATTTACGGCTAGCTTATGGTGCACATTTAACGCCTGCGATAATTGCCTAAGGAAGACCACATGTGTACTGTGTAGGCGTTCATGTGTTCCAAAACAATTTAACCGAACTAATAAACGTTTTTGTGCTGCAGCGTAGCTAATCCATAAGAAACGTTTTTCAGTTGAAACATAATTGTAGACATAGCTACATATTTGCAAGGTCTGGTTGAACATAAATGCTGCTACTTTTTGGTTGATTTTGTATCAAAGGTTGGACCACAATGCCCTGTAATGGTTCTTACATTCTTTCTGGCGAACCTTAAATGAACCAGTATGAAATGCAATTTGTGAACAGTGTTAGAATTCCGAACTTTCGTTTATGTTCTTGCTTTGACCTTTAAAATTTCATGAAAATAATAGAACCGTTAGCGGACACGTTTTGACAATCACAAATAGAAATAAAATGAAGACTCTATTGCAAAGCAGACCTTAAATTACGATTACACTTTGTATCGGTACCACCCTACGCAGATTACATGATATTTAATTCTTTGCAAATGTTTGAATATCCGCCCATATTTCGTTGGTAATTAACAGCTGAAATGATTAAATATGTCCTCAGTAAATAACGTAGCAAATGAAAATAACCCAAATGAAAATAAAAACAGATATCATGGTCCGTACAAAAGAACAAAGGTTACTAGGTATCTTCCAAATCTTATGCCAAATATGTAGGAGCATGTATAATTAAATCATGGATTTTGTTGCGGAAA
The DNA here is from genome assembly GCF_030247185.1 of Malaya genurostris. Taxonomy (NCBI): domain Eukaryota; kingdom Metazoa; phylum Arthropoda; class Insecta; order Diptera; family Culicidae; genus Malaya; species Malaya genurostris. Next base: position 195,286,316 of record NC_080571.1, on the reverse strand, counting down.
TATGTTAATCATATTGTTATGTAGTTCGTGTTATACATCAGTGATGGCATTTCACCAGAGCGATACACGCTGGTGTAAGATTCTTGTCTACACAGGGGATGCAAGAAGCGAAAATCACACAAAAAGGAAAGCGCACTTCTTCTCAGTGTCGAATAGACAGAATTTGAGTGTGTGTTTGTGGTTAAAGCAGCTGGCGCGAGTGAAACACGCTCTCGCTTAAATACACCTTAATGACCACTGGTGCGTGCTAGTGAACGAACGCTTCTGTGATTTAATTTTTAAATTTATAGAAAGTAACGATGGCCTTACTATGACAATCTTTTTCGCAGAAAGAAAAAAACTAAATTTTAACGATAAATTGCGCTTTTGCTGAATATGCGTGCCCCACGCTTCTCTTATGCGAGCCGTACACCAGAGTCCTCACCGGCGTGCACACTTCGGAGAAAATATCTTCATCCACCTCAGAGAACTTCAGAGCTCTACTCTAGCAATTTTGTGTGGTGCATCCAAACCTCCATTTACGTAATAATCGGGACTTCGTTAATCGAATTATAACATAAAAAAAGTTTACGTTATTTGGAATTTTCAACGTAAAAAAAGTTTTCCCTATGTATGTATATTATTGGATATGTATAATGTAATGGATAACTATGGAACGAAAATTAATAGTATTTGCAGGAAGAGGTTGTTCTAAGTCGCATCAATTTCCTAGATGGCGACTTCCGGTTCATCGATATTCGTTACAAACCATCAGAATATGAGTATTTTCGGAACGGGTTTGATGAGTACATGTTGAAAAACGAAGTTTGATGTGGTTCTGAATTCCAAAATGGCGACTTCCGGTTTATTGATATTTCTTGAAAACCTTTACAATATGGGTATTTTCGGAACGGGTTTGATGAGTACATGTTGAAGAAAGATGTTTGAGGTGGTTCTGAATTCCAAGATGGCGACTTTCGGTTTATTGATATTCCTTGAAAACCTTTACAATATGGGCAATTTCGGAACGGGTTTGATGAGTACATTTTTTTTATTCAATATTACAATATATTTTTAGGCACACTGCTTAAGCTCTAAGATGCCAAGGTTATTTTCTAATCTTAATTAACGACTAACTTAAAACTAGAATAGTATCATTAGAATATGTGATCTTAGCTTCTCGAGAATCCAGCGTTCAGCTGGCGATCGGCAGTGGTCGATGAATTCAATATCTCACGAGTCTTCCAGATGGCGTTGGTAAATATTTAGCGCTGGCCGCATCCTTCGGTCCGTGTGGGTCCGCGGGATGATGAGTACATGTTGGAAAACGATGTTTGAGGTGGTTCTGAATTACAAGATGGCGACTTTCGGTTTATTGATATTCCTTGAAAACCTTTACAATATGGGTATTTTCGGAACGGGTTTTATGAGTACATGTTGGAAAACGATGTTTGAGGTGGTTCTGAATTCCAAGATGGTTTATTGATATTTCTTGAAAACCCTTAAAATATGTGTCGATACTATTCGAACTGCTAGAACACCTTCACATTATGCATATTTTCAGAGCGGTTCAGAACATTTTTGAAGCAGTAGTGTAATATCTGCGTCAGATCAAAATTATAGCCGGATTTAGCCAACAAAATACTAAAATACCAGTCAAATCATATTATCAAGACGTATGAAACTGCTGAACAAGTGCCATAAATAAGGCGAAATTCTACGTATAAGGAACTAAAGCAGAATTCAGAACCACCTCAAACATCGTTTCCAACATCTACTCTTCAAATCCGTTATTGTAGGGAGTTTGAGGAATATTGTAAGGGGTTTTGAGTACAGCTAATATACCGGAAATCGCCATCTTGGAATTCAGAACCACCTCAAACATCGCTTTCCGACATGTATACATTAAACCCGTTTCTAAAATACCCATATTGTAATGCTTTTTAAGGGATATCAATAAACCGGAAGTCGCCATTTTGGAATAGCCACCTCAAACATCGTTTTCCAACATCTATTCATCAAACCCCATTCGAAAATACCCATATTGTAAAAACAACTCATATTGTAGTAATTTCCTTGGAATATAAATGAGCTGGAAAAGATTTTCCTTGTATGCGAAAACCTTTCGTAAGGTTCGTAAAAAAAAATACATTATTTGGGATTTTGTTCGTAAAAAGAGTTACGTAAAAAAAGGTAACGTAAAAAAAGTTTACGTAAATGGAGGTTTGGGCGTATACTGCTAGAGTTGAAAGAGAATAAACATTCGCTCTCATGATGCGTGCACACTTCATATAACAGTGGTGTATTTGTGTGAAAGAGAAGAGTTTTCGTTAAAGTTGTCAGTGCGAGGGGAGAAATTATACTTGCTCTTCGTCACACAGAGGAGATGACATCTCTGTTATACATCAATACCATGTAAAATCGAACGGATTTAACAGGTTGAAACGCAACCCTGTGATTAAGCAGAGCTTCATGATGTGCGCATAACACATGGATCAATAAGTCCCGAGACTAACAATGGCAACAACATTTTTTTTTATTCATCAAAATAATCACCTTTCAGAGTGTTACAATGATTCCAACGTTTTTCCAATTTTTCAATACCATGTTTATAAAAAAAATTATCTTTCGCTTCAAAATAAGTTTCAGTTTCAGCGATGACCCAAATCTTTTTCCCTGGAGCATTTTTTTACGATCAGCAAAGAGCCAGTAGTCACTGTGGGCTAAATCTGGCGAGTATGGGGTGTGGGGAAGCAGATCAAAGCCCAATTCGTTCAATTTCGCCATTATTTTCATCGACTTGTGGCAGGGTGCATTGTCTCAATCGCGAAACCCACTTGGAAAAAACCATTTTCATGCTCAATTTTTCATGAAGGATAATAAGTACACTTCCATATGATATCTGTGTCATCTCAGCAATCTCACGGAGCTTCACTTTACGATCTTTCATTATAATTTTTATTACTTCACTCACATTTTCCGGTGTAACGGCTTCCACAGGTCTACCCGAGCGTTCCGCGTCATTTGTGTCGGTACGACCACGTTTAAACTTGGCGAACCACCGACAAATCGTTGCTTTTGATGGACAAGAGTCCGGATAACATTTTTCAATCCATTGTTTCGCTTGCACGATGTTTTTACCCATTAAAAAACAATGTTTTATCAAAACACGAAACTCGGGTTTTTCCATTTTTTAAACAAACTACAAAACGACTTTACTCCAACCTCGATAACTCAGCTGGTTTCTGGTCGGATCGACTTAAAATTTTAAACCCGTTTCAAGCAAAGGTTAGTACTCTAGAAAGACGTGGTTACTGGTTCACTACGAGCGCCATCTCTGCTTTAGTCTCGGGACTTATTGATCCATGTGTTATGTAACTGGGAATTTTCTGAATTGTATTAGTTGTATTATGAAAATATGTAATGCCTTTCGCAATATACATTTTATGTAGTATGTGTCCAATGTACATATTAAAGCATCACTGCCAACGGCAGTACAACTTGGCATAGCGGAGAAAGGCCGGCTAAAAATTAATAAGGTTGCTGCCATTGATCAACAACCATGCGAGCTATCAAAATACAATGATGATGCACTGGTGAGAGCGCCGCACTACATTATTACCAAGATCTGGGAAGACGAGATTTTACCAAAGCAGTGGATGGAAGGAACCGTACACGAAAAGAATGATAAGCTGGATTGCTGCAACTACAGCGCGATCACTCTACTTAACATCGTCTACAATGAACTCTCCCAAACCCTGCGATATCAATTTGTGTCACTACGATTCAGGAGTTCGCTATCTGTTGCAAATGCGCCGCGAATGTAATATGCTCACACCTCACATGCTCATTGATTTATAACCACCTACGACACAATCGATCGAGACCTATCGAGCTATTGAAAATGATGCACGACTACGGATTTCCGGACAAACTTATACGGCCATGGCTACGATGTACTGAGTTTGAGTATTGTGGAAAAACTCGACTCCGTTTGAATTTCGCAGAGGGTCATGATAAGATTATAGCTTTACCTGTCTACTGAGAATTGCTTTGAAGAGTGTGATGTGTGAGGGAATAGGAACCGAGTACAAGTATAAATTGGCTACTAAGTCGCATGAAGTCGACTATCTGCAAAATTCTGATTAAACTGGAAGTTCTCTTCAGGCAAGAGTACTATGTCAAGCTTGTGGAGGATCAAGACTGTTGTTTGGCGGACCAATGGTCATGGTTGGGCGGTTACGGTGGATCGGGCATGCTGCTAAGGAGTGTATCGAAAATAAGCTATCCACATACATTTGTGTTGTACGCATGCATTTGTGATGGTTTTTTATGCTCAGATCGCAGCATGCTGTGCGTTTGGCTGTCAGCTTTCGATTCTGCGTTTTCAAAATGTCGCGTATTGAAAAGGAAGTGGAAATTAAAGTTCTGGACACATGGCTAAGTGAGAAAGGTATTACTATGCGAAAATTGGCGAAGCGGTTTGGAATTCATCATGCCAGTGTTAAAAACATAATTAATAAGTTTGAGGAACATTATTCTTAGGATGAGCTGCCAGGAAGAGGCAGAAATCCCGGTTCTTCCAACCCGAAACTGGACCAGAAAGTTGTATCTCTAATCATGAAGAACAAATCAATGTCAATACGTGATTTTGCCAAAACAGCAAGAACGAGTGTCGGAATGGTCCAGCGTATCAAGAGGCGGAATCACCTAAAGACCTACAAGAAGCAGAAAATCTCGGAACAAAGTGTAAAACAGAAGAAGCGAGCAGCAACAAGGGCCCGGAAATTGTATTCGCGTCTTTTGCGGGGTCCGGATGCATGCGTTTTGATGGACGATGAGACTTATGCAAAAGAAGACTCAAAAACCCTTCCAGGTCCACAATACTTTACTGTCGTCGTTGGGGAGGATGTGAGCGATGCGGACAGGTCGATTCAAGTGGAGAAACTCGGTCGAAAGGTACTGGTATGGTAAGCAATATGTTCCTGTCAACCATTTTTAACACTACCGGAACTATAAATGCAGAAATCTATCGATCTGAGTGTTTCCAGAAGAGATTGCTGCCTTAATATAAGAAGCATAGTACACCTCCACTGTTTTGACTGGATTTGGCGTCGGCTTACTATGCCAAAACCACTCTCAATTGGCTTGCGGAAAAGGGTATGCATTTCGTTGAGAAAAATATCAATCCACCAAATTGGCCTCAGCTTCGACCCATCGAACGTTACTGGCAATCGTGAAGAGGGTCTTCAAGAAGACTGGTTAGGCAGCTGGGAACATGCAGGAGTTCAAAAAAATTTGGGCTCAAGCGTCCAAAACATGCAACACTTGTCCGGAACTTGATGAAGAGCCTTCGATCAAAAGTTCGAAAACTCGTGAACTTAAATTTCATCCGATTTTCTTTATGCTCAAGTTTAACCTCGTACAATAAAGGATGAATTTTTAGTTTGAATAAAATATCGTTTTTTGTCATAATTTGAAAGAAAAATTTGAATAATGATATGTGAGTTTGATATGTGTTGAATATGCATATGAATTCAATACATCGATTTTATTGCCGTAGACGCTGGTTTATGAAGAATTACAATTTTTTCACAGATCAAGACAATCAATTCATGATAGCATTTAGTCAAGCCATTCTAATGGCGGATATCCCCAATAGGTGTGCAGGAGAGCCCGCCTAGTTTCCAAGAAATGTTATCAACAATTCCTCCAATTATATGATAATATTATGCACCTTGTATATAATTTAATATTTTTATCCGTTTTATTTTGTTTACCAATTTGCTTGAGTTTTCAGCATCTGTTACCTCGAAGAGTTTGCTATTCTTTTACCTAGTTTTGTTTTGTTCTCTCTTGTCTGTTTGTTTTCTATAATGAACGAGAAAAAAGAAACAAACAGGTTGTCCCAATGATTTATTTTGTTACTCATGATTCATTTTGTCAGAAGTAGCTAAAACTTCGAAAATTTACATACTGCTCAGAGGTTACACTCGTATTTAGAATTTAGTTGATTTTAAATGTTAGATCGATGACATTTGCAAATCACTTGGAAATTTTCGAATAGCATATTGAAAAAAAAAATATATACACATTGACTGAATTACATGTGATTTTATGAAAACATTTGATTTCTTTGAAGCCAAAATGCGAATAAAAATCTGAGAACTTATCACTAGTATCAATATGAATGATTTAAAATTAAAAAAAAACCTAGGTTACCGCGATAGATACTAATACCGTTTTCGTTTTTGAACCTACACTCGGCCGACTCTGACTCCGAGTAAAACGAACACGTGATACACGCCCTAAACGACAACTCATAAACAAAAAGAAAAAATAAACAAACCCGCATGGATGTCGTGGTGCGAACCGTGAAAATTTTCAGAACGAAACTACGCGATTGCAGTCCGATCTAGAGCGACCCCAGGTTGCTAAAACGAACATGTCAAAAGTTGTTTGGGTCACTCTGGGCCAGCTCTCGGGCTGCTCCCAATAAACGAAAACGGTATAAGTTTTTCAACAATTATTGCGATTCATAGACCTTTTTACAGTAGAAAATTATCCAAATCTGTTCAGTACCAACGATCGGTAATGAATTAGCTAAAGCTATTCCTGTAAACTCATCTTTTTGTCCAATAAGTAACGTTCGTCGTGTTTGTGATTCTATTTTTCTACGTCCTTCATCTGTAAATGAAGTGATACTGTTAATACAAGGTTTGGATAATAAGAAGAGTAACGGCCCTGATAACGTCTCTGTCAGTGTACTAAAACATAATTCATTTGCATTCGCAAAAATACTCTCTCAGTGCTTTAACGTAATTATTCAGACCGGTTACTACCCTGATTGCCTCAAGGTGGCTAAAGTCATTCCTGTGTTCAAATCGGGTGACCGTTGTGATTGTAATAATTACCGTCCTATATCTACATTGTCCGTATTCAACAAAATATTTGAAAAACTTCTAGTCACTAGACTTATCGAATTCCTAAGTAAGCATAATATCCTCTTTAGATTCCAATATGGCTTCAGACAAGGTTCTAGCACCCAAACCGCTATAATTGAATTAGTTGACGAAATTATAAGCGAGATCGATAGTAAAAATATAGTTGGTGCATTATTTTTAGACCTTAAAAAAGCTTTTGACACATTAGATCATAGTATACTTTTGGACAAACTCGATTGCTATGGGATCAGGGGCATTGCTAATTCAATTATCCGTAGTTACTTGACTAATAGAAAACAATTTGTATCCATCGAAAGTGACAGTAGCAACCTTGCTCCAATAAACATTGGTGTTCCACAAGGAAGTAATATTGGTCCACTATTGTTTCTTTTATATATTAATGATATAGGTAATTTACATCTTAAAGGAACTCCACGACTATTCACCGACGACACAGCTCTGTTCTATCCCGACAGTGACATCAATGCTATTATTAACTCAATGGAAAGTGATTTAAGAACTCTTGATCAATATTTCAATGCGAACTTATTATCATTAAATGCCACAAAGACTAAGTATATGATTTTCCGTTCCACAAGGAAAATTATACCAACGCATAATCATCCCCAGCTTGGACACAATATTATTGAAAAAGTTGACTATTTCAAGTATCTGGGCATATATTTCGACCCCACATTAACCTGGGCTCACCACATAAAGTTTGTTGCCAAGCACGTGGCGTCGTACTGCGGTGTTTTATGGAGAGTCAAGTCCTTTGTTCCCCAGCGTGTGCAGTTAAATTTTTATTTTGCTTACATCCATTCACAGCTCAACTACTTGGTATCGGTGTGGGGGCGAGCCGCTAGTTCTTATCTGAAGAAACTCCAAACTCTACAAAACAGATGCCTAAAAATCATTTTCAATAAACCCTTACTATTCTCGAGTATATTGTTATACTCTGACAGAAACCATAATGTTTTACCAATAACATACTTATGTGATGTCCAAACGTTGCTATTCATCCATGATAATTTGTATAAATCCACAGTACACCATAACCTACAGTTCCCAACTATATCCCATTCTAGAACAACACGCCGTAGTAACAATTTGTTTCGTGTTCGAGCAGCTACAAGCCTTGGTCAAAGACGGATCCTTTTTGTTGGTCCAACTAAATATAATGCACTTCCGCCTGACATGCGAGGAATAAGCAATCGTGCCACATTTGCGGCTAGACTAAAGTACCATTTTAAGCACAGACTGAACGAGATATTTAGCTAATTTAGTTTTTTGTTTTATAATGTAATGTATTTATCGTCAACAGTATTTCATATTAATAACTAATTACCTAAAATATTTGTACTTTCTTTCCAACATAGCGTAGTAATTAAATTGTGGATCCCTTAAAAGGAAATCTTTTCCACTGGGATTCCACTTTAATAAATTGCACATCAAACCATGAATAAATAGAATCTCAGCGGACTTTGTATCAAAATTAAATTTGTATTTCTAGTATTATTATTGCCAGTGTCTATTTGTTTCTTGTTTTTCCGCTGAGACTAGTTGCGTCCACTACCAGGGGGCTTCAAATTGAAGCTTTTTGGTGTGGGGGAGTGTGGTGGGTATATGAAAAAAAAAAAAAAAAATAAAAATAAAAAAAAAAAAAAAATAAAAAAAAAAAAATTAGTTTAGATTATTCTGTAAAAAAATCAGAATGATTCATTGACTTTAGCGGTCGGGAGTCTTTTTTCTGAAGGAAGAATTTCATAGCTGAAAACGTCGTCTTTCAACTTGTTCATTGAATATCTCGCCTTCAAAAGCATGGATAAAAAATCTATCCTGACAATGTCTAGATTAGTGCATAAAAACATATATGTTGTCGTGATGAAAATGAAGTGAATGTTATTTTTGTGAAGGTAAGTCGATTTCTATGCAAGCGCCATTCCAGTTTTCTGGTAACGTAACGAAACATGAGAGTCAAGAGCGAGTTGCGCTGCGGTAACTTCGCGCGTGCGGTTCGTGATTGAAACATTTTCTGCTCTGGAAGTATTAATATCTCCTCTCTAAAACTCTCCCAGAATTTTGTTTGACTAAAGGATACTTTTTTAACTAAAATAAGTTAAGCCCAAGTTTGATTTTTTTCATTCGTTTATCAACTTTTAACTTTTTTCATTAAATCAACAATAAGTTGATGATGAGTCGAAGACGAATGAACGATAAGGTTGTTTTTTTTGGAATCTTTTATATGAAATCAAAGGAAAAGTCACACATTTGATGCCGTGAACGAATTTTTGTATTTTTATTAGATTTTTCTGTACTGGCTGTTGAAAATGGTTTTTTTTTGTGAACGCGAAACTCCAAAGAATTATTTTTCTAAAATTCCACGTATCATATACAGATAAAAAAAAACTTAACGAATATTATATTCCAGACTATTTAAGTGAAAAAAAAAGATGGAAAATTTGTTAGTGGAATTCCTCATATATATATATATATATATATATATATATATATATATATATATATATATATATATATATATATATATATATATATATATATATATATATATATATATATATATATATATATATATATATAAGGAAAATTGAGCTTTAGTTTGCCTGTGGCATATGATAGTAGGTAATCATTAAATAAATTAAATGGTTTTTATGTTTCAAATATTTGATTGAATTATTCACATTGGAAATCTTTGTTAATAGACATCACTTTATTATTCGTTTGTAGTTTCTTGGATACATTATCTGAAGCTTTGTGTTAGGACCTTGTAGTACTCTCAGAAAGTGGTCATTTATAAATTTGAATTTTTTACTAAAATTAAATATTAATCCACGATAAACATCAACTGTTCGTAACTTACCTCAGCAGGATCGTCAGCATGTTCGTTTCGTGAAGCCGGCGAAGATCCAGGAGCAGCTTTGGCAATTTGGTCACCATCAAGCTGATGTTCGTTGAACACAGCCCAGGTGGGATCACTTCTACCAAATCGAAGTCGTAGTTGAGGCGCTCGAATGGACTTTTGTTGCATAATATCATTTGCGGGGAACTGTTGAATACGGATAGAGATTTACGAGATATGTTCAAAACCCGAAAAAAAGTATTTACCATTCCTCTTGAGCGGCCCCAACGAAATCGTTTTGATGGTTCACGTCTATCATAGGACATTAGATCATTCTCATCGACATCCTCCCCCGTTGGCAACATCGGATCTTGTCGACCGAAACGTAGTCGAAGCTGTGGTGCGCGTATCGGTCTTGAATCCATCATGTCATCTTCCTGCGTGATTATTTGAAGAATAAAATAATGATTAATTAATATTAAATGTTGTTTGAATTTCAGAAAATTTCCAAAATAAAGCTTTTCGTGCTCTCAGAAGGCTTAGATAGACTAGGGGCAACTAGGAGATTGTTAGTAAGTCACGTAGATGGGAGACTGAGGCCCAAAAATCACACACTTTCGTCGATTATTTAGATATGGGGCATTCCACGCAAAACCAGCCACCCAATTTTTTTTGCATCTAACTATTTTTTTTTGGTAAAGAACTCGAAAATATTCGACACTTATTTTTTTATTTCAATATGGTACGTGAAATTTTCGAGATATGATTTTTTGAAATTGCGCGTTTTCAAAAAAGAGCCTTTTTTCAACAGCCTATACTGTAAAATCTAATAAAGATACAAAGATTCGTCCAAGACATGAAATGTGCGTCTTTTCCTTAGCTTTCAAATGAGTGATTCCATAAAACAACCTTTAAAGTTAATATAATGAAAAAAATTAAAAATTAAAAATTTCAAACTTGGGTCTAATTTTTTTTCTTTTTTTGTTGAAAAAAGAAGCCTTAGGGGTTTAACTCAATCTTGGCAAAGTTTTAGAGTAAAAAGATCGGATCAGTGAAATTTTCAATTACGACCCGCATGCGCGGAGCGTACCGCAGCGCAATTCGCTCGGATACGGGCTTAAAAGGCTATCCGCATTATGCCGGTCGGACCGATCCGAGCTCTCCGGCGTTGACTTTTTTTTCTGCTTCGGCTAAGGCTGAGCTGCTCATGCATTCTTTCACTGCTCGAAAACAAACTTCATATTTTCAAAATGTGAAAATAATTTGAAGAGTGACGCTTATTTGAAAGCTAAGGAAAAGACGCACATTTCATGTCTTGGACGAATTTTTGTATCTTTATTAGATTTTACAGCATAGGCTATTGAGAAAAGGCTCTTTTTTGAAAACGCAAAATTTAAAAATATCATATCTCGAAAATTTGACGTACCACATTGAAATAAAAAAATACGTATCGAATATTTTCGAGTTCTTTACCAAAAAAAAAATAGATGAAACAAAAAAATTTTTGGGTGGCTGATTTTGCGTGGAATGCCCCGTATACTTTCATTAGAGAAAGAATATTCGTTTTATCAATGACTATTTGTATAGAGGGCCAAAACGCTAAAGAAATGAAAAATAAAAAAAGATTAATATCTCTTGTGAAGCTACTGCTCTTTTTGATCACACCGTGATATAATAATTTCAAGAGTTTCGTTGTGTCAAAACTATATAAAATGCAAGATCAAATATATCAAACTATATCAAATAGCAAGAGCTAAACATTTATCTTATTATCACCCTACGTGCACTGCACATTTTCAGAAAGGTGAAGGTTTTGTTCATCGGTGAATTTTTCCATCATGTATTGTGCAAAGGGTTGAGATGTAACTATGAAAATTAATTTCCCAAAAATCTTCTGTTCGAAAATCATATCAGATTATTCAATGTGCGAACTTTTTCCTAAATATTATCGAGGAGAATGTTCGTTAGTGAACTTTTCGCAATCGATTTTTTGCCATGTGAGATCAGTTTCACTGAGAATCACGTTTGCAAAAAGTCAGTATTGAACTATTCTTTAAAAAAATCATTGGCGAAAAATTTAGATGTGATTTTAGAAATTTTAATTTTTTTCAACATTAGCCACAGGGATTAATACGGGGCCCTTACATTTGAATGATTTAGCCCTTTCATTTTGAGTGACTGGGCCCTTACAGTTTGAGTGAGATTCTCTAGATGAGAAGGACATCCTGTCACTTAGCGCCGTACATGGTTTTAAGTATTAATAAGGCGACTGCCAGCGCACTTCGGAAAAGTGTTATGCTTATGTAGATTATCATGGTATACTTTTATTAGACTACCTCGAGAAGGGAAAAACCACTGACAGCAAGTATTAGCGTACATTATTGAAGCGATTGAAGGACGAAATCGCTTCGAAAGGCCTCACATGTAGTAAATAGAACCGTTTTTTCGAGAGAACTCCCTAGTATACGGCAGCATGACTAAAACCAACGGTTTAGGGTTTTAATTGCTTGCCCATACACCTTATTCGCCCGATTTTACTTTCTGGACTATTATCTATTCACTTGGTTTTTCTAACGTTAGGTATCCCCCTGTGAATGACGATTAATGGTTAAAACCGGAGTGAAATAAAATAACATTAATAATTATAATAATATAACCTATACATTGGAATAGGTTTGAGACACTTCAAAAAGATTTTTCCGATTGTTTACGAATTGGAATAAGGGAACCACGCAGTATTTTGGAATACATAATTCCAATTTAGGTCTCATATCATAATGTTCACACCTATCGGACAGAAAGGGTATAGGGAAAACTATGAAACCGTTCAATTGAATTTATTTTATCATTTGTGAAAATCTCATCCACAGCCGGTGGGATCACTTCTACCAAATCGCAGTTGTAGTTGAAGCGCTCGAATGGACTTCGAGGGGAACTGTTGGATACGGATAGGGATTCACGAGATATGTTCAAAACCCGACAAAAAAAGTATTTACCATTCCTCCTGAGCGGCCGAAACGAAATCGCTTTGATGGTGGTCTATAATAGGACATTAGATCATTTTCATCGACATCCTCCCCCGTTGGAAACATCGGATCTTGTCGACCGAACCGTAGTCGAAGCTGTGGTGCGCGTATCGGTCTTGAAACCATCATGTCATCTTCCTGCGTGATTATTTGAAGGAGAAATTAATATTAAATGTTGTTAGAATCTCAGCGATTTCCAAAGAATATTGTTCGTGCTCTCAAAAGGCTTAGAGAGACTAGGGTCAACTAAGAAATTGTTAGTAAGTCACGTATATGGAGGATCGAGGTCTCTTAGCTTCTTCCGAAATCAGTCACCTTCGGCGATTGGTTTTGGCACATAAATTTTACACATGCATTTTCTGTGCATATAAACTTTTATTAGAAAAAAAATTGTTGTTCTCTAAGTAACTATTTGTATGAAGAGCAAAAACGGCATGTGAAAAAAAGTTCAATAAATGGTGTTAGGTTTATGCTCCTTCAGATCACACCGTGAAATAATGATTTCTAGAGTTTCGTTGTGGGTGAAACACGACTTTAGATTAAGCTCGCAGCGGTAGGTCCTGCGATGCGGTTACACAAACCAGTGTCAAAGCTATACAAAATGGTGCTGGATGACCGGAAAGTAGAGGTGCGCGAGCTTACAGATGCAACAGATTTTTACATTATAGTGCGGGAGAGATTATGTAGATGAGAAAGATATCCTGTCGCTTGGCACCTCTCATGCGTATTCAGTACTGATATCCATCTGGATTCATTATCATACGCCAGAGCACAGAATGATGAAGCCAAATGTGTCGGAAAGATCGTGGCGTCGGTTTTCTGTTATTACCATGCTACATTTTTGACAGACTACCTTCAAAAAGGAAAAACCACTGACAGTAGGTATTAGCGTACATTATTGGAACGATTGAAGGACGAGATCGCTTCGAATGGTGTCACATGCAGTGGAAAAAAAGGTTTTCGAGAGAATGCTCCAGCCCAAGTAGCAATCCGTAACTAGTTCTGATACGACTAAGTCCAAACTATGTTGTAACATTGTAACAAGAACAGGAACATGTATTTTATGTTATACTAGTTAAATCAAGGTGACAGCAATGTTTCTTCATAACATAACGTATACGAATACATACGAAGTAGTTATTCAGGTTTCCAATCACCACATCTTTTTGTCATATTGAATTAATTATAATTTATAAGCTATTGTTACTAACATTTCAAACATCCAAACATATTGAATCACTGTGCTGTGCTAACTATGTTGCAACAAAATCACGAACATGTTGTCCCTTATATATATATATATATATATATATATATATATATATATATATATATATATATATATATATATATATATATATATATATATATATATATATATATATATATATATATATATATATATATATATATATATATATATATATGTATATATATATATATATATATATATATATAAACCTGTTTTAATCCACCTAGTGGTGTAATGATGCCTTTCTCATACTACTCATAACAAAAAAATATTACAGTGGAATTCGCAAAAACAACTGTTCATTGAATAGAAATAGGGAAGTGTGTTCGGACTTAATCTAACAAACTCTACAAATACTGTTTACCCTGTAGTTCCGGAACCGGAAGTAGTATCCACTTCAAATTTAGGAATTCCGTATGAAACTATATGACTGTTCCTTTGAACCTATATGTTTGTGAAAGTCGATTTGGCCATCTTGAAGGAAAGTGAGTTCGACTGACATTCGACCATTTCCAATACTTCCGAAACCGGATTCAGACGGCCGGAATAGCCGAAGTTGGTTTGTTTGTCAGCAACAAATATGACCCAAAAATCGGAACAGTTTTAAACGTAGTTAAACATACTATTTATGCTCTATTTCGATTGAACCAATCAAATGAAATCTAACAAACGAAGCGAACCTGTGTTACTGTTACTTCTGCATATGTATGTTAAGCTAAACAGCATGAATCAACGGCATAAAACATGTAGTAGGATTATTATTTTTATTATTATTATTGACATCAATACACCACCGGCACGGTATTACGCACTACCGGATGTAAAAATTTCATATTTTTTCAAAAAAATTTGAATTCACTGACATTCGTTTATTCCTTCGGTCGTAAGGATCATAAGAAAGCTATAATTTATATCAACCTCAGCATCGTCATTTACCAATATTACATACTAGTAGTAGACATCCGTAACCGTTTCGATTTCTTCATAGCGTGCACGAAATAGAACAAAGCAGACATCGTTTGTTTTGTGTTTTCTTTCTCTTTCTTTGTGGTACATACACCGAAACCTCCATTTACGAACTAAACGGGGGTTCGTAAATGGAGGTAGTTCGTAAAAAAAGTTTACGTTATTTGGGATTTGGTTCGTAAAAAAAGTTTACGTTATTTGGAATTTACTTCGTAAAAAAAGTTTTGTGCAATGAATGTGGAAACCCCCAATCACATGGCCATTTTCGGAACGGATGTGATAAATAGGTGCAAGAAAATGATGTTTGGGGTCGGTTCAAAATCCAAGATGGCGACTTCCGGTTTATCGATATTCCTTAAAAACCCTTACAATATGGGTATTTTCGGAACAGGATTGATGAGTAGATGACGGAAAACGATGTTTGAAGTAGTTCGGAAATCCAAGATGGCGACTTCCGGTTTGTCGATATTCCTTAAAAACCTATACAATGTGGGTATTTTCGGAACGTAATTGATGAGTAGATGACGGAAAAAGATGTTTGAAGTGGTTCGGAAATCCAAGATGGCGTATTCCGGTTTATCGATATTACTTAAAAACCCTTACAATATGGGTATTTTCGGAACGGGATTGATGAGTAGATGACGGAAAACGATGTTTGAAATGGTTCGGAAATCCAAGATGGCGACTTCCGGTATGTCGATATTGCTTAAAAACAGGCCTTCCGAATGCTCATGCGTGCACAAATGCGACAGCGAGAGCGCACCGAAAATGTGTGTGTCGCATATATATCCTGTGAGCGTGAGCGCCGACTAAAAGAGCAAACCAAAAGCGTGTACGAGACGCGTAGCGAGCACATAAAAACGGGATGTGCTGCTTGAAATTTCAGAGCATCGCATTTTATTCTGCGCGCGACTCGTGCGCTTTGGTATCACGAGACAGCGCACGAGATTTTTTATGAGCGCAGCTTGTGTACTATGTGAGCCACAGTAAGAGCTGCTGTTATAATTATTTTTTCGTGGCTAGAGCGGTTCGTGCGACTTGTGTCCTATCCTAAAGGAAGAGATGAAGAGGATGAAAATAACGTACAAGTCGCTCGTAGATCGCATGAAACGAGTGCGCCGCGCTATCTCATGCGACGAAAGCGCTTGAGCCTCGTTCTTGGCAGAATGCGATGAGACTATATAACGAAGCGTGCATCAGTTTCTGGTGCGGTACGTAAATGTGCCAAAGAGTTCTCTTGAGAGCGGCAAAAGTACGTCGCATGCGCGTGGTTGTCTTATGAGAATGAGAATAAGTTTGTCTCAGCGCAAAATAAAGAGAGCGCGTGCATAAGGCCTGCTTAAAAACCCTTACAATATGGGTATTTTCGGAACGGGATTGATGAGTAGATGACGGAAAAAGATGTTTGAAGTGGTTCGGAAATCCAAGATGGCGATTTCCGGTTTATCGATATTGCTTAAAAACCCTTACAATATGGGTATTTTCGGAACGGGATTGATGATATTCCTTAAAAACCCTTACAATGTGGGTATTTTCGGAAAAGGATTTATGAGTAGATGACGGAAAACGATGTTTTGGTTAGTTACGGTTTTAAATTTCGACATTCTAAAAATTAATATTGAGTCGAAAAGGTTCCTTTATCAGGAAGAAGAGAAGTACATTGTTTCATCCGATTCGGAGAAAGTCGATCCTGTCAGTTTATCTGCTATTTATTCCTGGAATTGCTCATAAATGTTAGAAATTCAGTGTCATGTGGTTGTCTAACTGACTCTTACCACTTGAGCCAAATAATATCCCTTTTTCTCAATGGCTTACAAAATGTTAAATCATATTCCGACGGGCCAGTTGACATGAGATTTTGACAAGTTTAAATAAAAACAAACGTGTCGTGATGAGAGTAACAGTACTTTTTTCGACTTTATCACATACACAAAAACAACTGAAATTATAAGTGTAGCACTGAAAATAAAAAAAATTGAGAACACGGTCATTGATTTGAAACTAAATATTAATGTTTGTGTTTGCTTCCAAATATTAGATTGAGACTTCCAGTTGTTCAATAAAATATTGAAAGCATACAATATAACTATAACAATATAAAATTATTATAGCTGCTCAGACGTCTACTTGTTATGGTCATTTCGAAAATATAGTACAATGTTCAAACAATAATGATTAGCAGGAAAAACCTTTGTCTGAAGCATAACTTTTTTTAAACGATATATAATCATATCGTAATGATCGTCAAAGAATGCCGATACAACTGAACTCACCATTTTGATTTTTGAAGCGCTTTCAAACATAATTTCCGAAAATACCCATATTGTAAAAGTTTTTAAGCAATATCAAAGAACCGGAAGACGCAATCTTGGATTTCCGAACCACTTCAAACATCGTTTTCCGTCATCTACTCATCAATCCCGTTCCGAAAATACCCACATTGTAAAGGTTTTTAAGGAATATCGACAAACCGGAAATCGCCATCTTGGATTTCCGAACCACTTCAAACATCGTTTTCCGTCATCTACTCATCAATCCCGTTCCGAAAATACCCACATTGTAAAGGTTTTTAAGGAATATCGATAAACCGGAAGTCGCCATCTTGGATTTCCGAACCACTTCAAACATCTTTTTCCATCATCTACTCATCAATCCCGTTCCGAAAATACCCATATTGTAGTAATTTCTATGGAGCCGAAAATTGTTTTCATTGGGTGCCAAAACCTCTTTTTACGAAGATGGTTCGTAAAAAAAGTTTACTTTATTTGGGATTAGGTTCGTAAAAAAACATTACGTTATTTGGGGTTTGGTTCGTAAAAAGAGTTACGTAAAAAGAGGTAACGTAGAAAAAGTGTTCGTAAACGGAGGTTTGGGTGTATCGTCATTCTATATGGCGATATGTAAACTTTGACACTCATCGCCCTGTAACTTCGGAACCGGAAGTCGGATGCGGATGAAATTTCACAATAGCTTTGAGGATAATATGAGCTTTTATTTGAATCAAGATATGTGAAATTCGGTTCAAGCATCGCAGAGAAATCGAAGTGAATTCGACTTTTTAAGTTTTTCTGCACCACTTTTGGTGCTTCCGGAACATGAAAAGGGGGATCAGTAGTGCCGAATTAAGCTTTTATGCCCTCAAACTAACAAGCTCTTGAAACTAGAAGAATTTATCAGACAGTTTTATGGGATTTGTACATGTTTTTGACCATCGTTTGTAAAAAAACTAATTAAATTGGTAATTTTCCACTTATCACGCTTTAGTTCCGAAACTGGAAGTCGGATCTGGATAAAATGTTCTAGAAATTTGTAGGAAACTATAACACCTTTCATTTGAATCATAGTTTGCGAAAATCGGTTGAGCTGTTTCAGAGAAAATTGAATGCACACTTTTTCGCAAATTTTGACATATTACCATGTAACTCCAAAACCGGAAGTCAGATCCAAATGAAATTCAATAGCAAGCTATGGAACCATAAGACCTTTTATTTGAATCCAAGTTTGTAAAAATCAGTTCAGCCATCTCTGAAAAAGTGAGTGCATAATTTTTCAATTTTTTGTGCATATCATCATATATCTCCAGAACTGGAAGTCGGATCGGGATGAAATTCAATGGCAGGCTATGAAACTATGCGACCTTTCATTTGAATCTAAGTTTGTGAAAATCGGTTTAGCCATCTCCGAGAAAAGTGAGTGCATATTTTTGATCAAAATCGGTCCAGTCATCTCTGAGATCTCGACCTCTTTGTTGACAACACACATACAGACCCACTCACATACAAACACGGACATTTGCTTAGTTCGTCGAGCTGAGTCGAATGGTATATGACATTCTGCCATCTGGGCCTCGGGTAAAAAGTCGGTTTTCACAGTTATTACATAGCCTTCTATATGAGAAAGGCAAAAATAGGTACAGAATTCGCTCAAACTTTAGATAAATTTTCCGGGGCCCGGGGAGCCGAGTGTTATATACCAATCGATTCAGCTCGACGAACTGAGAAAATGTCCGTGTTTGTATGTGAGTGGGTCTGTATGTGTGTTGTCAACAAAAAGGTCGAGATCTCAGAGATGACTGGACCGATTTTGATCAAACTAGTCGCAAATGAAAGGTCTCCCCCTCACCCTGAACGCATGGTTTTGAGATCGAATGTTTACTTTTTGAGTTATACGAAGTTTTTTGTCAAAATTTTCAGTTTTTTGACAATATCTGTCACAATTGACCTTGAAAACAGAAAGATTCCGCACGGTAATAGCTATCCAACAAGCCATAGATTGTCAAAATCC